>NW_026571047.1:25667213-26142213 GCF_026225935.1 Boleophthalmus pectinirostris
AGGTTATAGCTTCAAAAATATATTGGAATTGAGAGTTTGAAGATGGGGAAAGCAGGTTATTTTGAATAGGCTTTGTCTAAGGCTTGCAAAAAAATTAAATAAAAAAAAACTAAACACCCACACCCACAGACTGATCACTGAAGTCACAAAAAATATTAAAAAAATTCTAGATAACATACTACTAATTAAAAGAATGTCTGTATTAAGAGAAAAGGCTAGCTGATTTTACAACAAGTTTTTATAACAAGATACAACTAATCTCATTTTATTAAAGCTTGTGTTATTATAGTGAGCAGAATTCACTGACTGATTCACTAGCACTGATTATTAGGGATGTAACAATTACCGAAATACCATGATATTGTATTGTAAAAGTCTCACAATAATATCATGGACTGTCACAATATATCGAATTACAAGTTTCTTTGCATAAATGTATGGTTTTACAGTAGCAAAAACTTATAAACATAGGAAACTACATATCCCATGATTCATTTCAGCGCAGACAACATGAAGAAATTGTTTTTTTGCTTGAATTTTTGGGATCATGACAGTAATGATTTGCACCAAAATCTTGTCAAGGTATTTTAAAAGCAGAAAAGTACAATTATATTAGCCTCTAAAAAATATTGCAATAAATATCGAACCGTGAGATGTATATCATGAAAATATCGTACCCAGAGATTTGGATATCATTACATTTGTACTGATTAATAATCGGCTCCCGGCACTGGGGTTTCAGCCAGATAAGACAATTATTCTATCAGGAAGTCTCTTAAGAACCAAAAAACGGTACATCATGTCAAATATTGTGATATTGTATTGTCAGAGTTCTCACAATAATATCGTGGACCATCACAATGCATCGAATTACAAGTCTCTTTGCTTAAATTAAGAGTTATGGTGCAGCAATAGCTAAAAAAATACAGAGGGAACTACATAGACCATGATCCTTTGCTCTATTTCAGTGTAAACTACAAGAAGAAATAACACTTTTAAGTCTTAGTTCTTTGGTTAAGTCTAGTCAAGGCTATTATTATTGTTATTGTTGTATGATTAGATATTGTTACATCCCTAATCGTGAGCCTCTGCACCAAATCGTGATCTTTCCCACGATATCGCAATAAATATCGGACCATGAGGTTCATACCGAGACGATAATATCCAATGTATTTGTATGTATTGTAAGTATGAGTAAGTAAAACTATATTTGATTTGACCATATTTACCTTGCATCTGGGGGCACATTTAGGTAAAGTTAACGAAACTTAAAATAAAAACTGTTTTTACACTCCATACTGGGAATATCTTTTTGTATTAATAAAGCACCAATAATATAACTGGTTTACAGAACTAGAATAAAATGCTGTGTTGCTAGAAGTTGGATATATAGCTTCAATAAGACAAACCCGTACTTAATAAAAATGTATGTTAATGTTTTTGTGCCTATATCGGACATATGTTTTAACAGTCGCCGCCCTGGTGGTGAGTGGAGGTACCTTGCTGAAGCTCCAGAGTTTGCTTCCTCGGATGAGCCCTGCCGTGATCTCGCACACACAGCGCTGCGAGCTCTCGTGGGGGTCGGCCGAAAGACTCTCCAGGTGTGGCCATAGCAACGGGAGGAAGGTGTCGCCATAGTTACGGAACAGGCCCTGTCCGTCAGAGAAATAAAAATAGTGGTCGTAAAGAAGAGGTGCGTATACTATTGTAACTGCAAAGAACTGTCGAGCCAATACGCTACAATAAAAAAGCATCAAGACCAAATATTGTAAATTAATTTAATTTTAATCGAGCTTTAGTGATTTCTAATTCTTTGACCAGATGGGGTCTTTTTAATCAAGAGGATTACAGCCAATCCTCTGAGTAAAAGAATGTGGCTGGGAGCACAGTGAGACAGAATTGGACTGTTCTGTTGGTAAATGGCAAACATTAAAAGTCCATCTTGTTTATGTTTAGGAAACTAATACTGAACGGTATGTTTTTCCTTTTTAAATAAGGCAAAATAAAACTGACTTGGAAATTACAATGGAAAAGAAATTACAAAGGAAAACAAAAGCATGAAAATTTTTTTGTCATATTGCAAAACAGATTTCTAATTCTGATTATAGTAATTTCACTAATATGTAGTACCAGACTGAACAATATTTTTTATTTTATTCTCACTTATGTGTCTTACTGTTGTTTTGTGAATTATATGTACAGGTTTGAAATAAGTATTTTTTAATTTTACAACTGCTTGAATATACAGTTTTTTTTTGGCATGGCTGTTGAACTGCTACTGTTGTCATACTTTGCTGCGAAAACACTGCAAAACAAGAAATGATTATTAGTCCATTGAGGTTCATTTGGTAATAAATTTATGACATTAGTTTCTTTTTTCAGACCAAGAGTTTGTTTTCATACCTGACAGATTTGACTGCTCACTAGCGGACTTCCTCAGAGTGCCCACGTGACTATAAACCGGGACGAGGGAGCCTTTTTACTCTCACACACCTGGGATACTGTCCTGAGGAAGTCGAACTGCAGATGGCGCTGTCGTCCTGCCTCCACCGGTAGGAAGACAGCGCCAAAACCTGTATAAATCAGCTAACCGGACACATCACAGCAACATCACATGACCACTCTGAGGAAGATCACTAGTGAGCAGTCGAAACTGTCAGGTATGAAAACAAACTCTTGGTCTGAAAAAAGCACCTAATAACATAAACGAAATGATTATTGTTATTGTTGTCAAGTTTTATTTTTTGTTTTGTTTTTTGGCACTTTCCTCCATATTGATTGCAGTAGCTAATGTAAACAAATGTAAACTCCAAGGGAAACATGCATTAATTGCCCCAGTAAAAACTATTAAAGCAGATTATATTAGAAATGGTTCGATTGATTTATTGAGCCGATAACGATATCTGATCTTTGGTCTGCTGCTGTCGCTGATAAATGAGATTTAGCTTTTAAAATCCATAGTAAGGAGTACAGATTTATCTGAAGTTGAAGTAAACATCTCAAATTAACTTTTCACTTTTGTAAAATACCGAAACTGAAACCGATATATCGCCCATCACAGATTATACGTAATTTTGAGTTTTCTGTTCTTAGATTTAGGGGCGTAAGACTGGGGGTAAAAGTGTACCGTTTAACAAGAGCCCAGTGCAAAGAGGGACTTCTAATATACATTTTTCATTAGACAAATTGTACTGTGGGTCCACCAAAATTAGTTGTACCCAGGGCCCAGAATTTGATCCTTACACCCCTTGATAACAGTCTCTTGATGTAAAAGTTTGTGAAAAGTCAAAGAAAAACAGTTATGACTCCAACTGGCACAATAACCATGAAATATCTGAGCTGACGTTCCTGGATGACGTCTGTCGGTAAAAAAAAAACAACTGAGCCCAAAGAAATACTGCGATTCTGTAAAATGAATGAGATTTTGAGAAGCACCTTGAAGAGACAGAAGCGGCGTGGGTTGAAGCTGTCTTTGCCTTTGCGTTCCTCCAGTGAAAGAAACTCGATCAGCTGGTCAATGAACTCGGAGTCTGTGAAGTACTCGTAAATTATCTTTTCACCCTGAGAGAACAAAAGCACGAAACAAAGAAATGAAACACAGAAACAATTAGACGGCAAAGACTATTTTTATAATATTTAAAGGTTGGGGTTACGTCAATGCTGTTCTCGGAAAGTTTCACAGAATGACATTAAACAGATCAAGCTTACATTTATTCAATTACAGGTGGTTTTATAGCTCAAAAATACCACAAAACAACGACATGTCCATGAGAAAAGCATCCGACGGACCCTCCACCAGAAAAGTTACACAGCGTCTAATCTTCCAATCATTTATTTTTCAAGTCTAATGTTTTTTTGTGTAATTTATGCTGCATTCAATTTGGGAACTTGGGCCAAAACCTGTGCCCCAGACGACACCTGATTGAATGAAAATCAGCTAATTTTGTTCATTTATCTTACACATTTCAGCTCTTTGACTAAACGTTATTACATTTGCGGGTTTAGTAAATGTAATAACGTTTGAGCAAGAAAACAGTATATCAGTTGGGGTGGGATGAGATGAAATTTGCATAAAAATGACAGGAGACTAGATCTGCAAGAATGAGACAAGATGAGATTTTGACGTTCTTTATACCAAATAAATTGTGCGATCCAGTTCCCAATTTTTGCCTCACCATTTTTGATTTACTTTACAGAAATGTTTTTTGATTTTGAGAAATGTAACTCGCCAGTACTTCATTTTTTATCCAGTCCAGTGGTGAGGTGGGGATTTTTTAAGTGGGGGTACGTGATTTGTGACATTGTTGATGTGATGACTAAACCAGGACTGAATCAGGACTGAACCAGGACTAAACCAGGTCTAAACCAGGACTAAACCAGGTCTGAACCAGGATTAATCTTGGACTTGAGAGAGAGAACCTCAAGCCCGTGGAACAGGGCGTCAGCAAAGCTCGATCGGGGGACAGCTGCTAGGCTTAGCCCTGTGGGGTGCGGAGCTCTGTGCCGATCCTTACACCTGTGGTCACCCGACAGTCTATGAAGATGCACTTCCCGGCCCGTCCCGACACTCAGTCCTGGTTCAGTCCTGGTTCAGTCCTGGTTTAGTCCTGGCTGGCTGAGTCCTGGTTTACTCCTGGATTAGTCCTGGCTGGTTTCTCCTGGTTTAATCCTGGCTGGTTTAGTCCTAGCTATTTTAGTCCTGGTTAGTTTACTCCTGATTTAGTCCTGGCTGGTTTCTCCTGGTTCAGTCCTGGTTCAGTCCTGGTTTAGTCCTGGCTTATTGAGTCCTGGTTTACTCCTGATTTAGTCCTGGCTGGTTTCTCCTGGTTCAGTCCTGGTTCAGTCCTGGTTTAGTCCTGGCTTATTGAGTCCTGGTTTACTCCTGATTTAGTCCTGGCTGGTTTCTCCTGGTTCAGTCCCGGCTGGTTTAGTCCCGGCTGGTTTAGTCCCGGTTCAGTCCTGGTTTAGTCCCGGCTGGTTAGTCCCGGCTGGTTTAGTCCCGGCTGGTTTAGTCCCGGTTCAGTCCTGGTTTAGTCCCGGCTGGTTTAGTCCCGGCTGGTTTAGTCCGGCTGGTTTAGTCCCGGCTGGTTTAGTCCCGGTTCAGTCCTGGTTTAGTCCCGGTTGGTTTAGTCCCGGCTTAGTCCCGGCTGGTTTAGTCCCGGTTCAGTCCTGGTTTAGTCCTGGCTGATTTAGTCATGTTTTACCATTTCCAGTAGCTCCGGTTTGACATTTAAGTTGTAGGTATTTTATATTTGTTATTTTTTTTATATTTCACGTCGGGAGAAGTGGGTGGACGGCATACTCCCGCGTACCACACCCACAACACCCCTGATCCAATCCAAATGTAAAAGAAACATGGAAAAGAAACCTCACGAGATAATTTTTCTCATGTGTTTACAATCTTGAAGCAATTTTGTCCCACGAGATCTTGTCCCATCCCTATATATTAGACACAATTTTGCATATATCCTAAACTATAATTTCTGTACTGTTTATTTAATGACATTTGTTTGATAAACCTCTGACCTCTACTTAGTAACTGATGTACTCTTTACACCTCTGCTGATACGGGCCCGTACCTCACTCATCTCGTCATAGGACAGGTCTTCTTTTGCCTTTTCACAACCTGCATAGATCATCATTTCTCTGTGTGGAGCGGGAGACAAAGAGGAGAAAGTAGCGTGATTTATAGATAACAGAATACACACACACACACGCTGCCTTCAAATAAGTAGCAAGGATAAATGCGTGATTAAAAAGTCAGTTAGTCAGCAGGTCCCCGTCAAGACTGTGCCAAGATTCAAGCAGCACCGCGCCCATACATCAATTCTTTTATTTAGGGCAGACAGGAAGTCGTTCAGTCAACCTTATCTAGGCCAGGCCCACTGTACGAGCAAAGCAACATCGTGCCATTTATATAACCAATGGGATCAGTCAAAAGAACACAAAGGGTATGTGGGCCAGATGTGTTTGTATAGGCCAATGTTAACGGTTTGGAGTAAGATTTTAGGGTAGACATGCTATAAAACATGTGGTGCAGATGTGATAGAACACGTGGTGCTATAGGGCAAATAATGTTAATACAATAGTTTGGAGTAAGATTTCATTAAGGTACAAGGTGTGTTAGTATCACAGACTGTATAAAAAAGTGGACTTACCCAAGTTCTATCATAGGAATAGGAATTTATTTACAAGATAGTAAATTAAAAACACCAGGATCATATAGAGCAGGTTAATACGGACATTTTAAGACCAAAATGAAAAGCTAAATGACAAGGTGAGTTTTTTTTTTCCCCATTATAAAATGTTGTGTCTAGGGGTGTGCAAAAATATTGAAATATCGATTTATCGTATCGTTTAATGTGATGACACAGTATTGATAACAAGGGCCGCTGTATCAATATATCGCCAAGAGTATGTTTTTGGTATATTTTACTAAATTACTACAGTTTTATTGCTTGTTTAGTGGAAGGAAACTCTTTTATGCAACAAATTTTCAGTTTTGATGATTAAAATGGGTGTGTTTTATATGAACTCTGCACAAGACGTGGTTTAACAAAGACTTTTAGTATCACAGCCATGATTTAGCCATTATTTTTTTTAATTGAACCATACTGAATCAATTTGAAATATATCGTATTGAATTGAAAGTGCACTGTATCGAGATATGTATCGTATCGGCAGCTTCTTAATGATACCCAGCCCTAGTTGTGTCCATTTACATATACAATCTATCTAAGAATAGTACATTATTTACAATAGTCAGTTTGGTTGGGGGGTCCACCACCTGCTTGTCAAAACGTCATTTCTTACTGTGAACTTCGTGTCTCCATGGAGATAGGTAAAGCCTGACAGGCCCAGAATGATATCTCTCTCTCTGTATTTTTTTAATACAGAGAATGGCTAATTCACCTGTCAGTCATGTCCATATGAATCCATAACTAGACTCACATCTTTGTAAATATAATGCTATACTCAGTGTGTATACATGCACAACAGTATCCCGGTTATGATTGGGTTTTTGAGCATCTCGGTTTAGTCATGGTGCATGTGTACACAGTATACTGGTTTCAGAATCCCAGTTATGAGAGACCGGGATGATACTGTAGCTGGTATATTCCGATAGTAACCGGGATACTGATGTGCATGTATTCGCACTCACTGTGGAACATTCCAGGCAAAGCAACAACAGGTGACAGACCTTCTTCCTGCAATTTTACATCGTGCAACTTTAACCCTTCAAACAGGATAGAGATATGCTGCTACTACTGATTCTATCGCCTACATCTACAGTTGGAAAAACTATAAAATATCATACAGACACATCTGGACCACGTTTATTTTTAGTGTGGATGTTCTGTATCTATTCTCAGTTTATCAGATAATTGTTAAAGATAAGCGTTATTGCATGAACCCACGTGAACATTCGCTGCATTGGTCAGATAAACAGCACAGCACACCATAATACATGATAGTTGTCTGCTTGTTACTCACTCAAAATACATGCCAAAATCTGCTCTGCGTTAAGTATAAATGCGGCGTCACTCAGGTACACAGTGTTGTGGCGTTACCTGGGCCAGGAGTAGTATCCCAGATGTGTCTTCTCCACATAGGGCTGAGTGTCCCATTGCTTCTCAGTCAGAGGGAGGTTGGAGCTGTCGTACTGCAGCCAGCGGTTTGACTCTCTGTCCCCCACACACACGCCCTCCGGGTCCTCTACACCACCTGTGCACACACAAACTACTCATTAGGAGCAGGAATTTATGTACAGAAATAAGCAGAGAAGTGGATGGGATAAAGTGTTTCTGTCTGCATTAAATAGAGAAATGGTGAGACACAATACAAGAAAATTACAAGATTTTACGAGATTACGATTTCATTTTTATCTGCATATTGTCCAGCCCTAGTTCAGAATGTGTTTTTCATGGAACATAGGCCTGTTATGACACAATAATTTTAGTATCAAGGTTTAAAAGGTGCACTTTCTAACTTTCCTGGTGGAGAGTGCGCCATGTGCTTTTTTCATGGAGATGTTATTGCTTACTTTTCATTTAATGTTCCACAGTATTAAACTTATCTCTCTATCTCCACTGAGACAAGCAACTGAGATACAATTAATGCAAAATAGAACAAGTCTAAGGCCAAACTGTGAAACATTTAGACAAAGCAAAAACAAGTTACATTTACACTACCAGTCAAAAGTTTTAGAACAACACACTTTTTCCAGTTTTTTACTGTTTACTATTGACCAAAATGTCAAAATGTCTAAATTCTAAACTTTTGATTCATGAAAGTGTCCACCGTTGGCAGATATAACAGCTGAACACAATCGTGGCTCGTTCTTTTTACAATAAAAATCAAATATTCTTCAGAAAGTTCTTCCCAAGTCTGTTGCAGAGGTTCCCATAAATGTGTCAGGCTGGTGCCACCTTGTGCCTCTGCTCAGTTTCATTTCTCTCCAGCAACTAGGTCAGGAATTGAAAATACACTTGCAAGAACCCTGGAAGTTGTAGTGCGCACAGAGGCCAATCAGTGAAGAGCTGTGAAGCCATGTCTGGGTCCCTTTTTGTGGTACAGCACAACAGTAAACAAAGCGGTCGAGATGGATGTAGATGAAGGCATACATTCTGTGTTGGCAACTTTTACCGAGATCGAGGATTTAAACCCGGAACAAAGAGAATGTTTTATCAAGGGGAAGAATTTTATCAAAGGGAAAGACGTTATTGCCCTTCTTCCTACGGGATTTGAGAAAAGCTTAATATCCCAGTTAGTCCCGTTAGTGGAGCATTTCATACGTCACGACCAAATAGCAGAGATTGGTTAAATGAAAAAAGTACCCGTCTACCGTCGAGCAAATGAATCCTAATGCTGCGAGGTGCGGCTGATGAATCAGGCTATGGTAGTTGTAGGTTTCTTGGCTTTCACTCTTCTGTCCAGTTCATCCCAAAGCAGCTCGATGGGGTTTAAGTCTGTGCTGGACACTCCATGTTTTCAAGCTTTACCATCTTGTTTTTTTTTTTAATGAGGTAGTTTTGGCAGAGCTTGGACTTGTGCTTTGTATCTTTTATCTTTTTTTTTTTAACCTCTGGATATTCAATTCTTACCTTTGTACCATTTCAAGCTTGCACGACTTGAATTGCAATAAAGAACTGGAAAAATTATGGTGTTCTAAAACTTATACATATACCTTAAAGCATAATACATCGAGATAACAGCACTGGCCTGACCTTACCTATAATTACAGTATATTTCAGGAAATATAAAAGTACTTATACATGAAAGTATACCACAGACACATGCCTTCAGAATTGCACTCACTTATATCTGAAGGCTTCACTGTTATTTTCAGTCTGGGCCGCTTCTGCTGTTTAAGGATCCCAGCCACAGCCAATATGGCAACCTATCACAGGGAGGAGATAAGATACAAGTAAATAGAGAAAACCACTCAAGCACAAAAATACACAAATACAAAGAGATACACAGACCTTTCTTATGCTGATGGAGTCATGTACAAGGCCCTGGGTGAAGTAGAGCACCGCGTCGGGGGGCAGAGGGTGGTCGTCCCGAAGGAGGAGTGAGAGAAGGTCTGCGCACATGTGCTCAAACTTCCAAGGACTAGTAAAAGAAAACAACAACATATATTTTTAATGGTGAAATAATAGGTTTGTCACATAAGAAGTCATCTAGATATTCAATTTAAAGATCTTATAATATACCAAATGGATTTAAAGGTGCACTGTGTAACTTTTTGGTTAGGGGTTAGAGAATTTCTCCTGCGATATGGTATAGTGGCTCAACACCCCCCTCCCCCACCCCACATCCCCTGGAGTTACAGTATTTCCAGGCACTGAAAACTCTCTCAGATGATGCGCTTGTTGTGCAGATGCTTATGTACCTTGGTTGTCGCGCAGATATAGCGTATGTAGCGTGGGAACTTTGGAATAACTTTGGTAACTTTGGAACAAGTACCGCTGTACCTCTCCAGCTCTCACTCTGGCAGCTCGGGTCAGAGTCCTGCACCAGGTCGGGTACAGGGACTTAAGAGAGAGAGAACCCTGAGCAGGGTGTCTTCGAAGCGCGAGTCACCTGTCCTTTCGCCTGCGGTCGCCCGACGGTCTACGCGGGCGCACATTAGTCCTGGGTTAGTTTTGGGTTATCGCGGCACGGGCAGTAACGGGTGGAATGTTAATGGGTCCGGGCGGGTGTGAGTCTCTAAAAATGAACCCATGCAGGACTCTGAGTCGGTGGCCCAGCATGTACCGCGGTGGGTCTCTTAATACTGCGGCGACTCTTTTTTGTGGTTATTGCGACAGCCCTTGCTCACTGTATCGAGATATGTATTGTATCGTGGATTGTGTATCGAGGTATGTATCGTATTGGCAACTTCTAAATGATACCCAGCCCCACTTATGCGTGAATAAAATCTCATTTAAAATCTTGAAACATTTCTTATCTCTGTCAAGCTACAGAGATACACAGATCTTCTTAGTTTACATTTTATAGCATTGTAAACCAGACCCTCAAGGTGAATTTGGTGAAAAGAGTCCAACTTCTTCTTAAAGGGGCTTCAAGGTTTATGCGACTTTGGCCAGGAAAGTTAATGCCTACTCCCCATGTTGTAAATGAGCCATATAATAGCATAGTGAAACTCAATAGAGCCGCTTTATGTCCAATAGGCCTAACCTTAAAAGACTCTCGCCACTTTGCATTGATGGCCGAACATTACATAAATACTCACAGATCTCGGTCTTCAAGGCAATCCAAAAGGTCATTCACCAGCTTTTCGTACTTCCTGTGTGACAGAGAAAACAATTTAATTAAACGTGGATCTAATATTGTACAATCACTTTTTTTTAATCTATGAACCTATGTGAGTGACCTTAGGGGAGTCAAAGGACAAAACCAGGATTAGTTTGAGTTTGCTCATTCAGATTTATGTACATTTGTTTTGCATTCAGAAAATTAGTTTTGCATTCAACTGAGGAGACACAGGGCTTAGACTTGAATGAACTTTAATCAAACTGTCAGTCAGTTCAAGTGTTTTTGTGTGTGTTAATTAAAAACTAAATTGTGATCTCACCCGTGTTACGATGGTAGAGGTAAAAATAGATTGTTCAGGGTTCCCACTGTTTTTCACTGACAAAATTTCTAAACTTTTGCACTACTTTTTCACAACGTAAAGTGAATTTTCCATGACTTTACCTCACCTACATGTGTAAAATTCACTTCAACTACTACAACAACTGCTGGCTACTACTACTTACTACTATCACTACTTCTACTACTGACTACCACTACCCCTATTACTATTGCAACCATTACTACTACTACCACTACTACTGCTGACTACTACTACTACCCACCACCACCACCATCACAACTACTACTGACTATTACTACTGATTACTGACTACTAACTACTACTACTTCCTCCTATTCCTACTGACTACCCCCACTTCCACTACTACTACTACTGACTACCATTACTACTACTACTACTACTGCTGGCTACTACTACTGACTGACTACTTCTATTGCTACCACTATTACTATTACTACTATTACAACTACTATTACTACCATTACTACTACTACTACCACTGATTTCTACTGACTATTACTACTGATTACTGCCTACTGCCTACTACAGGGTATCCCCAGGTTTGACTATCCCAAATTTAAGACTTTTTAAAAGACCATTTTAAGACCACTTAAATGAAAATTAAGACCAACATCGCACCCATTACGTGGGCGAAAAACACCAGATCCAATTCTAATAATGACCAACCAACTATGGTACAATATCTAGAATCTAAGAGCCACTGTGGATTAAACCTGCACTTCCCCATGATCCATCCAGCGTCTTCCTCCACTGTATTGATTGTTTACTCATTGCCGCTGGAGTCACAAACCGATTGTTGTTATTGTTTGTGCATACTCCAAATTAGACGTTTTGTTGTTGTTGTTTTTATTTCCTCCATTTAACATTGCACTGCAGCCCAGAAAAATAGGCTAAATGAAATTTAAGAAAAAAAATAAGACTTGGACAACATAATTTAAGACTTTTTAAGGCCTTAATTTAGGAACATGAAATGTAAGACTTTTTTAAGACTTTTAAGACCACGTGGCTACACTGTTTTAGGGTTAAACATGAAATATTAACCCTTTTCCCTCACCTTATGTTTGGTGGTATAGTTTTTTAACATTCAAAATACTGTCAGTGCATTTATTGTCGTCTCTTTTAAACAAAAGGCGCAGACGTTTGGAAATAACCATAATAGCCTAATGAAAATTTAACAGAACGCTGTAGTTGTGTGAAAGAGAAACAAAAATTCCATGACTTCTGCAAAACTTTGATTGAATTTACAAAATCCAATGACTTTTCGAGGCCTGGAAAATGGCATTTTCAATTACCATGACTTTTCTAGGATTTCTGTAACTGTGAGATCCCTGACTGTGATCTCCTGTTTTTTTTTTTGTTTTGTTTAATGCAGCTATATAGATGCAGATGTGTCATGTTCTGAGTGAGTGACAGATGGATCTAACCAATCACAGTGAAGCGTACTTTCAGAAACAGCTGATGGCTTTAGTTATGACTGTAATAAAAGGCTGTAAAAGATACTAAGAAATCATGAATTGTGCCAAAATAAAAATTGTGATCTGGTTCTAAGAAAATCATTTAAGCTTTTAGTCCCAAGGAGCTTTATTCCAGCTGTTATCATATTTATGAATAAATTGTAATCTATTTATCTATCAATTTTAGTACATTTGCCTTGGAAAAATTGTGTGTTTTTTACATATTTAGTATTTATTGTGATTTTAGTCAAGCGTGATGAATGAATTTAACTAACTGTTGATGGAACAAACCATTCTCTGGAGCACTGGAGCACTTTATTTTGTAACTGTGTTTTATAAGTGTTTATTGATGATGATGTGGATGAGTGAAATGTGAATTCTGGGACCTGCCTCTCAAACCTGCGTAACAAATTTACCTACTAGTACGAATAAAGCAACCTAACCTAAATCATGATATTATTCTGTTTATCGTTTATCCCAGGGCAGCTGTGGCTACAGAAGTTAGAGGAGACAACAACAAAAAAAAAAGAAAGAAAAGGTGTTGACATAAGAGATTAGATTCCAGCGTTATTTCATTCAGTTCAATCTACTTTCCTTCTGTTCTCATTAATGAAATAAAAGCCAGATATATAATTTTAACACCATACTGTTACACATTCCAGGCAAAGTAATAACATCGCCATGAAGACAAACATGCAGCGAACCCCACACCAGGAGAAAATTTTAACATTTTATTAAGACTAATTAAGGTGCAGTCATTATAAACTAAAACTTATCAATACAGACTAAGCAAAAAAAGGTGTAATTATTCTAAAGTTGTACTGAAAAGCTGCACAGTACACCTTTAATAGTACGATATCGAAATGACAAATCTTCTCTTTGGTTTTACCTGGAGTTGACGATGTTCCTGATCCGTTGGCGCTGCAGCCCCTCCTTCAGCTCTTCCACTGTGGGAACGTCAAAAGCAGGAGCCGGGTTTCGGGTCTGAGCAATTTGATTGGCAATTTCCACACACTCCTCGGAGACCTGCCGCCGCCGAAAAACACACAACAGGATATGAAACCATCAGATGAAATTTGTGATTTGGATTTTTCTTATAAAGCCAGGCAATTGAGCAGACAGATTGAGGCCGTGTCAGAACAGGATGAATAAAAAATGGAAAATAAAATACAGAACAATGAGAAATAAATGCAATGTAATAATGTAGACAGTGTTAGCTTTTGAAACTGTCAAAGTCGTATTCAATGTTCACCAATCAGGTAGAACAGTATGGCTACTTTCCAAGTCCATTTACTGTATACGTGTATTGTTAGAGATGCCGCAGTGTAAAATAATACCTTTTGTTTTGTTTGTGATTCTGAGGCTATATTGCTTTTTATAATTATTCACTATTACCGTATTTTTCGGACTATAAGTCACACTTTTTTTCATGATTTGGGTGGTCCTGCAACTTATACTCCGGTGTGACTTATATATTAAAAATTTCACACTGACAGTCACGAGAGGGCGCTCTACGTAGGCTTGTGTGTCAGTATCTGCTGCTCCTATTACTCCTGTACCACTGTCACTTCAATCTACTGAACATGTCTGCTGCAGAAAAAGCCGCTGTCCTGCTGCAAGTAGCGAAATATTCAGCCAAAAATGGTAATCGAGCAGCAGAAAGAAAGTTTGGCGTGAGCACGAAACTTGTGAGGGACTGACGGAAAGCGAGGATGGAGAACACAGCTTCACGATAACCGGGTGCAACTTTCCTGGAAGTCACTGAATGGATCGACAAAGCCTGGACTTCAGTGACACCGAAACCATCCTATCAGGATTCAGAAAGACCGGAATAATTCTAACTGGAACTGATGCTGAGTCTGACAACAGACACACAGAAGATGAAGCGGCGCTCTGTTTACATCTTTGATCTATGGTTTATCTCCGGAGGCCACGCAGAAGTGACACTGAGGATGAAGAATTCAATGGATTTAGTGATTTGGAGTGAGATGGAGAGTTTGGTAAACTTATTCTGGTATGTTGTTTATGCTATAGTTATCTGAAGAACTGTTCATATGTGACATTAAAATACCAGACACCTTTTCAGCCTGTTGTTCTCTGTTCTATTGTTTTTACTATAACTTGCCTTTCATGATGAAATGTCAGTTCCTGGTCTCTAATTTTATAAAAACATTTCACCAAAAAGTGCGACTTACAGTCCTGTGCGACTTATATATGTTTTTTTTCCTTCTTCATTACGCATTTTTTGGGCTGGGGTGACTGATACTCTGGAGTGACTTAAAGTACTGACCACAATCTCACTTTCATTTGCACTGTCTGAGGATTGAAAATGTTTTGTTAAAGCTGCATTGTGTAACTTTCCTGGTGGAGGGTCTGGTCCGTCAAATGATCAAAGAAATGTTATTGCTTTGTCTGGAATGTTTCACAGTATGGTTTTAGACCTCTCTATATTCACGGAGACCAAACCAGACCAAGTTACAGGTCAGATCTGTGAAGAGGCGACCCCTCTCCCAGTCAGAATACTGGCCATACTGTGGCAAATTCCATAGAAACAAGCAGGTGATGGATCCTCTACCAGAAAAGTTACACAATGCACACATGCTTTAATATAAGAAGTCAGATTATTATCTTTGGTTCTTGCAATTTTGTCCTGCAATGCAAATGTAAAGATGATTAAACTGAAATTATGACAGTTTTTATGCTAATACACACATATCATGGTAGAGAGACTGTACAGTTACTCAGAAACACAAATTGATTTATTTACTAGTCAAAATTAAAAATGCTCAACGCTAATTTTTACTAAAATGAGAGTATAATGAGGGAACTACAGTGTTGTGTAATGATGTGCAAATAATATACAGCATCTGGTGTAGGCCTGTCAGGATTATCCACTTTCAGTAGATAAATAATTCTGATTACTGAGGTCCAAATACAATCATAAGAACTAATAAAAAATTATAATCTTGAGAAAGGCAGAATTAAGCATGTTTATGTCACAATAACTTCACTTCTTAATTCAGAAAGTTTGATTTCATAAAGCTGTTCAGATACTCGAAACATAGAAACGTATTAGAAAATGTTAAGTAAAGAAAATGAAGGATTTTTCTGTTGTTTTTTTGTGATGTTTCTCTTCATGATTTATTTAACAATGAGAATAAAAATTATATTGTGACATCCCTGGCATGGCAAGGTCATAATTTAAATAACAGTTTCAAACCTTATTTATAATACAAAGCTCTACTAAAAAGCCTGTTTAAAAAGCACTGCCTCGTCTCTATTGCAGTCACATTTTACTCACAACAAAGAAGATTCCAATAGTCTCATGTTGTCTGTGGACTCGATCAACTATATCGTCCAGAAGTCTCCCGACGGAGGGTTTTTCCAGGGTCATGGTGGGAGAGAGACCACAGCGCACCAAAGCCGGCCAAACTTCACCAATCCCATCCCAATCCCGAACACTGGACAGGCACAGGCCACTCTGTGCCCCCAGCAGACAGTAGAGGGCGCCCTGAGGAAGAGAAAAAGACGAAATTTACCACCAAGGGAGGATACGTCTTAAAAAAACACAACAAAACCTTCATATCACAGGTCTGTGCATGTATCACAAAGGCGGCAATTTGTAAATAACCTTGTTTTATTATGTGGAACAACTGAAACATTTTTGTCATTTAGATTAGTTTTTGTTTAAAGGTGCATTGTGTAACTTTTCAGTGTGCACAATTGAAAAAAAAAATTATATGTTAAATATAAGCTCACACTAACAAAGACATTACAAAGGATGTGAACATGTTTTAAAGCAAGACTTACTTACATTATTGATTACTGTATTTTTCAGATTATAAGTCGCACTTTTGTTCATGGTTTGGATGGTCCTGAGACTTATAGTCCAGTGTGACTTATAGATTAAAATTTTCAGACTGACAGCCGCTCTAGGCTCTAGGCTTGTGTGTCAGTATCTGCTGTTCCTATTACTCCTGTACCACTGTCACTTTACTCTACTGCGCATGTCTCCTGCAGAAAGGGAAAATGTCCTGCTGCAAGTAGTGAAATATTCAGTCGAAAACAGTAATTGATGGAGAACACAGCTTCACAGTAACGGGGAGGGTGCAACATGCAATTTTCCTGGAAGTCACTGGATGGATGGACAAAGCCTGGACTTCAGTGACACCCGAAACCATCCTGTCGGGATTCAGAAAGGCCGGAATAATTCTAACTGGAACTGATGCTGAGTCTGACGACAGGTATGCAGAAGAGGAAGCGGCGCTCCGTTTACCTCCGGAGGTCGTGGTGTTGCTCAGAAGTGACACCGAGGAAGAAGAACTGAATGGATTTAATGATTTGAAGGGAGATGGAGAGTTTGGTAAACTTGTTCTGTTCTGTTGTTTATGTTATAGTTTATCTGAAGAACTGTTCATATGTGACGTTAACAGTCTGTTGTTCTCTGTTCTATTGTTATTACTAGAACTTGTCTTTCAAGATGAAATGTCGGTTCCTGGTCTCTGATTTTATAAAATAAATTTCCCCAAAAAAGTGCAACTTATAGTCTAGTGCGACTTTTTTTCTTCTTCATTACATATTTTTGGGCCGGTGCGACTTATACTCCGCAGAGACTTATAGTCCGATAAATACGGTATTAATGCAACCACATTTTTATTCTCAACATTGTAAATATGATTCATTTTAGTGCATAATGATTATTTTAAAGAGGAACTCAGGAGGACAAAAATAAACTACACTGAAACTAACACACCTACCTGTTGATAAAAATGACTTAATTGCTGCAGTTATTTGACACCTCTGCTCATGAATGGCTACCAAATACTGCCAAATCTCGCATTGATTTCCCAGTGTCTTTATGAAGCATACTGTACCTTGAGCTGCTGTTGTGATGCTGTGATGTGTTCAGGGCCCAGCAGTTCTACGACTCTTGGAATCATGTCCCTGTATGAAAAACTGTAGGTCCCTAAAGCCGTCATGAGGACACTCTGAGCACGACTGCGGACCTACAAGGACAGAAAACAGAAACTAATAAAAATCAATTCTGGTTAATTCAGCAAAGAATGTGGTGAGGGCTTCTTTGAATGGTGATTATGTCTTAGTATTTTTATTTTATTGTTCAGAGTACAGGTAGGTAATATATAGTCATGATAATATTGATTTCTTAGTTTTAAGTTGTGCAAAATGAAAATATTAAGCTTATTGCGCGCTGAGTTATTAAATAAATGCATTAATTATTTGTTATTTATTTCATTAAAAATATGATGTGATTATGGTTATCAGGGGAGTTGCAAAAATGATTATGTTTTGGATTTTTGTCAATATTGTACATCCTCACTAGTTAGGAGACAGACAGAGAGACGGAGAGAGACACAGACAGACAAAAACAGAGAGAGACAGAGATACAGAGAGACAAACAGAGACAGAGAGACAAACAGAGAGACAGAGAGACAAACAGAGAGAAAGAACAGACAGAGAGAGAAAACAGGGAGAAAGACAGAGAGACAGACAGAGAAAGAGACACACACACAGAGACAGAAAGAGAGACAAACAGAGAGAGAGAGAAAAGCAGAGAGAGACGAACACACACAGAGACAGAGAGACAAACAGAGACAAAGAGAGAGACAAATATACAGAGAGACAGACATACAGACAGACTGAGAGCCAAACAAAGAGAGACAGAGAGACAAACAGACAGACACAAACAGAGAGGCAGAGAGACACAGACAGAGACAGAGAGAGAGACAGACAGAGACACAGACAAAGAGACAAACAGAGAGACAAAGAGAAAGAGACACACACACAGAGACAGAAAGAGAGACAAACAGAGACAGAGAGAAAAGCAGAGAGAGACACACACACACAGACAGAAAGAGAGACAGAGACAGAGAGAAAAGCAGAGAGAGAAGAGACACACACACACAGAGAGAGAGAGACAAACAGACAGAGACACATAAACAGAGACTGACATATAGACAGACAGAGATAGAGAGACGAACAGAGAGAGACAAACAGCGAGAGACAGAGAGACAAACAGAGGCAAGAGAGAAAGACAGAGAGAGAGAGACACACACAGAGACAAAAAGAGAGACAAACAGAGACAGAGAGACACACACAGAGACAAAAAGAGAGACAAACAGAGACAGAGAGAAAAGCAGAGAGAGACAGAGAGAGAGACACATAGATAGAGAGACAAACAGAGACAAATAAACAAAGAGACAGACATATAGACAGACAGACAGAGACAGCGAGACAAAGAGATAGACAAACAACAGAGATAGATAGACAGATAAAGAAACAGACAGAGAGACAAACAGAGAGAGAGAAACAGGCAGAGAGAGAGACAGACAGAGAGACAGACATACAGATATAGATATACTGTGTTTACTTGGCTGTAAGTGCTTGTAGACAGGAGCAGCAGGTCACAGAGCAGGTCTTGATGGACCAGTTTGTACTCACAACCTTCAACCACCAACTTCCTCATCTAAAAGCACAAAAATAGTACAGTTCATGTGTTTAAATCAATGGTAACACATCATAACATTGAGTTTTAAAGGTGCACTATGTAACTTTTTGGTTGGGGGTTCGTCACCTTCTCGTTTCCATTGACATGTCACTTCTCTGCCTAGAATGTTCCACAGTATGACATTAAACAGCTCTACCTTACCTTATTTATTCAATTGCAGGTGGTTTTACAGTTCAAAAATACCTCACGCCTCACAGATCTGACCTGTAACTTGGTCTGGTTTGGTCTCCATGAAGATAGAAAGATAGTTTAATACCATACTGTGTAACATCTCCGTTGAAATTTACACAATGGACCTTTAAACTATTAAATCAAAAACCTTAAATGGAAAGAAACTTTGGATCAGTTTATAATTAGAAGGAAACATGAATTATATAGTCAGTTATATATCAGAATAGTAATGATATTCGGTGTAATTTTGAAAAGTTTACATGAAAGTAGCAGAACTTCATGGATTTTTTTTTTTTTTTTTAACTTTAAGGGTTTTATTTTTCTATACCACAGTTCAACTCAATCCCACAGTGTGTATTGTAAGAAGAGCTAAATGACCTTCGAGAGATTGACCAATAACTTAGCAGCATTTGCTGAAGAGACCAAACGAACTAAAAATACACACGGCAACGCAGGTAAATTTGAACAGAAATATGAACCACTTCGTTTCTGAAAAGAGAAAAGGAAAGCACTTTAATTACTCTGCTTTCTCCACTCCTTTTGTCCAATCAGCTTCTATTATTCATCTCGATATTGCAGAATGCTTTTAATCGGACCCAATATAGATAAGTAAAAAAAAGAGAAAATAATCCCCCATAGTCAAAAATAAACTGAACTTTATGTTGGCATAACAAAATTAGGCTTTGCTCTTTGTTTTATCATAAACTTATAAAACCAACTGGTCAAAACACTTTAAAACTATAGGCATTAAGTGGCATTTATAGTCCACAAATTAAAATAATAATTTGTGCCACCATAGTAACAAAATCTATGGGAAACACTGAAAATCTGCTCAGAAATGCCAGTTTGAGAAGAAGTGATCTGCCTGTTGCTTTGTTAACACCGTACAAAACTTTACAGTGTCATCACAATACTAAAATTTCAAACTCTATTTCGGTACTAAGAAATTCACTCCATACTTGATGCAGATTTCAACAACACAGTGAAGATTAAAATGCTCCTTTTTGGGTACTAGAATGTAATTTTCATAAAGCAGTTGCCGTATTTTTTGGACTATAAGTCACATTTTTTTTCATGGTTTGGGTGGTCCTGTGACTTACACTCCGGTGCGACTTATATATTAAAATGTTCACACTTACAGCCACGAGAGGGCGCTCTAGGCTTGTGTGTCAGTATCTATTATTCCTGTATCATTGTCACTTGGCTCTACTGCACACACCTCCTGCAGAAAGAGCCACTGTCCTGCTGCAAATAGTGAAATGTGCAGCCAAAAAAGTAATCGAGCAGTTGAAAGAAAGTTTGGAGTGAGCGAGAAACTTGTGAGGGACTGGTGGAAAATGAGGATGGAGAACACAGCTTCACAGTAACCGGGAGGGTGCACCATGCAGCTTTCCTGGAAGTCATTGAATGGATTGACAAAGCCTGAACTTCAGTGACAATCAAAACCATCCTGTCGGGATTCAGAAAGGCCGGAATAATTCTAACTCGAACAGATGCTGAGTCTATCAACAGCTATGCAAAAGAGGAAGCGGTGCTTCGTTTACCTCATGGATCTATGGTTTATCTCTAGAGGCTGCGCAGAAGTGACACCAACGATGAAGAATTCAATGGATTTAGTGATTTAGAGTGAGGTTGTGAGTTTGGTAAACTTATGTTCTGTTGTTTATGCTATAATTATCTGAATAACTAATTACTGTTATGTTAACTTATTAACGCCTATTCAGTCTGTTGTTCTCTGTTGTATAGTTATTACTACAACTTGCCTTTCAAGATGAAATATCAGTTCCTGGTCTCTGATTTTATAAAATACATTTCTCCAAAAAACTGCGACTTATAGACTGGTGCAATTTATATATGTTTTTTTCTTCTTCATAGTGCATGTTTTGGCTGGTGCGACTTATAATCCAGAGCAAGTTATCATGAGGTCTTATATTAGTTCTGATAAAGCTCAAAATGATACTAAAACTGTTCTGGAAAGCTCAAATTTTGCTATAAATGTGTGTCCTTGTACAGTATATTTGCCCACCTGAGTATCTTGTTTCAATATTAGTTTCAGTATCGATTAGTATCTGATTCATGACATAGTGGGATCATAAAAACTATTCTTGTACTATAAAAAAATGTATAACTACACATGCCCTAAATATTAAATTATAGGCAGTAGCAAATGCATAAAAGCAAAACTAGACTCAAAAATATATCGCTCTCTTATGTAAAAACTAAAATATTGCATAAAAATGTGTTGTACTTTTGTGATTTTCTGCACTGTCCTTGTAAAGTAAACTTTCTCAAATGAGTATCTAGTTTCAATATTAGTTTTAGTATTGATTAGAATCAGATTTTCTATACTTTTGACGACCTCATAACATTATTTCATACTTTCACAGTTCATTCTTAGCAAAAACTTGTACCGCTCAAGGCAAACCTCGCTGTATTCAAGGCCACAATATTAATGTCTTCGCAGTGGCTTTTCAAACACTGCGCAGACCACTGTTTGACTTAGAATAACATTAAAAAGTAAAATATTCAACTCATTTCAGTGATATAGAAGTATGGAGAGAAATATGTGACTAACCTTGGTTTATTCATGTAGAGGGGTCCTGAAGTGTTCCTTTTAACATCTCTAGTGGCTTGATTTCAATAGAATCATTTAGTAGTCTGATTTTCCTCTCCCTTGATGACGTTAGCTGATGTTAAATTTATGTTTAAAGCCGAAAGCTAAATATGAGTCATTGTTCAAGAAGTTCATAAGTTGCAGAATACAAAAAAAGGACTTGAATGCATTTTGTCAATCAGAAAATCTACACTGCCATACAAAGGCTGAATAAAATTGTAGAGTTTACGCAGATTGAAATTACATAGTACAGCCACTGCTTTAACTACAATCATGATTTCCACGACTGCAACTACATTACCACTTCTAATATCATAATCAATACTTCTACTTCTATAGCTACTAATGCGACTGCTACTGCGAAAACCACTGAATAATTTCTACAGCTGTGAATGATGCCATAATCACCAATGCTACTGCTCCTACTTTTTTTCTCTACTTTTAGTACAATAGCTACGGTATAAGGCACGCTTTTATTCATGGTTTGGGTGGTGCCGTGACTTATACTCTGGTGCAACTTTTATAAAAAATGTTTTACCCTGACAGCCGCGAGAGGTTCTAGTCTTGTGTGTCAGTATCTGCTGCTCCTGTTCCTCCTGTACCACTGTCACTTGTTCTATTGCGCATGTCTCCTGCAGAAAGAGCCTCTGTCCTGTCTGTATCATGTCAGTCGATCGCACCATTACTTCTGTAACACTGAATATTTAACATTTAAGTGACTTCAGTGACACCGAAAACCATCCTGTCGGGATTCAGAAAAGTCGGAATAATTCTAACTGGAACTGATGCTGAGTCTGACAACAGCGACACAGAAGAGGAAGCAGCGCACTCAGTTTACCTCCGGAGGTGGTGGAGTTGCTCAGAAGTGACACAGAGGATGAAGAATTCAATGGATTTAGTGATTTGGAGTGAGATGGAGAGTTTGTTAAACTTGTTCTGTTCTATTGTTTATATTTATCTGAAGAACTGTTCATATGTGACGTTAACAGTCTGTTGTTCTCTGTTCTATTGTTGTTACTATAACTTGACTTTCAAGATGAAGTGTCAGTTCCTCGTCTCTGATTTCATGAAATAAATTTCCCCCAAAAAGTGCTTATATTAATGTTAATGTTATATTAGTGCTTATATAATATTTATATTATATTAAAACTTATATTTTTTTCTTCTTCATTACACATTTTTTGGCCGGTGCGACTTATACTCCGGAGCGACTTATAGTCCCGAAAATACATTACTTATATTATTAATGCTGTACTGCTACTAATACTACCATACTACTACTGTTACTTCCACTACCATTACAAATGATTACTACTACTAGTAGGCCTACTGTTTCTTCATTCCAGTTACAATGAATGTTAGTTGGATTGCCCTCATTTTGCTGTAGTAACTGGTCAATAAGAAAACCTGAAAGTGCTAATACTCCCCCACTATTATTAAGTGCTGTCACCATACTACGATCCAAACTTCATTTTGAACCTAAGGATTTTAGGCCAAAGGGCTTAAAACTCAATAACTGTTTTAATATGACAATGGACATAAAAACGGTCTTTTTTTAACTGTGTGACTGAAATTTTTTTATTACACACTTTTCCCTGTTCACTTTTGTTAATTTTATGATTATTATTTATGTTTTTTATTTGTTTGTATTGTGATTTTAATGTAGCACTTTGAATTACTTTGTGGCAAGTGTAATTTTCGTCTTGTTGCCATGTACATGTTCTTAAAGTTCAGGATCCTTCTAAAACTATTCAGGAGAGTCAGATTCGGTATTCAACCATTAATAATTGCTCAAAAGCTCCAATTTTGATACTAGTTTTAATCAATAATTCATTAGTCTACTACTACAGCTACTACTACTGCAATTACTACTGCAACTACTACTGCAACTACTACCATCTATTCTAGTCAAACTGACCTCATGTTGCAGTAATACTCGGTCGATAAGCAGGGCCCGAATGTGCTTCTTTCTGCCCAGAAGCTGCAGGGGCGAAAAATAAAAAAATATATTCAAATCACAGCGGCCTGATTGAAACGGTCAATCAGTGTTCGCCGCCTTACCCGGTTTTCCATGGACTTTTTGACCAGTGTGAAGCTCTTCCAACGTGAATCAAACTCCTTTTTGTGAGTGCCTCGGAAAAACATGAGGTCGCTGATGATCTGGAGACGGCGACGGAGAGAGAATGAGGTGTCAAAGACTGCAGAGGAGGTAGGAGGTAGGAGGTGGTGGAGGGGACAGTGTAACGGCAAGTCCCCTTATAAATAATAGAGGAATACTATAGGGCAGGTAGAAGCACTGTACCTTAATGATGACAAAAAGTGACTTGGTGTCGTCCTCTGAGTGTTTCAAGATATGATCTGGAATGAAAAATGAAAAATAAATAAAAGGTAAGTCTTGGTTTGGTTCAGCTTGCTTGTGACTCAGAAATGGTTTAGTGAGACTTGTTTAACGAAAAAAAAAAAATCATCTTTCCTAGTTCCAACTAAACCAGCCTTTTCTGGTCGGGTTGTGTTAAAGTAAAGCGATGATTCAGGGTATCCTCAGGTTTGACTACCCCAAATATAAGACTTTTTAAGACCACTTAAATGATAATAATAAATAATAAAGCATCAGTTTTATATAGCGCTTTTTTGGACAGTCAAAGATGCTTTACAGAGCATTATTCATTCACTCCATACCCAGTGGTGGTAAGCTACTATTATAGCCACCGCTACCCTGGGGCAGACTGATGGAAGCGAGGATGCCAATTTGCACCATCGGCCCCTCTGACCACCACCATCACTCACACACACACCACTTTCGTACTATGTGAAGAATCCCTCAGTCGTCCGGGCGAGGAGCAAATTCAGTTTGTCGACTGGACAACCTGCTTCTTCAGTTCTGAACTGAAGAAGCAGCTTGGATGAGCTGCAAAACGTCTTCAACCAAACTAATTTTTGTCCAGTCGACAAACTGAATTTGCTCCTCACTTTCTTACTAAGCAATGAGGGTGAAGTGCCTTGCCTCAGGACACAAACATTTAATAATAAATAAATGAAAATTAAGACCAACATCACACCCATTATGCGAGCCAGATCCAATTCTAATAATGACCAACCAACTACTATATCTGGAATCTAAGAGCCGTTGTGGATTAAACCTGCACTTCCCCATGATCCATCTAATGTCTTCCTCCACTCTACTGATTGGCGAGGAGAAAATTCAGTTTGTTGACTGGACAAAAGTTAGTTTGTTTAGTTTTTCAACCAAAGTAACTTTTGTCCAGTCGCCAAACTGAATTTTCTCCTCGCCATGGATTCTACCTGGACGACTGAGGGATTCTTCACACACTCTACTGATTATTTACTCATTACTCAAATTAAACTTGATTTCACGTTGTTGTTGTTTTTTTCCTCCCTCCATTTAACATTGCACTGCAGCCTGGTTGAGTAAACAAAAAAGCAGGCTAATGAAATTTAAGACCTTTGTGAAAAAATAAGACTCGGACAACATAATTTAAGACCTTTTAAGGCCTTAATTTAGGAACATGAAATTTAAGACCTTTTTAAGACTTTTAAGACCTCGCGGCTACCCTGAGATTAAACTCGAGCAAAGCTTCAGACAGAGCATGCCTACAGTTAGCATCACGTCCCCAGGAAATATTAATGACATCAGTGCAAAGTATCAATAGGGCCATTAAGTGCTGCACTATACCTTGTAATTAAATCAATAATGTAATTTAAGTGGACATATCTATCAAACGGTAAAGGCTGCAGTATGGAAGATAATTTGTTTCACCAGATTTTGAATTTTAAATGCCGTTGAATTTGTCCCTTTGATAAAAACATGTTTGAATTGTTTTTATTCTGAATTTTATTTGCTGAGTGTACATTTTCAGAGTGTTTGAATTTTGACTGTTGAATTTGATGGCTGGAATATATTTGTGCTGAATATTTAAAAGGTGAATTTTTTAAATTTTGAATTTTAAAGCGTAAAATTCGCAGTGAAAAAACTTTGCAGGAAAGATCCAAGATGCCAAAGTCGAAGCAATCGATCCAAAGTGATCTGATCTAAATTAGTAACAAGTATGACAGGTTAAAATGGTACTATATGCCCCTAATGCTGTGCTCTGTGCCTAGTTGCAGTGATGTAGTTCATATGTGAGTTCATGTTTAGAATTTAAAAACAGTAAAAAGGTTTGCAATAACTATTAACAAATATTAATTTAAATAAGCCTTTAAAACAGTTAAATAGTTAAAAATAGTTAAACGTTTACTGAAATGTTTTTCAGTAACATTCATCATATCCGTGATCGACTGTTTAGCCTAGGATCCGTTGATTTGGTGATTGGTAATGCCTTTGCCCACCACTTGGAGGATTTCGCGCTCTTTCTTTTCATTGTATTAAACTTCTGCTTTAAGAAAGCAGTGCGAAATCAATGTTTTCTTCATGCAGAAATCATGTTTTGTGTTTATTGTATGTATATTGTTAAAGTGATTATCTGTTGAAATAGGAAAATGTTTGATTGCTTTGTTTTTTTATATAAATAAGACCAACAGTTTTTTTTTGTTTTTTGTTTTTTTTTGCATTGTGAACTCGTAGCCGCCATCTTATGTCCACACAAGTTTATGAGCCACAGGTAAAGTACTGTTAATAATGTTATTGTTTTCATTGTATTAAACTTCTGCATGAAGGAAGCAGTGTGAAATCACTAAAGTGGTTCTTCTGTTTTCAGAGGTACAATACAACATAACCCAGTTACAGCGGTACAACACAAGCAGGAAATGGTGTAGTGAACCAGTTTGATTGGTCAGAATGAGCCTCATCAAACCCTCATCTCTTTTATTTCTTAAGCGTAAACCCCGCCCACAGATGAGAAAAACCAATAGGAAATAACCTCGGTCCTCCTGACTCACTTATGATCGATTGCCTTGACATCTTGGATCTTTGTTGTGAAATTTTTCACTGCGAATTTTACACTCGGAATTTAGACTTTTGAATTTGAGGGCTTGAAAATATCTGTGCTGAATATTTAAAAGGAAGTTTTTATTTTGAATTTGAAATACTTAATACTTAAAATGTCAGCAACTAAAATTCTGAATAAAAATAATAAAAAAAAATTTTCAGATAAAAAAAAAAATTCGAAGTGAGAAATTCAGGGGTATTTAAAATTCAAAATCTGATGGAACAAATTATCTCCCATACTGCAGTTATTTGGATAATAGAATGTTTCTTTTTTTCTGCATTGAAAAAAAACTTACTTGTAGTTTAATAAACATTCTGAAAAACATGGGATTCTTGTATTCGTCATATTAGTTCCTGTATTATTCAGTTCATATCATATTTTATTCTTCTCTCAAATGTTAATGCCGTTAAGATTTGAATTGCTTAACACTCAAACTACTGAGGCACAGCTGCACATCTAGATAAAATGTTCATCTATAATTCATTACATTTATGATATAGTGGGATGATAAAGATTGTCGTATTGTGTAAAATGTAAACTGTATAACGGCACATGCCCCAAATTATTAAATGAGAGGCAATAACAAATGCATAAAGACGAAACTAGCCTCGAAAATGTCGAGCCTCTGCTACCCAGAAACTAAAATATGGCATAAAAATGTGTTCTACTTTAGAGATTAGCATAACAACCAGACCACAGTGATGGGTGGAATTGAAACTGAATAAGATTTCCATGTGGTTGAAATTTAAAGGTCCACTGTGTCACTTTCCCGGTGGGAGTTGTTGCCTTGGAATGTTTCACCACAAGTATGACATTAGTGTTGGTGTTTTTTTTTTTAATAAATTACTCAAAATCATCCTAAAAATATGCACCGGTATTAGGGATGGGCATGATTAGTCGATTAATCGATAATTGATCATTAAGAATTTCATCGATTACAGTCATTTTTAATCGACAAACCGAATGTAGGTTGCTGTGTGTAGCGTAGAGTGACCAAACGTCCGGGGGGGTCCGTACATGTGTCTCTCTGCACTCAGAAGGAGCGAGCAGACACAGACAGTCGGTCAGTCTGCAACCTGCCGAAGCACAAATGTGTATTTAACGATGACTTGTACAAGAAATTCCACGCTTTCCGTTCCAGTCGGGACAAGTGTGAGTCCATGTGCACAGTGTATAAAGCAGCACATATGTTTCGGTGTCCAGTGGGAAAAAGCTCACCTGGACACCGAAAACATGAAAAAACTTTGCCAGGTGAGAGTCGCGCAATGTCGATGACGAGTCCCCACCTCCCCCCCCCGTACGGTGTCCTGGGTTTGACAAACGCAAATATGGTCACACTAACCTGTATTCCACTGAGTCATGCCGCATCAGTGCACAAGAGCTGTTTTTTTTTCTTCGCTTAGTTTATGCAAATTAGCCATGCAGTTTTAAGTTTCGTTTCTGTGACAGTTGCGGAAAGCTGCATTAAACACATTATAATGTCAAACGGGCTGATGTGGCTCTAGAGTCGTTATGGTTTATATGTCGTAAAGTTGAATTTATTTATGCAGATTAGTAGTGCAGATAGTAATAATAATGATGAGAATTTTAATATAAAAACGTTAATGATTAATCGATAATCGATCGGTAATTCTCTCGACAGTCGATTAAGAAAATGTAATCGAATGCCCATCCCTAACCGGTATTCCTGTGAATGAGGTCGCCTTTTCACAGATCTGACATATAACTTGACCTGGTGGTGTTACCTACTTGTCTCCATGGAGATAGATAAGTTTAAAGCATGTACTGTGGAACAATCCAGCAATAACATCTGCCTGTATCCAAGCAGACCCTCCTCCAGAAAAGTTACTTAGTGAAGCTTTAATAATGATTATAGAAAATATATGGAAACTAAAGCCAAAGTTACAGTGACTATATTAAAGAAATCCAGCTCAGAATCTTTAAAATCACACTTTATAATTATGTGAAAGTGAGTTTAAAATTACACCATCTCTCAGACATTTCCTGCAGTGGGCTGTTAACTCAAACTGGTGGCACACTAACTAAAGGGATTATATGTAAATTTGACATTTCCAAGTTTTAAAATGCAATTAGTTTGTGCTTTTAGATCATCACAGGAAAGAAATACTGCTTCTTATTCATCAAAAACACAACGTTTGAAGCACCCCATGGCAAAAGAAAACTCCTTTTATGGTAATGTTGTTGCATGATCCTTTTCTATAATTTAAATAATTGAGTTTTAGTTCATTTTCAGTTTACTTTCAGTCTCGCATTTAAGTGTAACTCTACTGTAGATTAATGAGCTGTATTTGAACAGCCTAGAGAGTTATTAGAATATGTTGTAAAAACAAGTGAATAATAAAGTTTGTAAGTTTAATTTACAGTAGAAACACATAAAGCTGTAGGCCTTAAAGGTGCATAGAGTAATTTTTTTGGTAGAGGGTCCATCAAATGCTTTTCTCCATGGAGATGCTTTTGCTTTGTCTGAAATGTTTCACAGTATGATATTAAATCTTTCTTTGCCTTGATTGTAAAAATTTTAATGTTTTCAATACTGATTTATAGTGGTGTAACGGTACACAAAAATCCCGGTTTGGTACGTACTTCGGTTTTGAGGTCACAGTTTGGTTCATTTTCGGTACAGTATGGAAACAAAATTCAAAACCATTTACTTGCTCTTTATTTGTGTGTTTATTCAACCTACAAAACGGGAAAATAAAATAAATGAAAAGTGCTGCTTGCTAATTTAAAAAGTTATAAGTTCTGAAATCTAAGTTAAATAAAATATTCTCAAGTAAGAAATAATTGTGTGAAACAGTAAACAAACCTTTTCAAAAAGTAAAGCGCAGCACTAACAGTTCTAGCATGAAGTTTTACTCAAACTTCATATTTTTGGCCAGAAAAACCAACGTGTCCACATTGTCTGCAGTAAATACAGATCTTCTGGCAGTTACATTGTCCCCAAAGGTTGAAAATATTAGAGGTCAGGAGCAGAGATTCTGTGTCGGTGAAAGGCGAAAGTGAGGCGAAAGTGAGGACCGTAGTTTTGCGAGGATTCAAGACGGGGGGCAATTGCTGTCAAGGTGGTCGCCCTAACTATAAAGCGCTGCAGGAAACACAGTCACCCAAATCACGGACGAGTTTCCTCTGAATATTTAAGAGCCGAGCCGTCGTGTAGGTGCACATGTAGTGGTGGAATGTAAACACACAGGAGTTGCATGTACCGTTACACCCCACAGCAGAAATCATTGAAAAAGAATCACACATATAAATACTTCTTAAACTGTGCTGTGTCCTGAGTTTGAATCAGAATTAATATGAAAAAAACTGATCAGACATGTGGTGAGAAATAAAACCTGGGAGCTCTTAACTGCTGTGCAAATCCTTTTTTTTTATGTAGACTTTTAATTATCGCCATTTAACACAAAAATAGCCCAATTACTGCCGCTTAAGTCTGAACTCTGCTCCAAACCACATGCTTTTACTGACTGGCTAGGGACTTCCAGTAATAATAATAATAATAATAATAATAAAAACATTAACAGCCATTTGATTAAACGTGACTGAAGCTGGATCGATTAAAATCTGTTTAATTGTCCAACCCAAATTGCATGAAAACAAGACTACATTCATGCTTGCACACACATTACAGTAAGTGAACTGGGACTAAACCAGGACTCGGGGTGATCTAATGGAAATTACAATTTGAATGGATACAACTAACATATCGCAAATGCTGCAGTTTTGTTAGTACAGTAATTTTCTTCCAGAACAATACAATATTCTGTATAAAAACTGTAGTTTGATCTGTACAAACATGTTTTGAATGTAATTCTTGTATTAGTTCATGTTTCTTAGTTCATATCTTTGTGTCAGTTCTTCTGGACACGTTTAATATGTTAGCTAAACTATTATTAAAGATCCTATATTATGCTAAATTGATTGTTACACCCAGAGTTGTGTTTTGTTTCATTCACACATGTTTGAGTAATCCTTTATTATTTGGCAATTCCAGGGCTGAAATGATCCAAATGATTCTAGTGAAAGTGTCAAGGTCGTCCTGCGTTTTTGTGCGTCTTGAGCGTTCTAGCGTCGACGCTCTAGACGTGCGTCCAGGGAGTCGCCGTCGAAGTTGAAAATGCTGAACTTTTCGCGTCGGACAAGCCGCATCAACCAATCAGAGATGAGAGAAAGAGAAAGAACTGAAAACTGGGGCAGGGAGCCACAAACATTTGTGGAGTTTAAATATATACTCCGCAGCCGCCAAGCCTCCAGGACTACACCAGGACTGGATCAGGACCAGATCAGGACAAGATCAGGACTGGACCAGGGCTAAAGCAGGACTAAACCAGTGTCATTAGTGCAATGTAAATATATACACACCACAGTCGCCGAACCGATCGTCAAAACTGGACCAGGACTGGACCAGGACTGATCCAGTGTCATTAGTGCAATGTAAATATATACACACCACAGTCGCCGAACCGATCGTCAAAACTGGACCAGGACTGGACCAGGACTGATCCAGTGTCATTAGCGGAGTATATATATATATAGACGCCGCAGCCGCTGAGCCAATCTCCTCCGCTGGTTTTATGTAATAAAAACACTAAAGTCTCTCTCAGCCTGGTCTGCCATCGTTCCAGGAAAAGACTGGGACTGGGCACTTGTTTCCAGGACAATAGACGTGAGTCAAGTATTTTTCTCCCATTCGTCCATGGCATCCAAGACACGTGTCGGGGGTATCTTAACTCCAATGCAAAGGCGTCCAAATAGAGGCGTCTAGGGCGTTTTTTTAATGCAGCATAAGGAATGGAGCACTTCCTGTATCACCACATGACATCACAAGGCAGAAAATAGTGTTTTCTGTTTGAGAAAAGAACTCAGCCCCATACAGGTTTGTGAGTTAAAAATGTGTGAATGAAACAAAACACAACCCCAGGTCTGTTTGCGATGAGGAAACATTATAAAAGAAATCAGAAAATAGAGTAATATGGATCCTTTAAAATATTAACTAACATATTATTAAAACAGCTCCACTAGAAAAAGACCACACCAAGTCTAGATCACGACTAAACCAGGATCAAACAGAAAACGTGTGAACATGAAACATCTTGCCAACCACTAATAATTATTTCATCGGGCGTTCGCATGTGATTGACGGGTCTGAACAGGGCTTTTGTGCATTTTTGTATCTGGTTTGAAAGAGGGTGAGGTGTGGAGTTTAAAATCTGCACTCACGTAGCAGCAGACGCAGGGTTTGGCAGATGGAGTCTCTGTAGTTCTCCTGTGAATCATCTGGATGGGAGGAGACACAAGGGACACACGGCGCATACTGAGCAGAGGCAAACACACTAACACCACCACTGTAGGCAATAGGCAGAGGTGTGGAGGAGAGGAAGCTGCTATATTAAGTCATGTTTACTTCCATAACTGAATAAATTACGCCTTTTTAATTAGCTTTACTTAAAGGTTTGGTACCACTTTATAATAACTACATCTTAATTAGCCTTAAAGATGACAGAGCTATTAAGCAAAATCACCTTTTTAGACCGAGTTGCAGTTGTATTTAGAGGGATGCCTGCATGTTTGAGTAATCTTTAATCTTCTGCATTCAAAAATTCATTGCGCTGATCTACCACCATTTTCTCCGCGACCAGAAAATACTTACTTTATTCTCCTATTTTCATTTTCTTAATTGGTGATGTATATGGTGTTTGGCAGCGTCGCGTAGTCATTTTGGCATAAATGAGAGAGCTGCTGTTCGCCAGCGTGATCTGCAGCTACAAAGCGGGAAGCGGCTCCCACTGGGCTCCGCAATTTTCCAACCTGGAGTCAGCGGATTTGTTTGTTGTGTTAAGTCATTTTAGATAAATATTGTGATTTAAATTATAACATAATGATCCGTGGATTAGAACAATACAGCAGGCAAAAACACAAAAGGTTTAATAAGGCATGAACAAAGACTTTGATTGATAATGAACAAATACTAGTAGTTTATAAAGAATGGTGCTTACGGACTATTTAATTAATACCATAACTCTCTCATAGACACATGGACATAGATAACCAGCAGAAGGTGGGCACGCTTACGGCTCCATTGACTCTGGCACCAATTTACTCTGTATTGAAAAACTGTCGCCCCTCTCTACGTGATCCTTGTGTTATTATTTCGCTTTTTTGTCTGTAAAAAGTTCCAATTCCTCGTGTGAAACTCTGCTCCTAATTCTTCTCATAACTGCCAGCCTCGGTGAGTTTCGTTTGACTGAAGCTGATCGCTATGGGTGACACTCCCTTACAGAGTCCTGCACAGAGTCGGGTGTCCGCGGGTACGGGCAATTTGTGGCTGAAACGGGCGGGGTTTAATATTCTGGAATTTTACAGGTGAGTATGTGGGCAGGTAATTACACATGGGCAGCAGGACTAAACCAGGACTAAACCAGGACTAATCTTGGACTTAAAGAGAGAGAGAACCCCGAGCCCACAGAGCAGGGTGTCCGCAAAGGGCGACGGTCACCCGACAGTCTACGCGGGTGCAACTCCTAGTCTGTCCTGACAGTGAGTCTTGGTTTAGTCCTGGTTTAGTCCTGGTTCAGTTCTGGTTAAGTTCTGGTTTAGTCCTGGTTTAGCCCTAGATCAGTCCTCCTGGTTCAGTCCTTGTTCAGTCCTGGAATCAGCTGTGGGTTAGTCCTGGTTTAGTTCTGATTTAGTCCTGATTTAGTTCTGATTTAGCCCTAGTTCAGTCCTGGTTTAGCCCTGGTTTAGTCCTTCAGGTCCAGTCCTGGTTCAGTCCTGGTTCAGTCCTGGTTCAGTCCTGGTTCAGTCTTGGAATCAGTCCTGGTTTAGTCCTAGGTTAGTCCTGGGTTAGTCCTGTTTTAGTCCTGTTTTAGTCCTGGTTTAGTCCTCGTTGTGTCCTGGTTCAGTCCGTGGCGTGTGCGACGCAAAAGTCTGGTGATGACAGTCGAGTTGTGTCTGTGAATTCGTATTCGTACTGAAGAAAGTTAGTTAGTTAATTGTTTAAATTTCATTCCGTGACTGTAATTTTTGAAGTCGTAACATTTCAATTCATATTCTGATGGATGCTTCAGTCAGAATGCTTTTCATTTGTGTGTGGCGGTAACGAGTGGAATATTAAGGGGTCCGGGTGAGTGCGGTGAATTACTGCGTGAGTGCGGGCGAGTGCGGGTCTCCAAAAAATGGACCCGTGCAGGACTGTGCTCTGTTAGTCCACTTTTTTATACAGTCTATGGCAACTAATTAATGTCAACTCACCTAATCCTTTAATTAAATAGTTACTCAAGATGAATCTTTCTTAATAAACTACTGTTCCTTATGAATTAGGTCTTTCTGTAAATAATGTAGTTATTATAAAGTGTTCCCACAATATAATATTTACAACCTGATAACCTTTAGCACACTCTCCTCCTGCACCTCCTGTACCTTTAAGCCAGGTTTCTTTCCTTTCTTTCCTTGTTTCTTACCATAGTCCACCCCTATGTGCAGCCTGATCTCCCCCAGCTTCACCATGGAGGGCACACTGCAGACAAAGAGTGGAGAGAAGAGACGTGAGCAGATTCTAGTAGCACTGGGCCAGTATATATACACACATATATACAAAGATGTACACTATAGGGCTCTGTGTGTGTGTGTGTGTGTGTGTTCCTAAGACTGGTTTTGTATTGGACTCACAGGTCAGAGACACGCGGACCATCCAGCAGACGCAGAAGGCTCCCAGCTCCCAATAAACCGTGCTGCACGATGGCCAGGCTCTGCAACAGCTCCTCCCTGTGGTCAGAAAACAGATTACAGATTAAGAGCAGAGGAGCGAAACATCTGGTACACAATTAATGGCGGATTGAAATGCAGTAATGCGGTGTTTTGTGTGGCATTTGCTGTGATTGCGAGGTCTGTGTAGGCATTATCTAATTTCAAAATTGCATCTTTATCTAAATGTGTCATGATTTCTGGATTGAAAACACTGGAAAGACAAAAAAGAGTCACTAACATACAGTACTAAGTAGGGCTGGGTATCATTAAGAAGTTGCCGACACGAGCTTTAGATTCCCTACGAAATATTTCCAATCGATTCAATACAGTTCAATAAAAATAAAGGCTAAATCGTGATGTGTTGTGATACTAAAAGTCTTTGTTAAATCACTTCTTGTGCAAAGTTAATATGAAACATAAACGTTTTAATCATCAAAACACTGAAAATGTCAAATATGTCGCGTAAACGAGTTTCCTTCCTGTAAACGAGCAACAAAACTGTAGCGCTGTAACAAAATAATTTAGTAAAATATACCAAAAAATACTCAGTACAGCAGCCCATGATATCGAAACTGTATCATCACTTTACGATACACAAACAAAATGATAGATCGATATTTTTGCACACAGCTAGTACTAAGGTTAACTATTTGAACATTCAGGTATAATATTAAAAATGTTTAGGAAAATTATTCTTATTATTGACAAATGACCATAATCCTAATGATCATCAATGTAAAACAACTAGGGGTGTAACGATATCCAAGTCTCACGATACGATATCGTCACGGTATGAACCTCCCGGTACGATATTTATTGCGATATCGTGGGGAGGCTCAAGATTAGGGATGTAACAGTATCCGAATCTCTTTGTAAGATATTTTCACGATACACATTTCGATATTTATTGCGATAGTTTGTGGATATTTTGTGGCTACTTTTTCCTCTTAAAATGCCTTGACAAGACTTAATCCAAAGAACTAAGACTTAAAAGTGTTTAGAACTGTTATTTCTTCTTGTAGTCTGCACTGAAATGGAGCAAAGGATCATGGTCTATGTAGTTCCCTCTGTCTTTTTCTCACTATTGCTGCGCCATAACTCTTCATTTAAGCAAAGAGACTTGTAATTCCATATATTATGATGGTCCATGATGTTATTGTGAGAACTCTGATGATGCGATATCACGATATTTTGTTTATTGTTACATCCCTAAACACAGCAAGTCTATTTGTGGATTTCAGCATCCTGTTATATGGAACATTTTGAAGACTTTTTCTCACTTGAAACATACTTAGTTTTAAATTGAAACGATGGCAACGGTCTTAATTTTTCATCATTCTGAAGCCCATGGCATTTTGATTTATATTTGTAATTATATATTAAAGGGGCATTAAAAAGAAACTTGAACCTATAAATGTGAAGGATTCTAGCCAAAGCTATTTTCCATCCATCTAGTCCCTCACATGAAACGCTCTGAAAAACTGTATTTGTAATGATAATTGTAATTCTACCATGCATATAAATACCTGTATCATTCGTTCATTCGTTTTTCAATATAAAACCAAAAATAAGAAAATGAAAAAAGAGCAGTTTTCTTCGTTATTTGTCTCCAAAACCAAAATGAAAAAACAGATAATGATTAGTTTTTTCAGTTTTCAATTTTGTGTTTAAATGAAAAATGGAAAAAACAGATAACGGCCGTTTCCCGTTTACGTGACTTCAGTGACTGTGATGCTGGACTTTTGCACTGCATACGGACTGAACCAGGACTGATCCAGGTCCGGTACCAGACCGGGACTGAGAACCGAGACCAGACCAGGATCACGCCGGGACCAGACCGAGACTGAGACTGAGACCAGACCGGGACCAGAGCAGGACCATATCGGGACCAGACCAGGACTGAGACTGAGACCAGGCCGGGGCTAGACCAGGACCAGACCGAGACTGAGACCGGGACTGAGACCGAGACCAGGCCGGGACCAGACCAGAGGCTCAGAGCCCACAGCAGGGCCGGAGCTCCATGCTGAGGCTCGGAGTCAAAGCTCAGAGTCTGGTCTGGTCTCGGTCTCAGTCCCGGTCTGGTCCCGGACCTGGATCAGTCGATACGGGAAACGGTCGTTATCAGTTTTTTCCATTCTTCATTTAAACACAAAATCGAAAACTGAAAAAACAAATCGTTATCTGTTTTTTTCATTTTGGTTTTGGAGACAAATAATGAAGAAAAGAGTTGTTTTTCATTTTCTTATTTTTGGATTAATTTTGAAAAACAAATGAATGAATGACACACAGATTCATTTATAATAGAAAGAGTTAATTAATAGATTGATAAGTTAATAAATTTCTCATCTTTTGTTTTGTGATCAAGCAAAATGTACAGTATTCGCTTTCCTGTTATACAAAAATGCATTTCTAAAAACTACAGTACATAAAAAAAGCCCTGAGTTTCCTTGATTTCTGTGTCAGTTTTAATTATTAAGAACTGCTGCTCGGTGCCTACTATCAACTTAATAAATGCTTGCCCAGACAGCAGAAGGCAGCGTAAACAGCCCACTCTCTAGTTAGCATGACATCTCTTAATTGGTAGAATACTGTAGAGCACAACACGTAAACACTGCGAGAAACAACTTCCACTTTGAGAAGGCTGAACTACTGGATCCAAGTCTGTCTGACACTGTATTGCAATTAGTATAAATAACTACTTAATTCATGTCCGTGAGTTTGCCTGTGCAGGTTAAAATACTTAAAAAGGTGCGTTGTGTAACTGTGGAGGGTTTGTGGTTTCTATAAGAGCAGATAATATGTGACTCTTCTAATATGTGAGATTTCTTTAATTTGGACTTGGTTTCTATACAGTATGCCCTTCTTTACACAATTCATCTGCAATTATCCAGACTAGGACATAGTTAAAATGTGAGCTCCATTTTCATCTTCTGCTTACTAGACTCTAGCCTGAATCATCAGCTGGTTTCCCTTCGTAGAAACTGTCTGACCTTGTAACATTTGAATTTGTTCGCTTGACGGTAGGCGGGTACTTTTTTTTATTTAACTAATCGCTGTTTTTTGGTCATGACGTATGTAATGCGCCACTAACAGGTATATTAAGCTTTTCCCAAATCCCGTCGGAAGAAGGACAATAACGTCTTTCCCCTTGATAAAATTCACCAAACATTCTCTTTGCTCCGGCTTTAAATCCTCGATCTCGGGAATCGTTGCCAACACAGAATGTATGGCTCTTCGCTGATTGGCTGGTGCCCAAGTTTGCTCTTCAGGGGTTCTTGCAAACTGTCTTGTGTATTCTGATTCCTGACCTAGTCACTGGAGAGAAATTTAATTGAGTGGAGGCACAAGGTGGCGCTAGCCTGGCTAACTAAAATCTGGAAAATAGGTGAAAGTCTTCTACCAAAGGATACAACAAACTGGAATTGGCTCCTCACATAATGACAATGGCTCCACCTACTTTATTTATAACCCAAAGCAGCTGGGTTTAAATCACTGTGCACTGTGATGTGAATTAAAAATGGACAACTAAAAAATAGACAACTAAAGAACATTCAGATTTATGACTCATGCTTATTAAACAAAGGCATATTTTAGTTTTCATTACAAAAGTCTAGACAGGCAGTGAAGGTAGTGTTACCCTTAATTTGTCATAATAACATCATGACAGCATTATGTAACAAAATATATATATTTTTGATTAGACTAATAAAAAGCATATTTTGACAAGAAAATCACAAACGACATTGAAATGTTGCTACTTTTGTGTTTAAATAAACCCATTCACGCTTACCAGAAGACATCTGGAAACATGAGGATGACAACTTCCAATACAGTTACCAACATTTGGCATGTGATAAATCCGTGGAATCAGCAGCAGCGTCTTCACAACCTGCCAAAGCTTTTCCATGGGGGACGTGACTCTAATCACGTCCTCGATGTAACTTACAGGCAGCTGGTTGTAACTGTTGATCTGCTGAACATAACGGAACCCTCCAATGACATCTTTTTTTAAAGTTAAGTTAAAAAGAAGAAAAAAATAATAATACAATGACAATGGGATGAAGAAAACCAGGACCATTTTAAAAGGGTCTGTTTACACGAGAACGCTTGTGGGTAAAAACAACAAAATATTTTATCGGAAGTGCCTTTCGTTTAGACGGTGACGGTGTTTTTGAGGTTTCAAAATGCAAAAATCTGAAACCATCCTCCAGAGTAGAAAAGTTGAATATGCTCTGCCGTAGCGTTTCCGTCTACACTGCCCAAGACACAAAACTCTGATCAGATCTGCTCATGTCGTGTACACGTTTACATCACATACATACAGTACACAGAAACAAACATGTCGGATCATTTCCATGCGTTGGACGTTCAAGCTGCTCTGGGAGCTCTAATAAACTTGCAGGAGGCATCCCAACAAATGTAAAGAATATGCAAAGGTATTAGATACACATAGATACGCGCAGATGAGAAGAAGGAAGATTCTACGCATGTACACAGACATAGCGGTGTTGTGCGATCGTGTATCGCAGCACCACCGAGCCGCCTGGCATGCATACTAGGGATGGGCATGATTAGTCAATTAATCAATAATTGATCATTAAGAATTTCATTGATTACGTTCATTTTAATTGACAAACCGAATGTAGGTTGCTGTGCGTACTGTGACTAAACAGGGGTCTGTACATGTGTCTCTCTGCACTCAGAAGGAGCGAGACACAGTCGGTCAGTCTGCAACGTACCAAGCGCAAATGTGTATTTAACGATGACTTGTACAAGAAATTCCACGCTTTCCGTTGCGTTAGGGACAAGTGTGAGTCCATGTGCACAGTGTATAAAGCAGCACATATGTTTCGGTGTCCAGTGGGAAAAAGTTTTACCAGGTGAGAGTCGCGCAATGTCGATGACGAGGCCCCACCTCCCTCCCCCCGTACGGTGTCCTGGTTTTGACAAACACAAATATGGTCACACTAACCTGTATTCCACTGAATCATGTCTTTTAATCCAACAGAAACTGACCGCATCAGCGACACAAGAGCTGTAGTTTTATCTTCGCTGAGTTTATGCAAATTAGCGATGCGGTTTTAAGTTTCGTTTCTGTGAAAGTTGCGCAAAACTGAATTAAACACATTATAATCTCAAACGGATTGATGTGGCTCTAGAGTCGTTACGGTTTATATGTCGTAAAGTTGAATTTATTTATGCAGATTCGTAGTGCAGATAGTAATAATAACGATGATCATTTTAATATAAAAACGTTAATGATTAATCGATAATCGATCGTTAATTCTTCCGATGATCGATTAAGAAAATTTCATCGAATGCCCATCCCTAATGCATACCCAGTCGAATTCCACACACTTTTGCGTCACAGTTCGCATGCAGATTTCCTTCTTGAATGCTCGTCTAAACGCGGAATAAAACGTGAAGACGCCACTTTTGCGTCTTCTGTTCAGACCGTCATCATATAAATGTTGCCTCAGTTTTGCAAGATTTTGTCAGAGTTCCTACCACCACTGAGCCGAAAGGAAGCCGTCATCCGCATGTCTCCAAATGTCTTCTGTTTTTTGACATAAGCGTGAATGAAACCCATTACTACGTCTTCCTGTAAACCAAAAAACACTTAACTGAGTCTTTTATTTGTTTCAGTGTTTTGAGCGTGTGCAAGGAGAACAGGGAGGTCATATCCACACTACACCTCAAGTCAAACCCAGAATCTTCTTGCTGGGAGTTGAGATTGCGAACCACTTAGCACCTCATTAAGTACAGCATAGTGCAAAATGTAAAATCAAGTCAATACCACATAAAACACGTCTTTTCATATACCTCTAAGCCTGTTAATGTATCGCCCATTGCCAGAGGGGACAACATGACATTCAAACACATGTGCTAGTGGAGTGCATAACACCTTTACGAAGACGGAGGTTGTTTTGCACGTGTCGGCGAGGCACAAATTGGCAGGTGAGAGAATGCACCTGCTCATGGGCTGCCCTCCGGAGACGTGCTCCTGAATTCGCACAAGCTCTGGTTTCAAAAGGCTCTGAAGCAGCTCAAAGACAAAGCTCTGCTCCTCTTCGCTGGGCACGTGCCAACAGACTCCCAGGGCTGACACGTCTCCATCTCTGCCCCAGTCCTGCAACACAAACACAGACAAACATTGGTGGTTTTAAGATTTTAGAGTGTGAAGTCATACTCTCAGATGAGCAAGAGAGAGATTTCCTTTTTAATAATAATAATAATAATAATAATACATCGGTTCACAATAAAGTAACACTAAAACAATGACAGGACAGACAGGAGGGAGGAGCAGTCGTGTGGGGGCTGTAGGCTGTGAGGAAACGGTGTGTTTTGAGCAGTTTTTTGAAGGTGTTTAGTGAGTCTGAGTTTCTGATGTGAAGGGAGAGAGCGTCCGGTGCTTTGATTTGACTGTGGGAGTGTTTAGAGGTTAGAGTCGGCGGCGGGAGAGACGGCGGGGCTGGACGAGGTCTGTGAGGTATGGAGGAGCCTGGTTACGTAAAGCTTTGTAGGTGAGCAGGAAGATTGATGTGCTGTTGGATGAGGAACCAGTGGAGTTGTTGCAGAACGGGAGTGAAACGGTCTCGTGAGCAGGTGTGGGTGAAGAGGAAAGCGGCAGAGTTTGACAGGTGCAGAGTTTATTGATTGAACTTAAATATCCAAAGTATAAATTCATAAATGTTGAATCTATTCTATTTCTACTAGTGACTCAACCTAAAAACTTACTATATCACAACAAAACTCTTAAATAGTGTTGCTCTATAGACTCTTGTGACGTCATCTGAAACCCAGCAATAAGAATGACATGTGGGATAAGTCTCAAATGGATGCATACATAGACCCAAGTAGGCAATACTGACTGAATTGTATGTATTTTTGGAAGTTATTCTGACAACAATGCATCGTAAATATCCTAAAAATACACAAATGTCAAGGTTGAGTTTCAATTTGCACACAGCAGTGAATGGACCACAGAACCAATCACAAAAAACACAGAATTTTCAGTCCTGCTCCCGCCCGCATCTGAGATATTTTGACCCGCTCCTGCCCGCAAATCCCACAAGATGACGACGTTTGCTGTCTTAAACTCTATCAAGCACGAAGAAGCAGAAGTGAATTGTCTAAAATGTGCGTGAGATTAAACCACGTCCGCAAGCTTAGGCTGCTTAAAATGTTTTTATTAAGGCCAAGTAAAATATTCAGCACAAATGATGTATGATAGGCACATATTAATCATTTGTATATTTTACTTTTCTGAACCTCACGATACGATATTTATTGCGATATCGTGGGAAAGCTCACGATATGGTGGGGAGGCTCACGATTAGAGATCTGTCGGTACAATATTTTCACGATATACATCTCATGGTACGATATTTATTGCAATATTTTGTGGAGACTAACAAAACTGTTAATATGCCACTTTTTCCTCTTAAAATGCCTTGACAAGCCTTAATCCAAAGAACTAAAACTTAAAAGTGTTTAGAACTGTTATTTCTTCTTGTAGTCTGCACTGAAATGGAGCAAAGGATCATGGTCGATGTAGTTCCCTCTGTCTTTTTTTAGCTATTGCTGCACCATAACTCTTAATTTAAACAGAGAGACTTGTAATTTGATATATTGTGACGGTTCATGATACTATTGTGAGAACTTTGACGATACGATATCATGATATTTCAGTTATTGTTACATCCCTAACGCTCATATTTAGTTTGTGGGACTGCAGTTTATCAACCCACCCGCCCGCTCCCGCATTGTGCAGTCCCACTCACGCTCGCGCCCGCAATGAGCTTTCAAAATGTGTCCTGCGCCGTACTGTTTTCCGTCAGGTCCTGCACGACTCTACTTTTAACAGCACATATCAGCTCACCTGATGTAATTCCAGCTAAATCAATTCTTTATGGCTCAGATTAAAGTCTAACTTGAGTAACAAAGCTTAAGACAGAACAGTGCCTCCTGTTAGCTTCACTCCCCCCTCCACCCCCTGACACCAGCAGAAAAGTATTCTGATTTCATCTCCCACTTCTAGCGTACTACAGATGCAGTGTCAGCCAGGTCACCGCCTTCTGTAGTACAAATGATCCCAAAATAATTCTTAATGATAGTAAGATGTAATATCAGCAAAAACAAGTGGCTCAGTTCCCAGCTGAATCATCTTCCAGAGTGTGAAAACTTATCAGCTTTCAGTTTAAGAATGGAGATTTTTTTTATTATATGCATTACTTGATGGATCTTTATTCTGTTGATGCTTTTAAAGGACAAATATTATGAATACCTTTTTTATTATTATTGGCCTTTAAACATAGTCTTGAGTACCTTGGATTCCGCATTTCATGATTTGCAACTTAAAATACTGAACCACAAACTATTTCCTAGCTTCCCCATGTAAGAATGAAGTTGCCAGGAACGTGATTTGACAACACAAAAGCTTCGAACAAGTCTGATGATTTATGGATTTAAAAACTGAGCAGGATTTCTACCTATGACGCAACAATCCTGGGAAAATTCAAGCCAGACTCGTTTTACAGAGGAGGATTTTTACAGCGTGAATGAAGCCAAATCGAACTTTTGGATGAGGAAACAATATTATAACATGGTTAAAACCGCAAAAAAGCACATTTTGCATCATACCCTATTCCCTCTGCTGTCCATAAGCGAAACCACGTTATAGCCTATTTAACTGTCAGTGCAATTAGTACGACTTTAAACCATCTTCACCTCCCTATACAAAAGTGTTTACTCTAGCAACTTCCAAATTGCAGTGAAAATTGCAGAACATGGGGACAAATCCACTATTTAACCTCCCAATTTAAACAAACAGCGAAGGAGAATGAGCAGTTTACAAGTTGTTTTTCTCCTGCTTGGCTTATATTGTTTTGTGTCTCAGAGATATTCCTAAAGAGGACAGGAGCTAATGGTGTCGATAAGAGTGCATTTTCACAGGCAGGGAAACAAACAGCAGCTGTGTAAAGTTGGAGGAAGCGTTTAAAGACTAAATTGTAGTGATCATTGTACGCTGTGGTAAAGTCAATTTGGGTTTTACCATCAAGCGTGTTGTGGGTTGAGTCTGTATTAGTATGCTGTTTGCTCAGGTTGAAAGATAAGAGCGTAAAATTACTGGAATAATATAATAATGTGTTGGTGTCTTAACCTCAATGTCAGAGTGTCACATTAAAAGGGCCTATATTTTGTTGTTTTCTAATCTGTTATAATGTTGTTTCCTCATCAAAAACGTACCTGGAGTTGTATTTAGTTTCGTTCACACATGTTTAAACTACGGAAGACGGGAGGGCTCATAACAAACGCAGCAAATACAAATGCGACAATATGACAAAAAGCCACAACACAACCAAAAAAAGCCACAATGGAAGTGACCACGGGACTGTATTTTAATGCAAACGCCGCAACAAATACAAGCGCTACAACGCAAACGCAAACACCACGACACAAACGCCACATCACAAATACAAACGCCACAACAGAAAAGCAAACGCTACAACACAAATGTAAACGTTACAACACAAATACAAACACCACAACAACAAATGCAAACACCACGACACAAATGCAAACGCCACAACACAAATGCAAACGCCACAACACAAATGCAAACGCTACAACACTAATTCAAATGCTACAACACAAATACAAACACCACGACACAAATGCAAACACTACACAAATACAACGCTACAACCAACAAACAAACACAAATACAAACACCACAACAACAAACGCAAACACGACACAAACGCAAACACCACGACACAAATGCAAACGCCACAACACAAATGCAAAAGTCATGAACACAAATGCAAACGTCACGCACAAAATGCAAATGCTACAACACAAATACAAACACCATGACACAAATGCAAACACCACGACACAAATGCCACAACACAAATACAAACACCACGACACAAATGCAAACGCTACGACACAAACGCCACAACAGAAATATAAACACCACAACACAAACGCCACAACACAAATACAAACACCACAACACAAATACAAACGTCACGACACAAATGCAAACGCTACTACACAAATACAAACGCTACAACACAAATGTAAACGTTACAACACAAATACAAACACCACAACAAACGCAAACACCACGACACAAACGCAAACACCACGACACAAATGCAAACGCCACAACACAAATACAAACACCACAACACAAATACAAACGTCACGACACAAATGCAAACGCTACAACACAAATACAAACGCTACAACACAAATACAAACGCTACAACACAAATGTAAACGTTACAACACAAATACAAACACCACAACAAACGCAAACACCACGACACAAACGCAAACACCACGACACAAATGCAAACGCCACAACACAAATGCAAAAGTCATGACACAAATGCAAACGTCACGACACAAATGCAAACGTCACGACACAAATGCAAACGTCACGACACAAATGCAAACGTCACGACACAAATGCAAACACCACGACACAAATGCAAACGTCACGACACAAATGCAAACGCCACGACACAAATACAAACGCTACAACACAAATACAAACGCTACAACACAAATACAAACGCTACAACACAAATACAAACGCTACAACGAAACAAATACAAATGCTACAACACAAATACAAACGCTATAACACAAATACAAACGCTACAACACAAATGCAAACGCCACGACACAAACGCCACAACAGAAATATAAACACCACGACACAAATGCAAACATCACGACACAAATACAAACACCACGACACAAACGCAAACGCCATGACACAAATACAAACGCCACAACAAGCCAAAAGCCACAACAGAAGTGACTGCAGAACTCTATTTTCCAAAGGGCCAAGCGAAGCGTTAAAGGATCAAGCAGGAAGTGAATGGGAAAAGACTTAGTCCCAGCTTTTATTTTGTCCCTCTGTGAATTTGAGTTTGACACCCCTGTTTTAAATGTCCATTAATATGTGCTGTCCCTTAATAAATAAATAAGAAAAAAGAAACAACAGTTACTCTAAAAATCCATTGATTAACTGGCACATTGAATTCTTTTATGCATGTAAAACATACCAAAAATTAATGGGATATCTGATTACTCTCATTATCTGATTTACACTGACCAGGTAAAAGTGTTAAAGTGTGTTAAAGCTGCACTACGTAACATTTTGGTTGTTTGTTTCTATCAATATGTCATTGCTTCGCCTGAAATGTTCCACAGTATGACATTAAACAGCTTTACTTTACATTTATTCAATTACAGGTGTTTTTTATAGCTTAAAAATACCTAGAAAACCAGACATTCTGACTGTGATCCAGGTCGTCTCTCCACAGACCTGACCTGTAACTTGGTCTGGTTTGGTCTCCATGAAGATAGGAAGATTTATTACTGTACTGTGAAACATTCAAAACAAAGCTGTAAGATCTCCATGCAGAAAAGAATTTTGACGGACGCTTCACCATAAAAGTTACACAATGCACCTTTAAAGTGTGATTTACCCTGATGGGGAGCTCTGTATCGAATCCTCCTGCAGTGCTTCTGTATTCGGTGGGGTAGGTGAGGGAGAGAGAGCGCAGGGTGTGTTCCAGTAAACTACAGGCCAAAGTGTAGGCCCGTTTACACTGCACACGAAGACACAAGTGCAGAACCTTCTCCAACTCGGCTCTGTACTTTAGCAGCTGCTGCCCATCCACACGAGTCACCTGCAAAACAAACAAACGTACTTACCATATCATCTTTGCACCGTTTTCCTTACGACTTCTTGTATATAACGGTGATACACTGTATTTATATTACAAAATTTCTGTTTACTTTACTTGTACATATACATTTATATAATTATGCCTAACTTGACACCAGTCTCTTGCTATTTTTTATTGCTACTTATTTAGAAGTTTTATTATCAGTTGTATATGTTTTACTCTTAGTTATTGTAATTTAATGTGATGTGTGATCTACTGGGTTCAAGTAATTTCCATTGTGGATCAATAAAGTTTAAGTTTTCTAAGTCTAAGCAAGTTATAGAGTATGTAGCACTCATTATTTTTTATAAATAACTGAGTTTAAGGTTGAGGTCCACTTTATTGTCCTTGTAGGGAAATGAGTCCTCTGCATCCTTGAAAGCAACTGGGGCAACTTGTCATGATCATCAAGACTACCGTATTTTTCGGACTATAAGTTGCACTTTTTTTCATGGTTTGGGTGTTTCCTGTGACTTATACTCCATTGAGACTTATATGTTAAAATTTTCACACTGACAGCTGCGAGAGGGCGCTCTAGGCTTGTGTACTCCTGTACCACTGTCACTTCGCACTCTACTGCACATGTCGGCTGCAGAAGAAAGAGAAAGAGCCACTGTCCTGTTTGGTATCATGTCAGTCGATCGCACCATTAGTTCTCTGCCACTAACAATTTAAAATTTAGAACAAACATAAAGACAACTGAAACCATCCTGTCGGGATTCAGAAAGGCCAGAATAATTCTAACTGGAACTGATGCTGAGTCTGACAACAGCTACACAGAAGAGGAAGCGGCGCTCTGTTTACCTCCGGAGGTCACAGAGTTGCTCAGAAGTGACACCGAGGATGAAGAATTGAATGGATTTAGTGATTTGGAGTGAGATGGAGAGTTTGTTAAACTTGTTCTGATCTGTTGTTTATGTTATAGTTTAATCTGAAGAACTGTTCATATGTGACGTTAACAGTCTGTTCTTCTCTGTTCTATTGTTTTTACTATAACTTGACTTCCAAGATGAAATGTTTGTTCCTGATCTCTGATTTTATAAAATAAATGTCCCCCAAAAAGTGTGACTTATAGTCCGGTGCGACTTATATGTGTTTTTTTTCTTCTTCATTATGCATTATTTGGCTGGTGAGACTTATACTCCAGAGCGACTTATAGTCCAAAAAATACAGTATCTATGCTGGAAATTTTACCTGTTGTGCATGTTTTGGATTTGTTTGAGTGGTAAAAGAAGCCAACTTATATTGTAGCTATTGATGTTACTATATTTTTATTGCAATACATTTTTTAAAGGTGCAATGCGCAACTTGTTCTCATGGAGATGTTATTGCTTTGTCTGGAATGCGCCCCATTACAGCTATATAAATATAATTTCTTGCATCATAATTAGTGCAAATAAAAAAATAAGTTATGGACATGTCTAACTGGCATTTTATTTTAGCATAAAACAAGTAAAGTATAGCGGACTAGGCGAAGATGAGATAACGCTGCAGGTTCCCCCACCATCATCTACTACTTGTATATCTTTCAAAATGTATTTTATTTCCGTGTTTGTCTATGGTGTGGTTAAATTAAGCCAAGTAATCTGGCTCAAAGCAAACATGAGTAATAAAAACCATTTTAAAAACCATTTTATATGCATTTGGCGCTGTTATAACCAGCCCCACCATCTTCCACCAGTCGCTGAAATAAATCTTAATTGTTATTATTACCTTTAAAGATCCTATATTACACAGAATGGATTGTTATGAGCTTTAAGCCATGTTATAATGTTGTTACCTCCTTTTGTTTTGTTTTGTTATTATTGCATTAGAAGCAGATATGAAGCAGATTGAAATTTAAACTCAGTAAACATAAAAACAGCAATACAGAAAAGGAAGAGTTCACAATTATATTTAGTTTCCTGCATCATGGATATTAACATAGCAGATACTTGTACAGGCCTTTAGTATCCACACACGGACGCAGTACTGAGGAGAGTGGCATCTTAAATATTGAGCCTCTTCTATAAATCTGAGCATCTGGGCGCGGCGAGCACACATTACACTCCCAGGAGTAATAAAACAAAACAGAAAGGGTATCAATATGTTCTGTTTAACGACAAAGCACGCCATATTTACGACCAGGGAGAGGCACGGTGCAGAGAAAAGTCACACACGGTCATCATTTCTACTTTATGTAAAACGAACAGGGGGATTTAAAAAGTGTTAGCAAAATGAACGGGGTATACGTCTTAGAAAATGTTGTTAATGGTTTTCTGTAGTGTGTTACAGACTTCAAGTAACGCAAATTGAAGAAGACAAAAGGTTTTTTAGGCTACGTTTATATGAAGACGGTCTGAGCAGAAGATGCAAAAGTGGCGTCGCGTCTTCACTTTTTATTCCGCGTTTAGACGATTCGATTGGGTATGTTTGTACTTAAAGCAACAGGGGCGTCTTTGGACATACGGAAGTTTTCACGCCACACATTTTCATCAGCTACTCCTTCCACATAGTTGTCCCACCATCAAATGATTCTCCCAGGTCTTGTCCACATCCGTCTGAATCACCTGCGATGACCTGGTGCATCCAGAATTTGACAGAGGTAATTGCAAATCCTTCTCTGTTCACTAATAATATTTATGCATATTTTGTACATTTATTGGAATGCCTCCTGTAAGTTTATTAGAGCTGAAGATCCGATGCATAGAAATGATCCGACATGTTTGTTTCTGTGTACTGTGTGTATGTGATCTAAACATGTACACGACCTGAGCAGATTTGACCAGAGTTTTGCGTCTTGGGCAGTGTAGATGGAAATGCTAAGGCAGAGTGTATTCAACTTTTCCACTCTGGAGGGTGGTTTCAGATTTTTGCGTTTTTAAGCCCCAAAGACGCTGCCACCGTCTAATCGAAAGGCACTTCCGATAAAATATTGGTAACACTTTATAATAACTACACCTTATTTAGCCTTAATAAAGCATGAACAAAGACTTAATTAATAATGATTCACGCTTAGTAACTACTTAATTACTACCGGAATTACCACTTAACTTGCACTTAATTTGCCTGTGCTGTAAATAGTTACTCATAAGTATTTCTTACTTAATTACTCATGAACTAACCATTTGCATGTCCATTTGTAAATGTATATTTAAGTACAAATTTGAGCATTTATTAATGATTAGTAAGCCATGAGAGAATGATTTACTAGTAATGCATTATTGTTTCTCTGGAATTTGACCAACCTTAACAAATGCTTCATAAAGCATAATTAGCCTTCACTTTAGAAAAGCTCTCAGAAAGACTTAACTAACAGATAATAGCTGCCTGAATTATCATTGCATTGTATTATTAGTAAATCATTCTCTCATAGCTTGCTAATCCATTAATAAATGCTCAAACGTGTACTTAAATATGCATTTGTAAACATGCAAATGGTTAGTTCATGAGTAATAAAGAAGTATTGAGTAACTATTTACAGCACAGGCGAATTAAGTGCAAGTTAAGTGCTAATTCAGGTAGTAATTAAGTAGTTACTAAGCGTGAATCATTAATAATTAAGTCTTTGTTCATGATTTATTAAGGCTAAATAAGGTGTAGTTATTATAAAGTGTTGCCAAAATATTTTGTTGTTTTTACCCGCAAGTGTTCTCATTCTAAATTGGCTTTGTGAATACACTCTTACTGAAATGGATGAAGTTTAGTAGTATCCCACAAAGTCAAAAGAGACCTCAAAACATAAACATATTCCCATTAGTTTTTGGTATATATGTCTAGTAAAAAAATGTCTTGGTAAGATTAGGAACAGAAACTAAACCACAACTAAACCTTATGTAACTGAATCCATTTGAGTTAAGCTTTTTAAATCCACATTTTGATGTATTATTATGTATATATTTGTTCTTAAAATCTTTTCAGTTTCTCACCTCTGACAGCAGCTGCAGATTCCAGAGCAGCTCTTTGTCCAGATTCTCTTCATTCAGCTCCTCACCTGCAGAACACACCAATAACATGAAATATAAATATTTTAAGTTCATTGTGTAATTCTGTTAGCCTGATTCATCAGACGGTTTCACTTTGTGGAAACCGTCTGACCTCGCAGCATTAGAATTCATTCGCTCGACTGTAGGCAGGTACTTGTTTATTTTGCCAATCGCTGCTATTTGGTCGTGACTTATGTAATGCGCCAAATTCCGTATGAAGAAGGGCAAGGTTAGTGCGTATACGTGCATCATGACTCAAAAAACCCGATCGTAACAGAGATATTGATGTGCATGTAAGGCACTCGCAGACTGGCACGCTGTCACTGTTCCATCCTTGCGTTGGTCGTTGTTGAGTTTTGGCTCTGGGGACGCACATTGAACAAAAGTAGATCTGCATCTTCTACTGTTTTTGAAATAAAGACAGTCAGGAGGACAGTGATGATCCTGAAGGAGAACAGAACTTTCAGTGCTTTTAAATAGTAACTGTTATTAAAAAAAAATAAATAAAAAAGTATTTTGTTAATTTAATTTTCAGTGTTTTAGAAAGACATATATTTTGTTGTGATGCTTTATAGTGACTTTCAATTGAAATTCAAGCACAGATTTTCTACATATCTCGTTGTATTTTTTTCTCTCCACTCCATCCATCTGCTCCTAGTCCGGCCCTTCCCTCAAATTTTAGAACCCTTTGTGGCCCCCTGAGCCAACAAGTTTGCCCACCCCTGGTCTAGTGTATACTGATTCCTGACTAGGGATGGGCATGATTAGTCGATTAATCGATAATTGCAACGTACTGAAGTGCAAATGCGAACGATGTGCAACGATGATTTGTACAAGAAATTTCACGCGTTCCGTTCGGGACAAGTGTGAGTCCATGTGCACGGTGTACAAAGCAGCACATATGTTTCGGTGTCCAGTGGGAAAAGGTTTTGCCAGGTGAGAGTCGCTCAATGTCGATGACGAGTCCCCACCTCCAACCCCCCGTACGGTGTCCTGGTTTTGACAAAAAAATATGGTCACACTAACCTGTATTCCACTGAGTCATGTCTTTTAATCTGACAGAAGTTGAACTGCATCAGTGCACAAGAGCTGTAGTTTTATCTTCGCTTAGTTTATGCAAATTAGCAATGCGGTTTTAAGTTTCGTTTCTGTGAGAGTTGCGCAAAACTGAATTAAACACATTAGAATCTCAAACGGGCTGATGTGGCTCTACAGTGGTTACGGTTTATATGTCGTAAAGTTGAATTTATTTATGCAGATTAGTAGTGCAGATAGTAATAATAATGATGATAATTTTAATACAAAAACGTTAATGATTAATCGATAATCGATCGTTAATTTTATCAAATGCCCATCCTTATTCCTGACCTACTCGCTGGAGAGAAATGAAATTGAGTGGAGGCACTAGGTGGCGCCAGTCTGGCTATAATTCTGTAACTTTTCTGGTGGCGAGTCCATCAAATGCTTTTCTTCTTGGAGATGTTATTGCTTAGTCTGGAATGTTTCACAGTATGGCATTAAACCTCTCTATCTTCATGGAGACCAAACCATACCAAGTTACGGGTCAGGTCTGTGGAGAGGCGAGCCCGTTCAGTCAGAATGCCCATTTTCCTAGACATTTTTGAGCAATAAAACCACTTTTAATTGAATAAATGTAAGGTAGAGCTGTTTAAAGTCATACTGTGGAACATTCCCAGGCAGAGAAATGACATATCCATAGAAACAACCACAGGTGACAGAGCCCTAACCAAAAAGTTACATAGGGCTGCTTGATTATGACAAAAATCAAAATCAAGATTATTTGGCTCAGAATTGAAATCAGCAGTTATTTCAGACAATGACTTCTGTGCATTTCAGTGTGGTTTAAAAAAAAAATTCTGGGTTTTTAAGGGCAGAGCGAGCACATGTATCATTCTGAATCAATTTTATTTTCAACTACAACACTGCTAACAATGATAAAGTACTACTATGGCAACATCATTTCGAACTGTGAAAAAATACATACATATAATAAATACAAATGCAACTTTTTCATTGTGATTTGGAAATACCATAATGTCATTGCCAAACTGTTACTCCATTTTCTTTTTTATTTGAGAATTTTTGGGGGGTTTCTACTTTCTCTACTTGAGTACTATTATTTTGAGGTAATAAAACTCAACTCACTTCACATTTTTGTGTAGTAACCAAAAAAAGCTAGCTCTAGTAAAAATGTTAATCTTGTGTTCATGTGACAAGTGACTTATGAGTCCAATCTCCGAGGGATCAATCCAGGTCCCACTAAAACGCAATAACTCTCCAATAGTCTCTCCATCGATTCAAATAATAATAATGAGTTGAGTTATAGCAGTACATGTCTAAGTGGCATATTTGACAGAGCATAAAACATGGAAAATATAGTACACTAAGGCTACGTTCAGACTGCAGGGCTTAACGCTCAATTCTGATTTTTTTGTGAAATCCGATGTTTTTGCGAGGTCGTTCACATTTCCAATTAAATGCGACTTGTATGTGACCCCCTGTGTGAACGTTAAATGGCCCGAAAGTGTCCCGCATGTGCACTGGAGACACGATGACGTCAACCGCAGTGAGCGTGCTCTGTGTTTACGGAAGTTGTCCAAACATGGACGCGAGCTTTGAGCACCTGGAGATTTTAAAGTTCCTCTCGTACCGGAGCCAGAACATGAACAACTTACTTGTTTTAAGGAGGAGATTGAGAAGGACGAGGTTTTTGGTCATGGTGTTTTGTTGGGCAGTGGCAGCGACGTCCGTTGAAAGGAACATGTGGATGTGGAGATGGAGCCAAGAGTGGTGAGTGGTGATGTGCTTCGCTTCAGTGACACGAAGTTCATTAACAATTTTCGCCTACTTCAGCGCAGAATAATGACGTTTGTGGCTTGTTGATAACGTGTAGGTCGGATGAATGCGCTTTGGCCGTTCAGACTGAAGTCGCATGTCAAAAGATCAGATATGTATCGGTTTCAGGAGCACATATCCAAGTGGTCTCGGTCGCATTTGAAAAAATCGTATCTGTGTCGTTCAGACTGTCATTAAAAGATCAGATACAGGTCACATAGGGGCCAAAAAAAGAAGAAAAAGATTTAGGTCACTTCAGGCTGTAGTGTGAACGTAGCCATAGTGAATTTAGACTATATAATGTTGATTACTGCAGGAGTCCCCATCACCAGATCTTGGTTCATCCACTAAGGAGCCACAGAGAAAAAATATCGTATATAACTTTTAAAATGTGTTTTATTTCAGTGTTGCAGTCTATGGCCATTAGCCTGACTCATCAGCTGGTTTCACTTCATGGAAACCGTCTGATCTCGCAGCATTAGGATTTGTCCGCTCGACGGTAGGCCGGTACTTTTTTTTATTTAACCAATCACTGCTGTTTGGTCGTGACATATGTAATGCGTCGCTAACAGGGCTACCTGGTATATTAAGCTTTTCCCAAATCCCATAAGAAGAAGGGCAATAACGTCTTTCCTCTTGATAAAATTCACCAAATATTCTCTTTGTTCAAGCTTTAAATCCTCGATCTCGGGAATCGTCGCCAACACAGAATGCACGGCTATTTGCTGATTGGCTGGTGCCCGGACTCGCACTTCCGGGATTCTTGCAAACCATCTAGTGTATTCCGATACCTGACCTAGTCGCTGGAGAGAAATTAAATTGAGCGGAGGCACTAGGTGGTGTCGCTCTGGCTATATGGCCCGGTCTGTGTGATTAAACCTTCAGGGAGAAGATTCAGGCCCCTACGGTGTCACATGAACAGATTTAAGAATTCCTTGGTGCCAGTTAGGGATGGATTTAATTTGGATTTAGTTACCAATCGAGCAGAACTCAATTGTTCTCAGAAAGAACATTTTCTTCCAAAATTATCATTTAGTGGATAATTTTTGTACAATGGATTTCCCTTTTCCTCACTTCAAACTCTTAAAGGCTTAAATCACAGCTTTTCAAATGTAATTGCATAGTTTATTACCAGCTGGGTCATTTTGTAATTAAACTTCCAACGTTTGTGTGTCCTTCACTGAACGCAAGCGCCTCTGAAAACGTTGTGTTGATTTGATTGTGAGTGATTAAGAAACAGTTGGACAAACATTTGGTAAATTATTGCCTCGTGTGGACAACAAAACGGTTTCAAACAGAGATTATTAAGGCTCCATCGCTCATAAACGTCTCTTATAATAAACACAAGATCAGTCTCTGATTTGACTTTGTAATTTGTTGTTTGAAGCCAGCCTAATTCTCGTTAAATATTGCACAGTGCGACTCCCCGAGATAGTTTCATCTAAGAAAACTGTTTAAATGTGGCAAAACTGGTAATATTCTCAATACTCTTTTGTGCTATATCTCAATACCACAAAAGTGACAAAGTGTATTATGACTTAAAAAAATTCTATTTATTAATGCAAGAGATGTCTGTGTCTTCTCCTGCCTGTTCCACGGATAATTCTTGAACCATTTATCCGACTGATCTTACATTTGGAGGGTGTCATCCTAATGGGTCAGTGGGTGCAGTGCCAAGTTCCATGTTGTTAAGGAAAAAAATGCCAAAAGATCCAAGGATCACATGACATCACGGGTCACATGACATCACGAGTCACATGACATCACGAGTCACATGACATTATGGGGGAGTGTAGCCAGCCACATCTTCTGAAGTTATCGCTGGCTACACTTGGAATCCGTAAGTCTTCTATGGGCACAGGCTGTACCTAGTATTATTACTTAAACTTTTTTGCTAAGTTTTGTTGTAGCAGCAAAAAATAATATAAATAGCAAAAAAAAAAAAAAAGGAAGGGGGGAAGAGGAGAAGTGAGAGGGGGAGGGGGAGATACTGACTTTTGGTGATATTGAAGATGACACTGCAGCAGTGAGGCACAAACAGACGGAGCGACTCGGAGGGATGACACTGCAAACAGGAAAAAACACACACAAGATGAAAAAACACAGACACACAAACAAAATTAAACACACACAACATGAAATGCCAAGGCGCAAATAAAAGGAGCCATGCTTTCAAATGATATGACTGCTGGAATAATGGAACACAATGAGAAATTGTTAAAAGAGGAAGTAGATTTTACCACTTTGTTCCACCCTGTGATGTCATGTGGTAATACATTAAGTGCCTCACTCTGTGTTTAAACTTCATACACCTTCATTAGAATTATTTGGATAATTTCAGCCCTAAAATTGTGAATCTGTATTGCATAAAAGGTAAAAGGTAGCTGTTAACTTGAAAAACAACCATTATATGACATAACGAGGTGAAACAAGTGCATTTTGAGATTTTGACATGTACACAAACTAATAAAGAGTTACTCAAACATATGTGAATGAAACAAAACACAACTATGAATATGTTTTTGGTAACAATATTATAACCCTACTTAAAGCTCAGTCAATTTTGCATAATGTAGGTCCTTTAAATTTCATAAACCTGACCCCTCTGTGTCCCCAGATACGAGGTAAACATGTTCAAATGAAATATACCTTTAACTGATAACACCTGAAATGCTGATTTATTCTCACAATACAAAATCATTGGCTATGGTGCCGAAGTTGTTAATAGGATCTATTCACGCTTACGTCAGAAACAAGGAAGAACCTACTGTGAAAACCAGTGTTGGGGAGTAACAGATTACGTGTACCAGAGTTACGTAATCAGAGTACAAATTATGAGTAACTGTATTCAGTTACAGTTACTGTTTCAGTGAGTGGTAATTGGATTACAGTTACTTTGTTGAAATAAATGGATTACACGGCGGTATTTTCCTGTTTTCACATTTTGGCCTAAACCAGGACTAAACCAGGACTGAGCCAGAACTGAACCAGGACTAAACCAGGTCTAAACCAGGTCTAAACCAGGACTAAAACCAGGTCTAAACAAATGCTAAAACTAGGACTAAACCAGGACTTAACCAGGTCTAAATCAGGATTTAACCAGAACTAATCCAGGACTAAAAGGACAGTAAGCAAAAGTCTGTTCATGGAGACTTGGACTCAACAGACAATTTGAAGACAACAAACACGAATTTTCAGGATGTGGTTGCTACATTCATGTAGTTTTAAAAAGCATGACAATATCAAGTAATCCAAAGTATTCAGATTACGTTACTCACCTAAAGTAATTTAATGGATTACGTTACAAACTACATTTTGGGTTATGTAATCAGTAATCTGTAGGGGAATACATTTTAAAAGTAACCTTCCCAACACTGGATAAAACCCATTGAAATAAATGTCATCAGGTAGCGTCATGGCTTACATTCCAGCTGCTGATGTTGGTTCACTATGTGTCCAGTCATCTTTTGGGATTTCCACGATTTAGCTACTTTAAACAAGTAGCATAAGTCTTTGCTCTAGACCTAAGGCTGTGTTGTCTTAGCAGCATGACATTAGGTCTGGGATGGGCCATAGTGGATTTTTTTTTTATTCAGCAGATAAAATAATTTAGCTGTTATTTTTAAGACAGTGTGACCTCTTCGAGCTTGTGTAAGCCCTCATTTTGTTTCTCATGATTTCATATTAACGTCGCTCTCATCTTATACAGCACAAAACTTATAAAATAAAGTCTATGAAAAAATACAATTGCTTATAGAGTCTTCATTTCAGTGTTTCAAAAACACATCACACTGGGTTTATAATTTAATATTTGTGAATCGTCCATGTCTCAAATTATGTTTAGTAGAGACAAGATCCATTAGTATTTCCCACCCAGGAGAATGGAAACACTAGCCACAGGATACTGCTTTTCAGATTTAAAATGAAAACATATCCATATGTAACGGAGTTAAAAATGCACATGCTACTATTTTTTTTGTTTGTATTTCATGTTTAATTGTAATTTATGTGAATTTTTATCATTTTAACATTTTATTGCTGCTCCCCTGTGTATTTTATTTTGGTAGTTTAACTTCCCCTCTCAGTAGCACATTGGAAACTGCAGAGGGTGAGTTCTGTCTGGGTATAAAAGAATATATTTCACAAAAACAGCGCACGTTTAACAAAAATACAAGAACACATATTGATAAGATAACTTTTTTAATTGTAGTGAATGTGTTGTGGTGCACTGGTTTTGAGTTTTGTATATTTTATTTGTATTGTAAAAGTTTGCTTAATGTCATAGCCTAGTGCTGAATGCCGCAAAAATGAACAGCCGTCTCAAGGTGCTGTTTTCATTCTTGCAGAGGGGAGCCAGTGCTGATACGCAGAGACATATTAATAGAGTATTTATATGTCACAGGTATGTTTTATTTTGTTTTATTTTTATGAAGGGTGTGAATTGTGCATTTGTTTCTCCAGATAGCTGCTCCACTGTACTGGATTTGACATTATTTTGTTGTTCATACATGATTTACATAAATGAGTCAGTTTGTAAGTGTAAGCCCCTCTCAGTAGCACGTAGGAAACTGCAGAGGAGGGGAGCCAGTGCTGATACGCAGAGACATATTAATAGAGTATTTATATGTCACAGGAATAAAGCGGACTGACTCCACACTGTGTCCTGTCTTCTGTGTACGGCCTGACAAAGAATCTGCAACCGTTACACATAGTTGTGTTTTGTTTCATTCACACATGTTTGAGTAAACCAAACACCACTCCAGGTATGTTTTTGGTGAGGAAACAACACCAGAACATAGATCATATAGAGTGCAATATGGACCCTTTAAGAGTAAGGATTTTGGGCATCAATAAAACAAGAAAATATAGTAATAACAGAGAACTGTGACACAAAGTTGGGGTGTATTCAAGATAAGAAAAACCTGGGAATGGCTGCATTATATAAAAACATTTTTAAAACTCACTGTACCTTGGCTGCTGCTCTGCACATGTCCGCCACCATCCTCCCAGACACACACGTCTCAAAGATGTTAGAAGTGGCAAAATTATACACCTTTTGCAGCGCCACCTAATGAAGAAAGAGAGACATGAACCAGGGCAAAAATTAGAAGAAGTATGGAGTGTTCATTAGCTGAGAAATCAATACCAAAATCAATATCTCCCACTAATGAAGAAGCAGTTTCAAACCAGTACCGTCATGAATCAGTTGTGTTCAATGATTTGCTGAACTGTCCAAATTGCTTAAGTCAACAATAAACATGTCAAACAACAGCTTATTCCAGTACAAATTACAACTCAATATTACAGCATTTGAATAAAGTTTAAGAAGTAAAAATATAATATATGAATAAGAGTGCAAGTGACTGATACATCAAATATAGTTTCAAGACAGGTACAAATCTCTAGTAGAGCGTTTTAGAATATATATCATATATACTACATAGTAATAATAAAGCAAGGATGGAGAACACAGCTTCACAGTAACTGGGAGGGTGCACGTTCCTGGAAGTCACTGAATGGATCGACAAAGCCTGAACTTCAGTGACAACTGAAACCATCCTATCAGGATTCAGAAAGGCCAGAATAATTCTAAATGGAAATGATGCTGAGTTTGACAACAGCTACACAGAAGAGGAAGTAGCGCTCTTTTTACCTCTGGAGGTCGCGGAGTTGCCCAGAAGTGACACAGAGGATGAAGAATTCAATGGATTTAGTGATTTGGAGTGAGATGGAGTTAACAGTCTGTTGTTCTCTGTTCTATTGTTATCACTATAACTTGACTTTCAAGATGAAATGTCGGTTCTGATTTTATAAAATAAATTTCCCCCCAAAAAATGGGACTTATGTGTGTTTTCTTCTTCATTACACATTTTTTGGCTGGTGCGACTTATACACCGGAGCGACTTATAGTCCAAAAAATATGGTAGTTATTAAGCCTGAATCATTCTTGATAAATCAATTGAATCATGAATTAAATCTTTGTTCATGCTTCATTAAGGCCAATCAAGGTGTAGTTAGAAAAAGTGGTGGTAGATATTTTTACATACAATATCAGGAGTGTACTTAAAGCAGTATTTTTTTATTGATATATAGTAATTACTTTTATACTTTGACATAACAAATACACAGTTTGATGCTCATTGTCGTGTACATGTATTCTATCACTACTGCTACTACTGCCACTACCCATTGCTACTTCTTTCCAATACATTTTAAATCATTAATTTCTCTACATTTCATCTAACCAGTATTTAGCCTCAGCCTGGCCTTGCTCTGTTCATAACCTGACATTGAACAACACCTTTAAATGCGCCCATTAATACAAATACATTATGCATTCACTCCAATTCTCCACTGTTACATCTGTAATGAGCAGTATCTATATTCCATAAGCCCGCCTGGGTCACAGTAGGACACTGCCACTATACTGCACCTGTGGGTATTGCATCTTTATGACACTGGATTTCTCATGCATTGTTAGGCTTTGCACATGTTTAAACAGAAACTGAATTGTGTGATTCATAATTCAAGAGAGGTGTCCTGGGAGCAGAGCTTACACTGGCGTCAAAAAGGACTGGAAAAAATGTATCTTTTGTACTGGATGCTCAGTATTAACCCAGGCTAAACCATTTCAAATCACTCCCAGGTTTATTTCAAGAGGTTGCGTTCACAAATTTAATTATGTCATAACTTCAGAGGGAGGGCAGATATAATAAATACCAGGATAATACCCACAGATACAATAGACGCATCAAGAATCTCGGACTTCCGGTCATTGCGTAATGCATACTGGGAAGGATTCTCCGAAAAAGTGAGCATCAAACCGCTATGTTTGTTTTCCCAGTGGGATGCATCTATTGACAAAGTCGAGCGTCTTTTGAACCATATCGCTTTTGTTTCTGATTCTGATATTGTCATATTTTAGTGTTGGGATTTGGACATAGGACATCCAACAACCACACAATTAACTAACAGCGGAAAACGGCTAGAGAAATTTGTTTGTGAACTCCATAAATGCAAAAGGGAACTAGATCTGTGTGACTACAAACCTCCGTTCAAACTGTTTCCCTTCCCAACGGAATTGAAAAATAGTGCAAGGCGAAAGCGATGGACAGTATTGATCCACGGGAAGGATGAAAAAGAAAACCTTTGACTGCCTAAATCATCCCGAGTTTGTAACGAACATTTTGTATGTGGAGCTCCATCAAAGCGGGATTCCATTTGTTAAGCGAGAAGTGCAGAAGACAAACAGACTGAGCTCACACTTTCTTGTTCTTGTGGTTTTACAGCAACATCACGTCTTGGTCGCTTTGCAGTGGAAGTTGTTTCTTGGCGAACAGCTGGTGCCTTTTGCTTTGGCGTTGACTTTTTTAATTCGTAACCGATGTTGAGTGAGGGATCGGGATTTTGCTTTGATGGCGTTCCACATATAAAATGTTCGCTGCAAACTCGGGATGATTAGGCGGTCAAAGATTACCTTTTCCGTCCTTCCCGTGGATCAATCCTGCCCATCGCCTTCGCCTTTCACTATTTTTCAGTTCCATTGGGAAGGGAAACAGTTTGAACGGAGGTTTGCAGTCACACACATCTGATTCCCTTTTCTTTGCAAACAAATTTCTCGAGCCGTTTTCCGCTGTTAGGACATCCAACAACCACACAATTACGATGTCCGAATCCCAAAACTAAAATATGACAATATCAGAACCAGAAACAAAAGCGATATGGTTCAAAAGACTTGAAAAGATCGGCTTTGTCAATAGACGCATCCCACTGGGATTTGATGCTCACTTTTTCGGAAAATCCTTCCCAGTATGTATTGCACGATGACTGGAAGTCCGAGATTCTTGATGCGTCTATATTATCCATACTCCTCTGTTAATAATTTGAGTTGTTCTGGTTTAACATTCAAATAAAAAAACAGCCAAACCTCATCCTATACAGTCTTTATGTGCATATATTGTGGGACAAGGACACTGATCCAATTAAATGTCTTTTTTTAAGCGTGCCACAAACTAGAGAGACTGTGTTGGGAGTTGAGATAGCCCCAGGACCAGAGAATTAATTTAAGTTAAAAGTGCTCTTGTTTTGAAGGAGAAAAAATCCCATGATGGTAGACGAGCGGTGGTTAGGCAGTAACTGAGCAAAACATGTGAATAATACTGTACAAAAATAAGTGTTTGTTGTTTTTGTATCGTATATTTAGCAGATTTAAAGCTGCACTATGCAAGTTTTCTGGTACACCGACTGATTGTTTCTATGACGATGCCATTACTCCGTTGTTTTAGCATTAGGTTAATAGAGAATTTGATTAAAGGTGTACTGTGGAACATTTCTGATGGGAGGTGCATTAACTGCCATCTGGAGTGGTCTGGTATTCATGTGTTTCAGCTTCATGTTACCAGTGTAACCAGTGGTGGACTAAACCAGGACTAAACCAGGACTGAAGCAGGACTGAAGCAGGACTAAAACGGACTAAAACGAAACCAGGTCTAAACCAGGTCTAAACAGGACTGAACCAGGACTGAACCAGGACTGAACCAGGACTGAACCAGGACTGAACCAGGAATGAACCAGGACTAAACCAGGAATGAACCAGGAATGAACCAGGACTAAACCAGGACTAAACCAGGACTAAACCAGGACTAAACCAGGACTGAACCAGGACTGAAGCAGGACTAAAACAGGACTAAAACGAACTAAACAGGTCTAAACCAGGTCTAAACAGGACTGAACCAGGACTGAACCAGGACTGAACCAGGAATGAACCAGGACTGAACCAGGAATGAACCAGGACTGAAACCAGGACTAAACCAGGACTGAACCAGGACTGAACCAGGACTGAAGCAGGACTGAAGCAGGACTAAAACAGGACTAAAACGAACTGAACCAGGTCTAAACCAGGTCTAAACCAGGACTAAACCATGTCTAAACCAGGACTAAACCATGTCTAAACCAGGTCTAAACCAGGTCTAAACCAGGTCTAAACCAGGACTGAACCAGGACTGAATCAGGACTGAATCAGGACTGAATCAGAACTGAATCAGGACTAAAACAGGACTAAAACGAACTAAACCAGGTCTAAACCAGGTCTAAACCAGGACTAAACCAAGACTAAACCAAGACTAAACCAAGACTAAGCCAGGCCTGAACCAGCCCTGAACCAGGCCTGAACCAGGACTAAAACAGGACTAATCTTGGACGAGAGAGAGAAAGACAGAGATAGACAGAGGGAGAGCGAAAGAGAAATAGAGAGAGAGAGAGAGAGAGAGAGAGAGAGAGCGAGAGAGCGAGCGAGCGAGAGAGAGAGAGAGAGCTTTCTTACTGTGCTTGCCCCTCCATAGTCCTGGCCAGTAATTTGTCCCTGTGTTGTCGCCCTCTTATCTCCATGAATACATAATAAGTTTAGTCAAGATCAAGATTCTGGCTTTTTTTTTTTTTTTACTGAATAGAAAAAAAATTGATTTCTTTTTTTTGGAATATCCCCCAGCCCCAAGTTTAATGCAGTACTGTGGAACATTTTCTGACAATGCAGAATAAATCCATTACCGTACCTTGTATATTTGTATGGAGCACTGCGTGAGAATGGTGCTGACAGTGGAAGATAGCCCCAGCTCCACCAGGCTCTCCAGCTGCGTCTGAGTATCCGTCTCGGTTTCGTCTCGTGTCTGTTCCAGAGTGGAGCTGTCTATCAACGCAAAACACCTGAAAAAAAACAAAAAAAAAACACCTCAATGCAACACAATTATCCACAAATGCAAATGTACAGGGCTTCGTACGCCTGACAGCTGTGAAATGTCAGGGAGGCAAACAGATTGTCAATTAGCAACGACGAGATCTCGAGATGGACTGAACCTGGACTGAAGCAGGTCTGAAACTGTCAGGTGTGAACCAGGATAGTCCGCTTTCAAATCTTAATTAACCAAGAATTAATGAAATACATACAAAATTATAACAAATTGAGTAAAGTGGGTCCAAGCAAGGTCTGAATAGGATCTCAACCAGGACTAAATCAGAACTAAAGACACACTAAAGTCTAAACCAGTACTTAACTAGCCAGATTCATCAGCCGGTCTCACTTTGTGGAAACTGTATGACCTCGCAGCATTAGGATTTGTTCGCTCGACAGTAGGCAGGTACTTTTTTATTTAATCAGTTGCTGCTATTTGGTTGTGACGTATGTAATGCGCCAAATCCTGTAGGAAGAATAGCAATAACGTCTTTCCCCTTGATAAAATTCACCAAACATTCTATTTGTTCCATCTTTAAATCCTCGACCTCGGGAATCGTTGCCAACACAGAATGTCTGTCTCCGTCTACATCCATCTCGACCGCTTTGTTTACTGTTGTGCTGTACCGCAAAAGGGACCCAGACAGGTACCCAGGCTGGCGCCACCTAGTGCCTCCGCTCAATTTCATTTGTCTCCAGCGACTAGATCAGGAATCAAAATACTCTAGATGGTTCGCAAAAACCCTGGAAGCGCAAATTGAGCACCAGCCAATCAGCAACGAGCCAATATTCAGTGCTGTCAACGATTCCCGAGATCGAGGATTTAAAGCCAGAATAAAGAGAATGTTTGGTGAATTTTATCAAGAGGAAAGACGTTATTGCCCTTCTTCCTACGGGATTTGGGAAAAGCTTAATATACCAGTTAGCCCCGTTAGCGGCGCATTACATACGTCACGACCAAATAGCAGCGATTGATTAAATTATAAAAAGAACTTGCCTACTGTCTCCTGCTTTGTACGCATACTCCAATATTCAATCATGAAAAAGGATTATAAACTCAACCAAGACTCAACAAGTTTTAACTCAGTTCTTAACCAGGGCTAAACAAAAATGATAACCACAAACATACATCTATATCTCTGCTTATTCTCTGTGTAAACAAGCTTTGTGGGCCTATCAGCTGTGAAAATGTCAAACGCACACTCCAGTATTCAATCATGAAATTGGGGCATGAATTATAAACTAAACCAGGATTTACAAGATCTAAACCAGTTCTTAACCTGGACTTAAACAGACCTAGAGAGTCTCTCAAAGTAAGTATTTACCAGAATTTAAATTGTTCTAAGCTTAGTAGGTAAGATAGGTCTTAATCAGGAGTATACCAGGAACAAACCAGGTCTAAACTAGGACCAATAATCAAGCTTTAAACCAGTTCTTGAACAGTTCTAAGCCAGGTCTAAACAAGGACCAAACTGCAAACATACACCTATATTTCTTCTCCTGTATGTAAACAAGCTTTATGGGCCTGTCAGCAGTGAAAATGCCAAACGCACACTCCAATATTCAATCATGAAACAGGACTAAACTGAGACAAAAAAAAGAGGAAAGAAATCTGAGCTAAAGCAGGACTAAACCAAGATTTGAACAGGAACACATCAGGACTGAAGTGAGCTCAAACCAGGACCAATTCTAGCTTGATTCATCAGCCAGTTTAACTTCGTGAAAACTGTCTGACCTCACAGCATTAGGATTTGTTCGCTCAACGGTAGGCGGGTACTTTTTTATTTAACCAATTGCTGCTGTTTGGTCTTGATGCATGTGATGCGCCAAATCCCGCAGGAAGAAGGACAGTAACACTTTTCCCCTTTGATAAAATTCACCAAACATTCTCTTGGTTCCAGCTTTAAATCCTTGATCTTGGGAATCGTTACCATCACAGAATGTATGTCTTCGTCTACATCCATCTTGACCGCTTGGTTTACTGTTGTGCTGTACCACAAAATGGACCCAGACAGGTGCTTGAGTTTGACGTCATGGCATCACAGCTCTTCGATGATTGGCCGGTGCAACTTCTGGGGTTCTTGCAAACCGTCTAGTGTATTACGATTCCTGACCTAGTCGCTGGAGAGAAATGAAATTGAGCGGAGGTACTAGGTGGCGCCAGCCTGTTAGACCAATTCATGATCAGGTCTTAATTCGATTCAGGACTAAACCTGGACATAATCTAAACAAAACCAGCTCTAAACTAAAGTTACCAAGTAATGTTAACCACAAAAATACATTTATACTATTCTCTATTTGCAGCACTCTTGTGAACTTTCAAAGCTCAAAACATTCCGTTCCACTTTATAATGTCCTGAAGTGGTAGTTTTCAAGTTAACAGCAACTTTTTATCTTTTGTTTAGAAGAAATTGGCAATTCCAGAGCTGAAATCATCCAAATGATTCAAGTGAAGGTGCATGAAGTTTAAAAACACAGTGGAGCACTTTCTATATTACCACATGACATCACAAGGTGGAACAGAACACGGTTTTCTGCTTGAAAAAAAAAAAACCTCTCAAGTCTAAATATGAATGATTTGTGTGTGAATGAAACGAATCACAACTCCAGGTCTGTTCTTGACGAGAAAACATCATTGTAACATAGATCAGAAAATGGTGTGATACGGGCCCTGAACTAATTAGAACTAAACCAGGTCTAAACAAGGACCAAACCGCAAACATACATCTATATTTCTTCTTCTCCTGTATGTAAACAAGCTTTGTGGGCCTGTCAGCAGTGAAAATGTCAAACGCACACTCCAATATTCAATCATGAACAGGAGCTCTCGGCGGCAGCAGCAGCAGACGCAGTGATGCAGACCAGTACGTTCTAACAGATAGAGACAACACGAAAGAATTGACAACGTTTTTTTTTGTTTTTTTTTAAACTAAATGACAGTTCGACTTGTTTATTTTTACGTTACCTGTCGAGAAACTGCAAAACGAAGTCTTCAAATTCAGCTGAAGCAAAGCAAAGATCTCTCTCAATCTGTGGAAAGAGAGGAAAAGGGAGTTTAAAAATACAGAAAGGTGGATTTTCGACTGAACGAAATCTCATTATTTTCGATATTTCAGCAAAACCAAGACATAATATAACAACACTTGTCTTTACACCCATATATCTACATAATTGGACACAGTTACATAAGGTATTGTTATTCAAATATGCTGAAATCTGTCATATATTGGTTCAAAATATGTTCCGATACGCCGGAGATAAGTGCATTTGTTTGAGTAAAACTTGCTTTCGTTTAGGGAAATTTATGCAGAAATTGTGGTTTGGAAAAGAACTGGAGATATTCTAGAAATGATCATTATGTATTATTTTCCAGAAGGCATCAAGATGTCAAAATTTTTGCCCCTCAAGTGACAAAGATATATAGCTATTAGGTACGTAGTTTCTATCCATGCCTCTATCAAATGATTTACAACAAACCAAATTCAAAACTATAATTTACAAATTAAATAAAATACAAGACCTGTAATCAGATAGAGGTGGGTAATGTAAATATGGTATCTAATCTAAACATTGATAATATAGTGAAGGTGACACTGGAGAGTCCTGCATCGTGTTGGGTACCCGCAAAACGGGCGGGTTTTAATGTTAACGTTTTGGAATTTTGGTGAATCAAACGAATGACGAACGGGAGAAAAATACTCGACGCGCAAGTGACATTTCCTGGTCTTTGCCTGGAATGATTATCATGTAATAAACCCACCAGCGGAGGTGATCGGCTGGTGGCGGCGCTCCTGGTTTAGTCCTGGTTTAGTTCTGGTTTAGACCTGGTTTAGTCCTGGTTTAGTCCCGGTTTAGACCTGGTTTAGTCCTGTTTTAGACCTGGTTTAGTCCGGGTTTAGTCCTGGTTTAGTCCTGGTTCATTCCTGGTTCAGTCCTTGTGTAGTCCTGGCGATCAGCTCTGCGGTTTGTGGTGTGTTTATATTTATAATCCGCTAATGACACTGCGTAAATTCAATCCTGGTTAAGTCCTGGTTCAGACCTGGTTCAGACCTGGTTCAGTCCTGGTTCAGTCCTGGTTCAGTCCTGGTTCAGTCTTGGCGATCAGCTCTGCGGTTTGCGGTGTGTATAGATTAATAATCCCCTAATGACACGGTGTAGGTTTAGTCCTAGCTCAGTCCTGGTTCAGTCCTGGTTCAGTCCTGGTTCAGTCCTGGTTCGGTCCTGGTTCAGTCCTGGTGTAGTCCTGGTTTACTCCTGGTGGCTCTGCAGTTATGGCATGTATATATTTATAATCCGCTAATGACACGGTGTAGATTCAGTCCTAGTTCAGTCCTAGTTCAGTCCTAGTTCAGTCCTAGTTCAGTCCTGGTTCAGTCCTGGTTCAGTCCTGGTTCAGTCCTGGCGATCGGCTCTGCGGTTTGTGGCACGTATATATTTATAATCCGCTAATGACACGGCGTAGGTTTGGTCCTGGTTTAGTCCTGGACTCCTGGGCTCTCAGACTAACGGACTGACCCCGATTTATCAAGGGCACGGGCAGGTAACGGGTGGAATGTTAACAGATCCAGGCGGGTACGGATTTAACTTTGATATAATCACGAGTTAACGGGCGGGTGCAGGTCTCCAAAAACGGACCTGTGCAGGACTCTAGTTTAGGGGTGATTAGTTTGTGGGCATTTTTACAATCCTTTCACATTTGTCTGATTTAAACAAAAAATACTGAGATATTAATTTAGGCAATACTCAGAGTTTCATGTATATAAACTTATTTATATTATTTAACTCTGTGTTCTGGTGTATCCTATGTTCTTACTACACATGTTAAAAAGTTATAAATGCTCTTTAACACCATAGTTTCACTTTCTGTTTAAATGCTTGAATCAATTAAGCTTCTGCTGACAAGACTTCATGGAGACTTTTGGAATAATATAAATAACTAGCAAAGTAATTTAGTTTTTTGAGCAAAAATAACGATATGGTTGGAAAGAACTTTTAAAAAATGAGAATGAAAATCGATGAATGCTCTGTGCTACTGTATGTAAGACGAGGTGTTTTCCTGTGGCATAATAATGACTTCATTTCACATGGGATTTCATTTGACCTCCATCTGATCAGATTAGGTCCAGACCTATGGTACGTGACTTGCTCATAATGTGTTACATGATCCACTGGTATGTTCATTACAAACGCATTCTGCTGGTCTTATGGAACAACTACAATAAAGGTATTTACTTTTACAAATAGAGAAAAATCTGAATGTTAAAATTAATGACAACACACAAGCAACTGCATAACAATTCCGATTAGATAACATACTGTGATGGAGGAGAATGAGAATAATGAGAATAAAAGATTGAATTGTATTGCTTTTTTGTTCCTTACTAAAACCATAAATAAAGCTTTCATTGAAGACTAATTTAATCATTGCCATGTAACACATAAAAACAGTCCAATTTATTCCTCCAATGTCTGAACTCTACCTGCTCTGAACTCTTTTTTTTTTTTTTTCTCTCTTTTTAATTGGAATTGCTGAAGACTTCTTGATTAAAAAGATTGATAATTGACGTAAAATGATTGATTGAAAGTGGCTCAGTGACTAGAGCATCCGGAATCAAAGGTTGGAAGTTCAAGTCTCACAAGTATCAAGTCCTGTCATTAAGGCTACGTTTATATGATGACGGTCTGAACAGAAGACGCAAAATTGGCGACGCGTTTTCACTTTTTATTCCTATGTTTAGACGAGCGTTTTCAGGAGGAAATCTGTGTGCATACGGTGAAAAAGTGTGCGCAAAAGTGTGTGGAATTTGATTGGATATGCACTTATTTAAAGCAACAAGGGCGTCTTTGGACATACAGAAGTTTTCACGCAAAGCATTTTCATCAGCTATTTCTTCCACAAAGTTGTCCCACCATCGACTGGTTCTCCCAGGTCTCGTCCATAACCGTCTGACTCGCCTGCGACCAACTAGTGCATCCAGAATTTGACAGAGGTGATTGCAGATCCTTCTCTGTTCACTAATAGTATCTCTGCATATTCTGTACATTTTCTGGGATGCCTCCTGTAAGTTTATTGGAGCTGCCAGAGCGGCTTGAAGGTCCGAAATCCGTGTATCATTCATTTATTCGTTTTTCAATATAAAACCAAAAATAAGAAAACTAAAAAACAACTCTTTTCTTCATTATTTGTCTCCTAAACCAAAATGAAAAAACGATGGAAAATGATTCGTTTTTTCCAGTTTTTGATTTTGTGTTTAAATGAAGAATGGAAAAAATGGATAACAGCCGTTTCCCGTTTACGTGACTTCCGTGACTGCGATGCTGAACTTTTGCACTGCATACTGACTGAACCAAGACTACCAGGTCCGGGACCAGAGCAGGACCAGAGCGGGACCAAAGCGGGGCCAGAGTGGACTCCGAGCTTTGACTCCGAGCCTCTGCGGGGTCCAAGCCTCAGCTTCGAGCTCTGGCTCTGCCGTGGGCTCTGAGCCTCCGGTCTGGTCCCAGCCTGGTCTCGGTCTCAGTCTCGGTCTGGTCCCGGTCTGGTCTCGGTCTCAGTCCCACTCTGGTCTCGGTTTGGTCCTGGCCTGATCCTGGTCTGGTCTCGGTATCAGTCCCGCTCTGGTCCTGGTTTGGTCCCGGTCTGGTCTCAGTCTTGGTCTCGGTATCAGTCCCGCTCTGGTCCCAGTCTGGTCCCGGTCTGGTCTCAGTCTCGGTCTCGGTATCAGTTCCGCTCTGGTCCCAGTCTGGTCCCGGTCTGGTCTCAGTCTCGGTCTGATCCTGGTCTGGTCCCGGTCTGGTCTCGGTCTCAGTCCTGCTCTGGTCCCGGTCTCAGTCCCGCTCTGGTCCCGGGTTGGTCACGGTCTCAGTCCCGGTCTGGTTCCGGTCTGGTCCCGGACCTGGATCAGTCCTGGTTCAGTCCGGCATGACAGTCATGGAAGTCACGTAAACGGGAAACGGTCATTATCCATTTTTTCCATTCTTCATTTAAACACAAAATCGAAAACTGAAAAAAACTAATCGTTATCAGTTTTTTCATTTTGGTTTTGGAGACAAACAATGAAGGAAACAGTTGTTTTTTTCATTTTCTTATTTTTGGTTTTATATTGAAAAACGAATGAACGAATGATACACGGATTGTCCGGCGCATGTTTTGTTTCTGTGTACTGAATTGTATGTAGGTGACGTGAGCAGATCTGACCAGAGTTTTGCGTCTTGGGCAGTGTAGATGGAAATGCAACGGTGGAGTGTATTTAACTTTTCCACTCTGAAGGGTGGTTTCAGATTTTTGCGTTTTTAAGCCCCAAAAACGCCGTCACCGTCTAAACGAAAGGCACTTCTGATCAAATATTTTGTAGTTTTTACCCGTAAGCGTTCTCGCGTAAACAGGCCCTTAGGCAAGACACTTCACCCAGTGTTGGTGTCGGTTTGAGGGGTCGATAGTGCAGTTTGCCATCAGACTATAGGGATGGGTAATATATTGGTTCAGTATCAGTACTGGCCAATATCGATATCTTTCCTCTGCCCCAGTCTTTAAGTTTGAACAGACTTTGAACAGACAGATCAAAATAGAAATAGAAGAGTATCACATCGCTATAGGTTTACACAAACATGTGACCAATTATTGTACCATATTTTTCCGACTATAAGGCGCACTTAAAATCCTTTAATTATCTCAAAAGTCGACACTGCACCTTATAATCCGGTGCGTTTTATGCATGAATTCTTGTTGTGCTTACTGACTTTGAACCGATTTTATATGGTATACAGCACAAAAAAATCTGTCGAAATGTCTATTACGCGTTATAGTCCGACAAATACGGTATATCCCAGTATACCGTACACATTTTGTCATTATTTTTTACAAAAGTGACAAGTTTATGTGTGATAATGTGTAATTGTTAATTAAACTTAACATAAATTTGTGGGCTTTGCTATGAATTTGAAAATATTTGCTATTGGTCACAGAAGCAGGCCAAATATCTGACATCGGTATCGGCTCAAATCTGTATTGGACCATCCATAACAGATTACAGAGTGAATGAATACTACTTCAACTTGCTTGTAAATCATGTTACATGTATAAGGCATCACATGATTTATTTCAAAGCCATTTTGTTCTACTGAAATCCAAGCACCAGAGATACATATTCTAGTATGTGGTAGAACTTTGGGGAAATCAAGATATTTCCAAGTCTACTTCAGAACTAAACCAGGATCCAACCGGGACGTGTGAGTGAACGCGGCGTTATGAATCATTACTTCTTTCCTCCATCAGCGGTTTACAGAAATGTGACATAGATACATAGATAACTCCAGATGCTCTTACTTCAGTGAGTTCTGGGTGATCAGACGGAGCAGAGGAGCAGTCCACCAAAGGCACCAGAGTCGTGAAGGTTGGCAATGAACTGGAACGTAATCTGCACCAAAACACACACATTTATACAACCTTAAATCCACCCCATAAGTCTTCGCAAAGATATGTTTCTCTCCGGGACTGAGCCTACAAATAAATACACCGAAATTTATAGCACTATCCAACATGATGGGAATATACGCTGTTCAATCTCAGACTAAACTAGGTCTAAACTAGAAGAAGAATCTATAATCCAATCACTAGGCTCCAATTTAAGGGTGTAGTATGTATTTTTTATGGTGTAGTGTCTGTCACTTTCTTGTCTCCATGAAGATGTTATTGCTTTGCCTGGAATGTCCCACAATATGGCATTAATCTTGCATTTATTCAGTTATGTTTTACTGCTCAAAAACAACATTAAAAACATGCATTCTACTTGTGTGGCTGTGACTGGGGCTGACGCATTATGCTTAATCCAAATCCAAATCCATTTTATTTCTATACCATATTTTACAAACAAAACAGTTTCCAAAGTGCTGCACAGAGATCATAAAATGAAGAAAACAAAAAGGTAAATGGCTAAATGTGGTCATATCAGTCCTAAAACAAATCAAGTCAAATCAAAATAAAAGCAAAAAACATAAAAAAAAAAAACCTGAAATAGCAGTAAATAAGTAAAATAAATTAAAATAAATAAATCCATGGAGGTAGAAGAGTTTTTTGCCATAGTGTGGAACATTCCAAGAAAAGATATAAATAACTAGCCTGATTCATCAGCCGGTTTCACTTTGTGGAAACCGTCTGACCTCACAGCATTAGGATTGGTTCGCTCGACAGTAGGCGGGTACTTTGTTAATTTAACCAATCGCTGCTATTTGGTTGTGACGTATGTAATGCGCCGGAAAGCTCAGTGGTGTCCATGTAATTGCCAGCGCAACAGCAAACAAAGCAGAGAGTGAAAATCCTTGATCTTGGGAATCGTTGCCAACACAGAATGTACGGCTTCATCTACATCCACCTCAACCGCTTTGTTTACTGTTGTGCTGCACCACAAAAGGAACACAGACAGACGCTTGAGTTTGACGTCATGGCTTCACAGCTCTTCACTGATTGGCCGGTGCGTGGTCTACAACGTCCGGGGTTCTTGCAAACCGTCTAGTGTATTCTGATTCCTGACCTAGTCGCTGGAAGAGAAATGAAATTGAGCGAAGGCGTGTTGTTTCCTTGTCACAAACAGACCTGGAATTGTGTTTTGTTTCATTCACACATGTTCAACACACAAACCCTGCATATTTAGGCTGAGTTCTTCTCTCAAACAGAAAACGCTGTTCCACTTTGTGATGTCATGTACAGGAAGTGCTTGGAATTGCCATTGTCTACTGATCTAAAGGTAAAAGGAGCTGTTAACTTGAAAACTACCGCTTCATGACATCACAAAGTGGAACAGAGCATTTTAAGTTTTAGAAATGTAGACAAACTATAATAAAGGATTGCTCAACATGTGTGAATGAAACAAAACACAACTCCAGGTATGTTTCTGAGGAGGAAACAACATTATAACTTTGCTTAACCATCACAAGAATCCATTTTGCGTAATATAGGACGTTTAATTTAATATCTAGCATTGGACATGGCGTAAGTTATTCAATATAAAAGCAGTTACTCCTTACCATACACTTGCTGAAGTCGTTGGGGTCCACACCAGGCAGCGAGCCCATGAGGAGAGGGACCACGTGCGCTCGGCCTTCTGGGTAAGTGTTGTTGGCCGATACCAGGCTCCGGGCCATGCCGATCATGCAGCTCAGAGTGGCTGTGAGCGTATGGGGCTCAGTCAGGGTCTCCATGGCAACATACGTTCTGGAACAAGACAATGTACAAATGTGAGGTCAGGTAAAGGAGAGAAAAACTATAATATAACTAGAACTAAGTATATTTTAATTTCATTTCATTCTCTATTTGCTTTTCTTTTCCTCTTTGTACTAACACAAGGACATTTGACAGCACTGTGTGACTTTTCTGGTGAAGGTTCTGTCAAATACTTTTCTCCATGGAGATGTTATTGCTTTGTCTGGGATGTTTCATGGTATTAAAACTTTTTATCTTCACAGAGACCAAACCAGACTAAGTTACAGCTCAGATCTCTGGAGATGCGACCCCGGTTACTATCAGAATCTGTTTTTCTAAGTATTTTTGAGTTATAAAACCACTGTAATTAAATAAATGTAATGTAGAGTCTCATTACTCCTCCTGTTTTTCCTCCCCCTTTTTTTTCCTCCTCTGTCTCACCGTGTTTTTGGCGAAATCGGCACAATTCGATCTTTCTCTGGGCTTATTTCGAATGGTGCAACGGTAAATCTGTGGTGAAACTTCATCGTGAGAGCTGTTTAATGTCATACTGTGGGACATTCCAGACAGAGCAATGACATTTCCACACAAACAAGCAGGTGGCGGACCCTCCATCAGAAAAGTTACACAGTGGATTTTTAAGAATTATTGTGTTTAATTTGATAAATACAGTTTGTAAAGTTCACCTCAATAAACCAGAAAAATTGTGAAAATGTCAGCTTAATTCAATGTAGCAAGATATGGATTAAATCTTTTATATATATATATTTTTTTTTTACTTTTTTTAAGAAAGAAAAAAAAAACCTGTTTAATATAAATTGTAAAAAAAAAAAAAAATGAAAACGTGGTTGGGGCCATGTGCTATAATTTCATCCAAAATAACAAATCAAACTTACTTCTCCAGCACTGGTGGTAGGATGAGCTCTGGAGTGAGGAGGGCCAGGTTTTGGAGAGCGTAGGCCGCGTCAGTGCTTCCGGTTTTACTGCACGTCACCAGCAGGGGGCGCACACACAGACAAAACAAACAGATTACAGTCACACCAATGACCTCCGTGTAAATTGGATTAAGGATGGAGTGGAGTAGTTTTGGCAAAGTGTCTGATACGTGACTCTAAAACTTTGGCAGGACTTTTATTTATGTTCCAGATCTAATCAGGAACACGGGGATACGAGCAAAACCACATTCAATTAGCAATCCACTATCTTTCAATTAAAATAAAAGTAATATTACATTTTTTATAAGATCACAACTGAGATCTTATCACTTAATTTATACATTTAATATATTTATAATACAGTTAAAGGCCCTGTACCTGATTTTTCCTCATGTACTTGAGCAAAATTTGTCCGATATATTGTATAAGTAGCTCTTGAGGTCAAAATCTGTCAGCTGTGTGCACATTAGCATGCTAGTTGTTGTAAGCTTTACAATAACAACAAAATTGCACTGTGGTTTCGGAGAATTGTGAAAAGTTATCTGCCTATATTTGTTATTTATTTAAACATCTACAGCTCAAATCTAATCATAAAACCGAAAAATAACAAAAATGACTGACTGAAAAATGTATAGTTTAATCTCTCCTTTTTAAAACAGTAAATTAAAATAGTAATTATTAGGGGTGTAACGATATCCAAGTCTCACGATATGATATTGTCATGGTATGAATCTCACGGTAAGATATTTATTGCGATATCGTGGGAAAGCTCACAATTAGGGATGTAACAAAATCCAAATCTCTCGGTACGATATTTTCACAATATAATCTCACGGTATATTTATTGCTATATTTTGTGGAGGCTAAAGAGCTAAAACTGTTAATATGCTACTTTTTCTTCTTAAAATGCCTCGACAAGACTTAATCCAAAGAACTAAGACTTAAAAATGCTTAGAACCTCTTGTAAATCTACACTGAAATGGAGCAAAGGATCATGGTCTTTGTAGTTCCCTCTGTCTTTTTTTAGCTATTACTGCACCATAACTTTTAAGACTTGTAATTCGATATATTGTGATTATTGTGAGAACTCTGACGATACGATATCACATCCCTAGTAATTATACTTTAAATACACTAATAAAGAATCTTAACAGGCCTAGTCCAGACTTCACCGTCATTGGTTAATCCACCTGTCACTCAACTACAACTACACAATTCATAACTAATATATTTTTACCATTACACTGAATGTGTTGGGAAAATAATCACATTAAACTCAGAACAACAAACTAGAAAACACTGAAAAAAACTGTCGGTGTAATTCGTAGCAAAAGAACTGAAGAAGCCTCTTGGATGGGTAGAGAAATGTGTTCACTCGAGAAAACATTTTTTGTCCAGTTGACGGAATAAAAATATTCTGATGCTGTTGAAAAAAATACTCAAAACTCTAAATAAACAATAAATAATAAAGCAATTCTTCCTCCAACTAAGTCCATTTATATAAAATCAGTATGCTCTAGACAGCAGCTAAATGAAAGGATATATCTTGTATAATTATGTGAAAGTAGAAGCAAAATTACACATTGTTTAAAAGGGCTGCAAACTCCGAAAGAGGTGTGACATACGCAATCAGGACGTAGTGTTAAAACCGTCCTTGTGGTCACAGCTACTGAAGCATAATAATAAATAAATGCTTGGCGTTATCTTCGAAATGAAAAGCCCACTCTGAAGCCCCACTGAGAAACAAAACGCACCATCCTCCCACTATGGCACCTGCGCGTTTTACTGCAGCCAAATCATGAACAGATTTGTGCTAATACTTTTTATAAGATCAGCTCGGAGTTTATTTTTACATTTGGCAACTAGTTTATCTGCTAATTGGTTCTCTACTGGGTTTGTGATAATATAGTATTTTTGTTTGCGAGGATGGTCTTGAAAATGTCACGAATGTGCTAATGCAAACTATGATTATTTAAACCTAAACAAATCAAAACAAAAATATTTTAAAGGTACAATGTGTAACTTTTCTGGTGGGTAGCGTGCTGGTTTCCATGGGGATGTTATTGGTTTTTCAGGAATATTTATTTATTATCTACATCAATAAATTTAGATTTAGATTTTTTTGAGTTACAGGTGTTTTTACTGCTTAAAAAATATCTGAAAACAGTAAGTTTAAAGCCATACTATGAAACATTATAGAAGAGGCAATGACATCTCCATGGGGACAAAGTGGCAAACCACCCACTAGAAAATTAAAATAGGGCACCTTTAAGATCTATTTCTTATCCTAGGACCATAGGACACAAAAAAACCAACATATTTTTCAGACTATAAGTTGCACCTTTTTTCATGGTTTGGGTGTTTCCTGCGACTTATACTCCGGTGCGATTTATATAATAACATTTTTAGACTGACAGACACGAGAGGGCGCTCTAGGCTCATGTGTCAGTATCTAGTACTACTACTGACTACTCCTGTACCACTGTCACATTGCTCTACTGCGCATGTTTCCTGCAGAAAAAGCCACTGTCTTGCTGCAAATAGTGAAATATGCAGCTGAAAACGGTAATCGAGCAGCAGAAAGAAAGTTTGAAGTGAGCAAGAGACTTGTTAGGGACTGGCGGAAAACGGGGATGGAGAACACAGCTTCACGGTAACAGGACAGGATGCACCATGCAACTTTTCTGGAAGTCACTGGATGAATCGACAAAGCCTGAACTTAAATGACAACCGAAACCATCCTGTCGGGATTCAGAAAGGCCGGAATAATTCTAACTGGAACTAATGCTGAGTCTGACGACAGCGACATAGAAGAGGAAGCAGCGCTCTGTTTACATCATGGATCCATGGTTTATCTCCGGAGGTCGGGCAGAAGTGACACAGAGGATGAAGAATTCAGTGGATTTAGTGATTTGGAGTGAGATCGTGAGTTTGGCAAACTTATGTTCTGTTGTTTATGTTATAATTATCTGAATAACTGTTCATATGTTATGTTAACATATTAACGCCTACTCAGCTTGTTGTTCTGTTCTGCTGTTATTACTATAACTTTCCTTTCAAGATGAAATGTCGGTTCCTGGTCTCTGATTTTATAAAATATATTTCCCCAAAAAGTGCAACTTATAGTCCGGTGCGACTTATATATGTTTTTATCTTCTTAATTGTGCATTTTTTGGCTGGTGCAACTTATAGTCCAGAGCGACTTATAGTCCGGAAAATACGGTATGTTAAAAGTGGAGGTGTTCAATATTGACTAGCTTAAAGAAAATTAATTAGGAGGGAAAGACAGAACATTCTAGATCAATTAACACATTTCAATTTTAAGTTTTGTGTAACAGTAAAAATAATCAGTGTCTAAAGTGCAGTACCTGTACATGGCCAGTAGAGCGGCTCCTAGCAAACTCTGAGTGAACTCTCTCAGGTCTTCGTCTGTGAGTCTCTGGGATTCAGGGACCAGTGTGATCCAGCAGGGGGCAGCGTGGCGCTCACGGTGCACGACGGACCACACTCGCTGGTAAACGCTGAAGAAGACGCATCAGACGAGCCTGCAAATACACAAATAACACAGAGACGGTGTAATCCCTCATTAGTCCAGGGGTGGTTCAGTGTAGAGACAGGCTCATTGGTGGTCGTCTGGACACTGTTTTTGTGATCAAGACCATAGACGTATATACACAAGGGCACAGCGAACCCACAAGCGGCGGCGGTACAAATAAGAAGTGAGCATGGGGATGCTTCCGGCTCCATCAACTCCGCTTTAATTAACTTATATTGAAAAATTGTCACCCCCTCTCTGCAAGTGCTGCTAAAATGTTGTTATTAACCCACTGTACATGACACTTGGCTGAAAATTTGCTCCTATAACTGCTAGCCTCATGAGATTTATTTGACTGGCTCCCCTTCAGAAACCATTTGCAATTTGAAACGTCTTGAACACAAAAACAATGTCCAGATGAAACCATTTTTACAAATAACTAGGAATGGAAAGATATCCAAATCTCTCGGTACGGTATTATCACGATATGCTTTTCATGGTACGATATTTATTTATTTTATTTATTTTGGAGAGGCTGATAAATTGTAGATAGGAACATTTTTTTGCTTTTAAAATACCCTGACAAGATTTTGATGTGAATTATTAACGTCACAATCCCAAGAATTCAAGTAAAAACATATTTCTTCATGTTATCTGAGCTGAAATGATTCATGGGATATGTAGTTCCCCATGTTTATTAGCTTTTACTACTAGAAAACCATACATTTAATCATAGGATGTTGTAATTCGATATATTGTGACAGCCCACAGCATTATTGTGAGACTTTTGATGATACAATATCACGATATTTTGGTTATTGTTACATCCTTACAAATAACATGAAGATTTAAAAATACTCTGTCCACACTGTCCATATGGTGCAATGTATTCAGTTAATGTGAGCAAATTATGTTAAATACTGTGGAAAAAAAGTGTATGATTATTAATTATTTTATTTTTAGTTGTTAAAATCTGTAAAGAAATTCTAAGTTAATATTTGGCTAACTTAGGCTGTGAGCACATAAAGCCAACCAAACCGTATCCAAGCACGGAAAGCCCCTTAAGTTTGCCCAGGCACGCTTCAAAGTTTGGCTCAGAAAAGGAGGGCCAAAGCACCGCCAGATTTATAAACTAGATTACGAGCAAGACCTGTCATGATTTTTACTAATGTGTGCATTGCGTCACCATTGTAATTGCTAAAAATTCCACCATAAACGTACATGCAGTTTCACTGTCAGAGTGCTATTCCTACTAAAAAATGTAAACTTTTGACTAGAGCCCGACCAATATCGGTTGGCCGATATTATCGGCTGATATGGGCACCTGGAGACATATCGGCTATCAGCTGATATGTTTGCTGATAGGGGCCGATATTTCACGTGGGCATGTTATACCTCTTTATAAATCTTAGACTCTCTACATTATGTTCATTTAATCCAATTTACAGATAAATGTTCTAATATGTGGCTCCACATCAGTATTTATCTGCGGAGCCATTTGTCTGTGTGTGTGTCCCTGAACACACATCACTTACGTCACTTCACTCATGTGTGTTTGTTTACACCCGCAGCGGTGCGCAACACAGATTATTTTCTTTTTACGGACAATCGGTTTGAGTCTTAATTAAAAGGACATTTATTAGTGCAGACTTGTGATGTGAGGAGGAGCCTGTATGAGCGGTGAGTGTTGGAAATATGTCGACTTTGAAGCTAGTTTTGGTTCTTTCTCATTGTTAGCGATTAGCTGCTGTAGCTCCCACACATAAACAGGCTGTTTTCTATTGGTCTATTGTAAAGTGACTACATTGGCCGTATATTTGTTACTGGACCTGCATTGATAAGTAAATGAGCTGTGAATAGACATGTGAATGATCCACATTTATGCATATAATTAATTACCACGCCGCGCAGCATTTACGGCTAAAGGCTAATAGCAGTAGTTTCTTTGCTAGCTAGTAGTGCTGGGTCGGTCGCGAACGAAATCACTCTTAGAGTCGGCTCTTTGAAGCGAACAACGGGAGCCTGATCCTTATTGGGAGCCGTGTTTTCTCTTTCTCTCACTTTTTTTCTCTTCACGCCGCGTGCAGACTCGTGGTTTGACAGCGGCAGCGGCTGAAAACGAAACTTTCAAAAATCTGCGTGTGCATCGACAGATAGAAAAAAACGTGCATATTTGTCTGTAGTTCAGCATAAAATAAATAAACCAGGACTAATCTTCAGCTCGAGAGAGGGAGAGAGATAGAGACCGAGTCCCGACACTCAGTCCTGGTTCAGTTCTGGTTTAGTCCTGCTTTACACATGGTTTAGATCTGTTTTAGTAATGGTTTAGTCCTTTTCCAGTCCTGGTTTAGACTTGGTGTATTCCTGTTTGCAACAAAACAATCTGAAGAGCCGTTTGGGAGCCGAAAGAGCCAGCTGCTTTTAGTGAGCTAAGCCAAAAGAGCCGGTTCTCTAAAAAGAACTGGATTACCCATCACTAGTAGCTAGAATGTGATGCAAAAATGCCATTAGGCCCATCTACTGTCTGTAAATAGGACGTAAAGAGGCAGAAGAACAATAAATGTTGCCTAAATAAACCCAATTTAAAATCCACTAGAGCCAAACCTAAGTTTTTTTAAACAATTCAAGATTTACAGTGAATTTTTACATCACTAAATACATCAGTGATTATATCGGCTATCGGCAGCTTCAACTCCCATTTTATCGGTTTTATATCGGCCACAACAAAATCCATATCGGTCGGGCTCTACTTTTAACATTAAACAGCTTGTATACTGTATATTTTGAGTCATGATAGCCACAAGGTTTAATATAGTGATCAGATACTTCTCGGTGCAGTCGAGATCTACCACAGCGGCTCTGAACCTGGACTTAACAGTGAAATCATTGGTTTCTCCTGGAGTTGCATTTCATTATTGAGCTGCTGCAGCACAGACGGGCGGCCAGGCTCTGAATGACAGGTTATAAATCAAAGCAATGGGACAACAAGCAGCTGAAAACACACTCCAAGTAAAGGCTGTATGAATGTGTGGGGTCTGAGAGGGAGGAGAGGAGGGCAAGAGATGGAGGAGGAAAAGAGGAGAGGGAAAAGAGAGGGAACAGAAAGAGGGGAGCTACATAAAGGGGGGTTTGAGAGACAGAGAGAGAAAGGGAGGGAGAGAGAAGTAAGGGAGTAAGAGGGGTGAGAGATGAATAGTAGAGAGAAAGGGGGATAAAGAGGGAAGAGAGATGGAGAAGGGGAGGAGAGGGAAAAGAGAGCAAACAAAAAGGGAAGAGAAAGTGGGTTCATGGTAAAAAATAAGGGAGAGAGCTACATCGTGTAGAGACAGAGAGAAAGAGAGAGACAGAGGTAAGAGGGGAGAGAGAAAAAGTGAAGAGGAAGCAGAGCGAGGGGGTGGATAAAGAGGAAACAGATAGAGGAGGAGGAGGAGTGGGTGAACATAACGGAGAGAGATACATGCTGTGGGGTTTGAAAGAGACAGAGGGAGAGAGAAGAGTAGAAAGGGAAGAGATAGAGAAGGGGGGTTGGAGAGGGAAAGAAGAAAGAAAGAAAGAAAGAAAGAAGAGGAGAGAAGAGAAAGAGGAGGAGGGTGAAAATAAGGGAGAGAGCTACATCTTGTGGGGTTTGATAGAGAGATAGAGATAGATAGATAGTTAGAGAGATAAGAGAGGAGAGAGAAAGTGAAGAGAGAGTAGGGGGCGGAGGTTAAAGAGGGAGGAGAAAGAGAAGGACAGGGTGAAAATAAGAGAGAGAAAGAGAGAGACAGAGAGAGGTAAGATTGGAGAGAGAGTGAAAAGACAGTAGAGAGAGAGGGAAAAAAGAAAGAAGAGATAGAGGAGGAGGGGAGGAGAGGAAAAGAAGAAAAATAAGGAGAGAGAGCTACATCGTGTGGGGTTTGATAGAGACAGACAGAGGGAAGAGAGAAAGAGTGAAGAGAGTAGAGAGAGGATGGATAAAGAGGGAAGCGATAGAGGAGGAGGAGGAGGAGAGGGAAAGTAGAAAGGGAGAGGAGAGAGCGGGAAGAGAAAAAGGAGGAGGATGAAAATAAGGGAGAGAGCTACATCCTGTGGGGTTTGATAGAGAGGCAGAGAGAAAGAGAGACAGAAAGGTAAGAGGGGAGAGAGAAAGAGTGAAGAGAGGGGGGGATAAAGAGGGAAGAGAAAGAGGAGGACAGGGTGAAAATAAGGGAGAGAAAGAGAGAGAGCCAGAGGTAAGAGAGGAGAGAGAAAGAGTAAAGATAGAGTAGACAGAGAGAGAGAGGGAAAAAGAAGGAAGAGCTAGAGGATGAGGGGAGGAGAGGGAAAGCAGAGAAAGACGACAGGGTGAAAATAAGCGAGAGAGCTACATCGTGTGGGGTTTGATAAAGAGGCAGAGAGAAAGAGAGACAGAAAGGTAAGAGGGCAGAGAGAAAGAGTGAAGAGAGAGAAGAGAGGGGGGGATAAAGAGGGAAGAGCTAGAGGATGAGGGGAGGAGAGGGAAAGTAGAGAAAGACGACAGGGTGAAAATAAGCGAGAGAGCTACATCCTGTGGGGTTTGATGGAGAGAATGAGGGGAGGTAAGAGAGAGAGAAGGGATAGAGAGGTGGTGGAAGGAGACAGTGAGGGGGTAGAAAGAGAGAAAAAGAGGAAAGAGTGAGAAGGATGGAGAGCTATAGGGGCAATGGTGCGGTAGAGGGTGAAAGAGAAGCGAGAGAGTGTGGCGTAAAGTGACGAAGAGAAAAGAGAGTTAGAAGCGAAAGAGATGAGAGATATGAGAAGGAAAAGAAAGAGAGAGAGACTTACCTGCCAGCGCCCGTGATTGGACGGATGGTAGAAAGACGCAATGCTGTTGAAGAGGCAGGTCAGCTCTTTCTGGGCGGGGTTTCCAGGACCACCCTAAAAAATAAAACGAAATGATTCTCGTATGTTTGTCTGAAATAATCTATGACAGTGTTTCCCAAACTTTTTTTCTGGGGACCCATATTTTAAAAGTCACAAAACAAACCCAAATCAATAGACATTATTCGTAAATCACAAAATAAAGGTGGATTTGACCTTTACTGAACATTAATGAGGATATTTTATTGTTGACTGAGTGATCGTGTCTCTAAACAATTAGTATTACTCAAGTTTTAAACAATGAAAACAGTAAATGAAGCAGCAATAAAAGGATCCATAAGTCGCCCATTTGCACATTAAATATAGCCAGTTTCTTTTTCTTTTCAACATTCAATTAAACCAGCAATATTGGAAAAAAAATATATATATACAAAAAGATTAGGAATTATACAAAACATGTCTTAATATTTCAACATTTCTAATCAGATAGGTGGGCCTGTCTGGGGCGCAGGAGGAGAGCGCAGCAGCAGATCAGGCGCAATTTTCAGTCTGTTTCTGTGCTTTGTCTTCATTTTTGTGAGCACAGAAAATCCCAATTCACACATGTATGTAGTAGTGAAAGGAATAAACGTAGAAATACTGGCCCTACTGAGGACATTCATACTGAGGATATTCTGACGAAATGCTTCTCCCGAATAACGATAATATATTCGCTGACTCACTCGCTCTCTTATGTGTCAGAACTGTATATTTCAGACCGACATGCAGATTGTGACAAGACAAACCAAAACAAAATCTCGTGCAACCCGCCTGAGGATTGCGACCCAGACTTTGGGAAACAATGATCTCTGACATTATAATTGTATAACTGTATAATCTATAACGTTATAAAACTTTTCAGACCTTAAAATAACTGTACATCTAAACCAAGATCAAACTGGCAAACAGCTTAAATTGTGTTTTTTTTGAGTAGTTTATTCTGTTGTTTGCTGAAATTTCACTAAAATATACTATATGTTTTCATTTTAAAACAGGATTCCCATAAATACAGTGTATAATCTCACAACACCTAGACCAGAACCACTAATAGGTCTGTTACCATAACAAATGTTGAAGCACTTCATCTCGCTACAGAGAAATATTGTGATAAACTGTAATACTGAAACTACTTAATAACTTACACAAAGCAAAATAATCGCAGTAATCACATTTTTAAATAAACTGTATCATTAAACGGTCTAAGCAGCGACCAATAAACAGCACAATGAGCTAAAAATGAACAACAGAAGATATTTATTGTGCTCTATACAGCTAAAATCTTAAATTAGTAAATAAAAATGGCAAAAATCCCCATCCCTATCGCAAAGAAAATGTACAAATGGTAAATACTGAGTTCCAAAAATGCTGTATATTGTTCCAGCTTTTGTATACTTGAATGATAATTTGATATAGTAATTATCCTGACAGGCCTAACCACTAATCAATGACACCGGTTTATTATTTTATACTTTGGGTAAGATGCAATAATGTTCTAAATGAAATGAAAATTGCAGTTCTGATTTTCTGTCTGAATTGGTGAGTGGGTGTAATAAAGACTTTTCAATGTGTTGCTATTGTCTGTGTGTATTGTTAGTTCTTATATTGCTTCGTTTAGAAAAGAGAGCAGAGAAAGAGCAGAGAGAGAGGAGAAAAAGAGACTGACGAGAGCGAGAGGATTCGTTTATAATAGTCAAATTTAATGGACATACCAGTAGAGCTGTGATCCACAACACCAAGTGCCCGGGATCGTACGAGTTGGTGAGATACCGAGGAGCCACCATTCGACTGACGCCAACCGGGAGATTTAGACTGCGAAGGATTCTCGTAAAAATCTGAATATAACAAAAAAATTGAATTACACTCAACTAAAAAACACACCAGCAATACTTAAAAGGTACTAAATTATGCGAAACTGTCTATTACCTCAGCAAAAACAACCTGGAGCTGTGTTTTGTTTCATTCACACATCTTTATTATTAATTAGTCTACTAGGGATGGGCATGATTAGTCGATTAATCGATAATTGATCATTAAGAATTTCATCGATTACATTAATTTTAATCAACAATCCGAATGTAGGTTGCTGTGCGTAGTGTGACCAAACAGGGGTCCAGACATGTGTCTCTCTGCACTCCGAAGGAGCGAGACACAAACAGTCAGTCAGTCTGCAACGTACCGAAGCACAAACGCGTATTTAACGATGATTTGTACAAGAAATTCCACGCTTTCCGTTCCAGTCGGGAAAAGTGTGAGGCCATGTGCACAGTGTATAAAGCAGCACATATGTTTCGGTGTCCAGTGGGAAAAAGTTTTGCCAGGTGAGAGTCGCGCAATGTCGATGACGAGTCCCCACCTCCCTCCCCCCGTACGGTGTCCTGGTTTTGACAAACGCAAATATGGTCACACTAACCTGTATTCCACTGAATCATGTCCTTTAATCCAACAGAAGTTGAACCGCATCAGTGCACCAGAGCTGTGTTTTTATCTTCGCTGAGTTTATGCAAATTAGCGATGCGGTTTTAAGTTTAGTTTCTGTGAAAGTTGCGCAAAACTGAATTAAACACATTATAATCTAAAACGGGCTTGATGTGGCTCTAGAGTCGTTACAGTTTATATGTTGTAAATTAGAATTTATTTATGCAGATTACTAGTGCAGATAGTAATAATAATGATGATCATTTTAATATAAAAACGTTAATGATTAATTGATAATCGATCGTTAATTCTTCCGACGATCGATTAAGAAAATTTCATCGAATGCCCATCCCTATAGTCTACATCTTCAAAGGTCAAAATGCTCTGTTCCACCTTGTGATGTCATGTAGAGGTAGTTTTCAAGTTGCCTTTTACCTGTTCTATCCTATACTAGGATTGACAATTTCATGTTTTAAATCATCCTAATGATTCTAGTGAAGGTGTATGGAGTTTAAAAACACATTGGAGAACTTCCTGTATTACCACATGACATCACAAGGTGGTACAGTGTTTTCTGTTTGAGAGAAGAACTCAGCCTAAATAAGCAAGGTTTTGTGTGTTAAACATGTGCGAATGAAACAAAACTCAACTCCAGGTCTGTTTGTGATGAGGAAACAACATTATAACGTAGATTAAAAACAGCATAATATTGGCCCTTTAACCAGTATCCAAACACTCACTGTGGGGATATGGGGGGTCCAGTCCACAAACCCGATGTTGTCATTGGCGAGACGAGCAAACAGGTTCACAAGATGCTGTAAGACACACAAACTATTATGAAACAAGTGTCTTTTTGTAAGTTATAAGCAGATAGGAAAAAGACACAAAAAAAACTTGGAAATCCTCTTTTAGTTAAAATGGCTACATTACAGAATTATTCCTAGTTAAGGTGAAAACTACTACTGCTGCTACCTAGCGCTGGAAAATATATACATTTTGTTTTAATTTTGCAAGTTTTGTTGAAGTTATGGACAATTTAAACTTTTTTCTCTTGTTCTTTTTTTTAATCACCAAATGAAGCAAAAGGAACTGATAAAAACTACTACTATTAGTACTACTGCTATAGCTACTACTATGACTACTACGACTACTACTACTGCTGTTGCTGCTACTACTGCAACTATTAATGTTACTACTACTGTTACTGCTACTCCTACTGCTGCTACTCCTCCTACTGCTATTTCTACTCCTACTCCTGCTACTACTACTACTACTCCTACTACTACTGCTACTGCTACTTCTAATACTCCTACTACTGCTTCTGCTACTTCTGGTAGTATTACTGTTACTACTACTGTTACTGCTACTTGTACTATTACTCCTACTACTCCTACTACTGCTACTACTACTACTCCTACTACTACTGCTACTGCTACTTCTGGTAGTATTACTGTTACTACTACTGTTACTGCTACTTGTACTATTACTCCTACTACTCCTACTACTGCTACTACTACTCCTCCCACTACTCCTACTATTACTGCTGCTCTTACTTCTGCAACTATTACTGTTGCTACTACTTCTACTACTCCTACTCCTATTACTACTGCTAATACTTCTGCTGCTATTACTGTTACTACTACTGTTACTGCTACTACTGCTACTACTCCTACTATTATTGTACTACTACTGTTACTGCTGCTACTGCTACTGTTACTACTACAGGCAGCTACTACTACTACGAGAAGTGTAACTACTACTACTACCACTACCAGAAGTACTACTAGATACTACCAGAAGAACTACTGTCTTTACTACTACCTAGTTTGCCACAAGAGCATAAAAGAAGAAGCCGTTTTGTCTTGTGGGATGAAGTGCAGAGACAGACTAAATGGAAAATCTTATCTGAACACGAAGAGGACACGGCCAATAACATGAACCACTTTTCAACTTCTCTGTCACGGCTTCAATGAAATGTTAGAAAATGTGTCAGGGCAAAATGTAACACCGCTTTAGTATTGTCTCAAAGAATTCCGAAACTCTGGAAATATAATTAATGTGGAATTATGTGAACAATAATATGACGAAAAAAAACTAAGAATATGAAAAAAACCAAGACGGATCACTTCACGTTCAAGTTATTTAGCGTTGGGATAGACAAAAAAAAAGAAAGGACAGATGTTATCGATTTGTCTGGAATGTTTCACAGTATGGTATTAAACATTTTTATCTCCGTGGAGACCAAACCAGACCAAATTACATGTCAGATCTGTGAAAAGGCAACCCCGCTCACAGTCAGAATTCCTGTTTTCTGTGTATTTTTGAGCTATAAAACCACTTGTAATTGAATAAATGTAAGGTAGAGCTGATTAATGTCATACTGTGGAACATTCCAGGCAGAACAATGACATATCCATAAAAAAAATACAGCGGAAATGTTACACGATGCACCTTTAAAAGAAACCGTATTGATTCTTGCTACATAACAGCTACTCGTTGTGGTTTTAGTTACTTACCCCTTCCCAACTGGGCTGATTTTGCACCGACAACCACAGATTCATTAATTCATCAAACCACAATCTGAAAAAAGAAAAAAAAAATAACACATTTAAAACTGTGCAACATACAATAACATATAGACATGACAAAAGCAGAGGTGACTGTATCCAAGTTAATTTTATTTTAGGTGGTTGCAAGAATACATTTGCAATTGTATTTTTAGTTAGAAATATTATCTTGGTGGTATTTTGTGTGAAAAGTTTGAGAACCACTGATTTCACTACAAGTTCTTTGCTGCTCAAAACCACCGTAAAAACATGCATTATTATTGTGAGTGGGGTTGCCTCTTCACGGACCTAAGCTGTAACTTGGTTTAGTGGCTCTTCCTGCTTGTGTCCATGGAAATATCTTACGGCCGCCACTTGGGGTATGTAAAAATATTGAAATATCGATATATCGTATCGTTTAATGGGATGATACAGTATCAATATCGTGGGCTATCGAGAGTATTTTTTGGTACATTTTACTACATTATTTTGTTACAGCGCTACAGTTTTGTTGCTTGTTTAGTGGAAAGAAACTTATTTTTGCAACGCATTTGACATTTTTACTGTTTTGATGATTAAAATGGTTGTGTTTTGTATTCACTTTGCACAAGAAGTGGTTTAACAAAGACTTTTGGTATCACAGCCATGATTTTTTTATTGAACCGTATCAAATCGATTTGAAATATATCATATCAAATCAAAAGTTCACTGTAGTATTGACATAGTACTGACTATGTATCGAGGTATGCATCATATCTGCAACTTCAGTGTTTCCCGCAACACTTTATAGTTAAGACGGCCGCCTTGACCACATCCCTCCAAACCACGTGAATCCTCGCAAAACTAATGTCGCCGCACTGAATTTCCGCACAACCCTCGCTCCTCACTTCTTCTCCGTGCACGAAATCTGTTCTGCTTCTCTACTATTCTGCTTCTCTAACAGTCTAGACAAAGCAATAACATCTCCATGGCAGATCCTCCACCAAAAAGTTACATAATGCTTCTTTAAACACATCCAGTAATAACATAGAACTGCTAAAACTCATACCTCATGTATTTCAGAACATATTTGTGTAGATCTAAACTGCTAAGATGAGATATTTAGTTATTTGCAGAGGAAATAATATTAAAGCAAACAACAACCGTTCATTATATGTAATTTATATTTTATGGCAATTAATCTGTCATGGTTTACACTGATACAAGTCTTAAAAGTTCAATATTACACCAAAAATGTCTCTTGAGAAAATGATGTTACCACCTTAAAAATCTCACCTGGAGTTTTGTTTCATTTGCACATGTTTAACACAAGAGTAACACTTTATTATTAGTCCGTCTACATCCCCAAAGCACAAAACGCTCTGTTCCACCTTGTAATGTCGTGTAGAGGTAGTGTTCAAGTTAACATCTCCTTTTAGCTTTTGTTCATTAGAGAATGGGCAATTCCAGGGCTGTAATTACCCAAATGATTCTAGTGAAGGTGTAAGGAGCACTTCCTGTATTACCACAAGGAGCGTTTTCCGTTTAACCTCAGCCTAAATACGCAGGGTTTGTGTGTTAAACATGTGTGAATGAAACAAAACACAACTCCTGGTTTGCTTGTGATAAGGAAATTTTAATATAGACCATAAAATGTTTTAATATGAGCCCCGAGACAATTTCCCCCTCATCAAATCTGCAACACAGCCTCTTTCTTCGTCTCTTTCCTGTAGGTTTTCAAAAAAATGAAATGGAATAATGCAGTATAAAGATGATGTATTGTGGAAGGTTCAGAGAAATTGCTGATGAGCCCAACAGTGGACCCAGACAAATGGGTTTTTGAAAGAGCAAATATAGTGAAGAATGCACTAGCGCTCACAAGACACTGAGAGCCAAATCACAATGGTACAAAAGAGTTCCAGGAAAGAGAAATACTATTACGATCTAAAGCCCCCAACACAGCTAACATTTGATTTTCTCTATTTTTCTGTCATCTCTTGGTCATGGTTAGAGTCTGTTAGAGGTTTAGACTGACAAAATAACACATTCAGAACTCATTGATTTTAGGAGCAACATAAAATTCGATCACTTATTTACAGCTCTACTTAAAAAGCGCTGTATCTCATTTTTACTGTCCTGAAAATGTGAAAAACAGAACTAGTTTGGAGAGGTCCACAGCTATTCCTCACTTACCTTATGCATTCGGAGCATCATAATTAATCATTGTGATGGTTTTGAAACTGCTTTTCACAACTCTCAGAGACCGGAGTGTGATGTTAAAGCAAACAACTAGCATGCTAACGTGCATTTCCTGATTATCAACCAAAAAAATGCTCTTAAAATACTCAAACAAGTTAGCAGTTATAGCGTAAAAGTCCCAATTACATAATCAATCATAGCAATTTTTCTCAGTGATATACTTTTATATATATTACCGTATTTTTCTGACTATAAGTAACATTTTTTTTCCATGGTTTGGGTGGTCTTCGCGACTTATACTTCGGTGCGACTTATATGTTAAAATTTTCACACTGACAGCTGCGAGAGGATGCTCTAGGCTTGTGTACTCCTGTTCCACTGTCACTTCACTCTACTGCACATGTCGACTGCAGAAGAAAGACAAAGAGCCTCTGTCCTGTCTGGTATCATGTCAGTCGATCAAACATAAAGTTGATCGAGCAAACAAAGACAACAGAAACCATCCTGTCGGGATTCAAAAAGGCCGGAAAAATTCTAACTGGAACTGATGCAGAGTCTGATGACAGCTACACAGTCTGTTTAACTCCGGAGGTCGCGGAGTTGCTCAGAAGTGACACCGAGGATGAAGAATTGAATGGATTTAGTGATTTGGAGTGAGATGGAGAGTTTGTTAAACTTGTTCTGTTCTGTTGTTTATAATTATCTGAAGATCTGTTCATATGTGATGTTAACAGCCTGTTGTTCTCTGTTCTATTGTTATTACTATAACTTGACTTTTAAGATGAAATGTCAGTTCCTGGTCTCTGATTGTATAAAATTAATTTCCCCCAAAAAGTGCGACTTATAGACTGGTGCGACTTAGTCCAAAAAATACAGTATATTTCTGGGAATATTTCTAAGCTCTCCCATCCACACACCACATTCATGACAAACATTCATAGGGTGAGGTGTCTTGAATGTTCCACAGTGTGACATTAAACTTTTCCATCTTTATTTATTTATTCATTTACAGGTGATTTTATTTCTTTAAAATAAAAACCTGCTCAGATTTTACCAATAACTGGGCTTGCTGGCATCACATGTTTGTCTCCATGGAGATAGGTGAGCATAAAGTCATACTGTGGAGCATTCAAGGCAAATAATAACATTCCATGGAGGCCGTCCACCAGCAAAGTTACACAAAACACCTTTAAATGTTCTTTGTCAATCATGTCATAGAAATCTCCAGACTTTCAAACACATTCACCTGCTGTAATAACAAATAGTCACATTATTCAATCATTCTACACACACTTCAATGCCAAGTCTGAGGAAGCCAAAGTTTGATGAAAAAAAAAAAGAAAAAAGTTTAATTCTAGTCTCAGGTGCTAAAGCTCTCCTGCTATAAGGTTGGATTTTAAACGACACTTTCTTACGGCGGTGCCATTTTGACGAGGCACAGACAGGTCACAAATGCCAACCCAATCACCTTATGAAAATAGGAATTGATTAAAACTGAAAAGAACAAGCTTTAGTTCCCAAAGTGCTTTACCTTTCCAGCGTGAATCAACAAACAGGGAATTCTTTAAGCTTAAATTACATGAGTCATTTTTATTTTTTGTGTTGGCATTGGCAGCTTAAAGGACCCGTACCCCATTTTTCTCCCATTTACTTGAGCAAAAAAACACTCTTGGCACTCTTGAGCTCAAAGTATGTCTGCTGCTGTCTGCATCTAATTAACTGTCGGGTAATCAGGAAGTGCACACTTAGCATACTAGTTGATATTAACTTCACTGTGAGTGCAAAACTCTGACTATAACCTCATATCAGTGAATAATTAGGATATTCTGAATGCATAAAGTAAGTGAGGAATAATTTTGGACCCCTGCGAACAGTTCAAAATGAACGAGTTGTGTTTTTCCTATACCGTATTTTCCGCACCATTGGGCACACTCTTAAGCCTCCAACCCCATCAAAAAACTACTGCGCGTCCCACTATGCAAAGCGCCCTATACACGAATCCACTCGAGTGTCCCAGTACGACTTCAGTAAACTACAAAGCCGCAACACCCGCAGCGCACGCAAACACACACGGAGCAGACAGCGACCGCGCAGCGAAAAACACCCACAGTCACACTCATCACTCCACGCGGACGAGGAACGGAACAAAGGAACGAACCGAAAAAGCGAGTGCAATGTGCCACTTCTAGACACAACTGAACAACTGAGTCACTGCGAACACGCCGACAATCCAGCGATCCCAGACAGCACCCTCCCTACACGCCACAACTGAACAAAGCCCAGAGTCACCGCGAACGCCACAAACAAAGTCCCACTGACCCATCCAATTGTTGTGTTTCGTTTAAAGTCCGGAGCGGTTTATTTGTGAAAAAAGTTCAAAAATAGACCATTTTATGATAGTGCGCCTTATAATCCACAGCGCCCTATAGTGCAGAAAATACGGTATTCATCTAAAGAAATTCTTTAGATGATAAAAACATGTGCTGCCAATCGATGGGTCGGCAAAAAAGGGGGCATGGCAAAAGCTCTCAAAAGTATTACGTATCTCTATGTATCTGACACAAACTGCACTCAAAAGACCAAACCTGCAGGGGAAGTTCATGCAAAAACTATTTATGCAGAAAAAGGTACTAGGACACAATGTACTTATATATAAAGGCAGTCTAAACTTTTGAATCATGAATATAATCTGAGTTGTTACACCGTATAATCTTTTTCTCACACTTTCTCACTACTTTTTTCTCACACTTTGAACCCTGTGGTTTAAAAAACAATGTGGCTAATTTATGGACGTATTATTTGTTTTTGAATACAACCGATGCGTGCAGCCCGGGTGTAGAAAGCGGCATTGTCTGTGCGATTAACATGAATATGTGACACTCATTAGCAATTAAACAGTTTATCAGCATGTAAGAAAATAAGTTATGATGCTAAATGAACATTAGTGAGTGGGATACGTCTTAATGACTCATATGCGTTAAATGCAGGTGAGCACGTAAATGACGAGTTGAAATGTCTCAAACTTAGGTTAGGTTTATATGATGACAATCTGAACAGAAGACAGGGTGGCGCCTCGTTTTCATGTTTTATTCTGGGTTTAGACGAGTGTTTTCAGGAGGAAAATCTGAGTGCAGACGGTGACGCAAAAGTGTGTGGAATTCGATTGGATATGTTTGTACTTAATGCAACAAGGGCGTCTTTGGACATACAGAAGTTTTCATGCCATGCATTTACAGCAGTTACTCCTTCCACAAAGTTGTCCCACCATCGACTGGTTCTCCCAGGTCTCGTCCATAACCATCTGACTCGCCCGTGACGAACTGGTGCATCCAGAATTTGACAGAGGTGATGGCAGATCCTTCTCTGTTCACTAAAAGTATCTCTGCAGATTCTGTACTTTTGTTGGGATGCCTCCTGTAAGTTAATTAGAGCAGCTTGAAGGTCCGACGCATGGAAATGATCCGACAAGTTTATTTCTGTGTACTGTATGTATGTGATGTAAACGTGTACGCGACATGAGCAGATCTGACCAGAGTTTTGCGTCTTGGGCCATTTGTATTTGTTGCGGCGTTTGCGTTTGCTGTGACCCCTCTCGGTTTCCGTATATATCTTCAACTAACTCACTCTACTACTACTAACTTCTCCTTTCTGCTGTTCCCATATACTAGCACATATCCAGTATCTATCTACCTTAAAATAAATCCTTATAATCTAAATATATAATGATAAAAACAATAAAATCAGGTAGAGCACCTTCAAGCTCTATGAACAAAGTATTTTTAAGTATTGTGTGGACTCACTGGAAGCCCTGGCAGTGCTCCTCTGTGGGCATAATGGTGGGTAAGAATAACTCCATGTTGCTGATGGCTTTCTGCATGACACCGTCAAACACGCACAGCTGGGGGCGCCACTCGTCCAGCATCTCCTGAGTGGAAGAGGCAGGGAAATATCTAGAGAGAGAAAAAAGAGAAGGAGTAGGGTAAAATAAGGCAAGGAGAATAATAAAGGCAAGGAGAAAGAAGGGAGAGGGAATGGAGGGAGAGATGGAAAAAAGATGGAGCAGAAGAGGAGAGAAGTGATAGAGAGAAAGAACAGGTGAGAGATGAGAGGAGACAAGAGTCAAAACCTGTACCTTATTGAAATGCGAAATACAACTTAAGAAAACATCAAAGTAAAGGGATTATTCAAACAAATGACACGATCACAGGGACTTACAGACGGCAGCTTTTAACGAGAGCCTTCAGAATGTGGTCCACTGAGCTGCAAAACACAGAGTCGGTTTAGAAAAGACGGGTTTACGCAGGAATTACAAGTTATTTTTTGAATTATAAGCAGTAAGGAAAATGTTGTGCAAGACCATTTACAACGTCTGAATATAACTGGACAGAATGTGTATTTGTAATATTTGAAACGTGATAACAAAAGTCAAGATACCAAATCTGTACCAGGTCTAAACCAGGTCTGAACCAGGTCTGAACCAGGTCTAAAACAGGTCTAAAACAGGTCTAAACCAGGTCTGAACAGGACTAAACCAGGTCTGAACCAGGACTAAACCAGGTCTGAACCAGGACTAAACCAGGTCTAAACCAGGTCTAAACCAGGTCTAAACCAGGACTAAACCAGGTCTAAACCAGGTCTAAACCAGGTCTAAACCAGGACTGAAACCAGGTCTGAACCAGGCCTGAACCAGGACTAAACCAGGACTAAACTAGTTCCCGGTCTCAGTCCTGGTCCTTGGTTCTAGTGGAGCATCCACCAGCTGCTTGTCTCCATGGAGATGTTATTGTTTGGTCTAGAATGTTCCACAGTATAGATTAAACCCGTCTATCACATGGGAGACGAGCAGGATACAGCACAACACCACATTACAGCTCAGATCTGTGGAGAGTCACCTTTATACACAGGAGAAATTTTTGTATTTTTAAGCAACAGAAACGCCCGTAACGAATAAATGCTAGATATATATGTTTAATGTCATATTATGGAACATTCCGGGCAAAGTAATAACATCTCCATGGAGACAAGCAGGTAGTGGACCCTCTACCGGGAAAGTTACGCAGTGCAAAGAATATACTATTTTGTGCTGAAAATGACATTGTGTTGTTTAATAAAAAAGCATGTTAATAATTGTGGAATTTAAATCAGTTTTGGGTATCAAGCTTTTTTCATTTTTATCAAAACTGAACTGCAAATTTTAGTTTTGTAGCACGTCTGGATGGTACTGAAACACATGTGCCTCTTAAAACGTCATGTGTCATTCAAACTTACAGATGTGCATTAGTCTTCTCAACATACTAACTTTTGATGCAACTACTATCCACTAACGAAAAAACTTATACACCATGTTGTCTTATACTAGCTTTGATACACAGTACATAGAAATCTGTAATTTAAGTACCTGCTCATTTGAGTATCTATAATCTTTAGTAGTTTTAGTATAGATTTTTTGAAGTAACGTGCTTGTGTATAAAAATGACTTGTTTACACACAAACCCGACTGCATTTTCATATTGTGAAAATGAAAGTCTTACTTGGGGAACCAGATGAGCCCGAGGTGCTCCGTTTTGGAGTAGACCACCTTCTCGTAAAGGTCGTACAGCGGTCTCCATGGCAACTGCAGGTCATCCCGGGACAGCAGCTCCTTCTTCCTGTTTCAGAGAGAGAGAGAGAAAAGGAGAAAGAGAGAGGAGAGAGAAGAGAAGAGGAAGACGAAGGAGAGAGAGACAAGAAAAAGACGAGACGAGAGAAGGATGGAGTATAGAGGGAGAGAGAAGAAGAAAGAAAGAGAAAGAGAGAGAGAGGAGAAACAGAGAGTGTTAATTAACAAATGTCCGTCCACTTAATGAGCGTTGCTATGGCTTCAGGCGAGTCTGACAATGTTTAAAAACTGCTAATTAAAAATCAAAGTGTAATTTGAATTCTACAGTCAGTGAACTCTACCGAAGCGGAAAAGCTTCTAAAAAATGCTGTGTTGTGTTACATTACTGCTGCACCACCCCAAAAAGAGACCTTTACTTTTTAAATCTAAAATATTACTGGTATCAGGAAGGCACTGAACAGTTTACTCAATATTGAAATTATCATTTGGTCGCAATTAGCAATTCCCCAAGTCCCAAAGGTGTGTCCCCTGCATGTGAAGTAGACCAGGGATGCCCAGTCTGTTTTTCAATGAAGGCCACATATCAGACGCAGGGTCAAATGCAGAGGACAACCCTCCCTACAGGGACAATAAAGTTTACCTCAACCTTAACATTAATATAGAAACATATTTGAAGCAGAGGGACACAGAGCGGTGACAGTACAGTGACTCATTCGCATGGGTGAATTTAACAGTTTTGACAGAGCCAATGTACCTTTAATAAGACTTGAAACTTTCATTTACGGCTTGTATCACAATGCAAAGTAATAATGTTGAGGTTGTAGGGGTAGAAATAAAAAATAAATTAATAAAGGTCCTATATGGACTCCTGTGAGCTTTAAGTTATGTTATAATGTTGTTACTAGGGAAATCTCTCAATATGGTATTTTCATGATATACATCCCACGGGACGATATTTATTGCGATATTTTGTAGACGCTAACAAAATGCAACTTTTTCCTTTTAAAACGCCTTGACAAGACTTTTTAATGATTTGTTTTTTCAGTTTTCGATTTTGTGTTTAAATGAATAATGGAAAAAAGATAAGGACCGTTTCCTGACTGTTTCCCGCAACGCCGGACTTTTGCTGAACCAGGACTAAACCAGGTCCGACCAGACCAGAACCAGACCGGGACTGAGACCAGGACTGAGACCGGGACCAGAACCAGGACTGAAACTGGGACTGAGGCTGAGACCGGGACCAGATCAGGACTGAGACCAGGACTGAAGTCGGGACTAAACCATATTAAGACCGGGACTGAGACCGGGACTGAGATCAGGACCAGACCGGGACTGAGACCGGGACCAGACGAGATCAGACCAGGACTGAGACCGGGACCAGACTGGGACTGTGACCTTGACCAGACCGGGACTGAAAACGGTTTAGTCCTGGTTCAGTCCGTTGGCGGCGCAAAGGTCCGGCATCGCAGTTTAAATCATGTAAAAGGGGAAACGACTGTTATCCGTTTATTCCATTTTTCATTTTAACACAAAATCAAAAACTGGAAAAAAAACAAACAAAAACGAATTGTTATCCATTTTTGCATTTTGGTTTTGGAGACAAATAATGAAGATTTTTTTTTTTTTTTTTTATTTTCTTATTTTTGGTTTTACATTGAAAAACAAATGAATAAATGATACATGGATTGTGGAACAGGGTGTTTTTGTTTGAGAGAAGAACACAGCTTAAATATTCAGGGTTTGTGTTTGTTAAACATGTGTGAACTTAAGTTAGCAGTGAAAAGTTCTGCTTGTGATCCCAAATATAAACTCTGCAGCAACACTTGTGAGAAACTACAATGACATATTTTCCTCAAAGTGTAAGAGGGAGGCCAAAAACAGTGTAAAGTCTGTATCCCAATTGAAATCTAATAAATGCAAATGGAAATGGGAGATTGAGTTGGTAATTCCAGTGAGCCCTCAGTCCGATGACAGGCCTCTCAGAGCTGTCCACAAACAGAGCAGTGTTTCATGTGAGAGCACTGAGCCACAGCAGGACTGACACAACACATGATTCATCTGCAGGTGTGGACTGTTTAGGGTCAAAAATATTCCCATCATGCACCGAGAGCGTGGGTCAGTGTGGGTTTTCTGACATAAACTAAACACTGGGGGAAGTTTAGCTTGACTTGGGTTGTTTTGTTTGTATAAGAATCAGTTAGTATCATGCTGGAAGTGAATCATGGTGAAGTAAGGCTCAGTTTTGTGTGATATTGTTATTGTGGGCTGCTGTATCAATATATCAGCAAGAGTATTTTTTGGTTTCTTTAAGCTTTTTTTTTTCAGACTGCATTACAATTTTGTTGCTTATTTAGAGGAAAGAAATTTGTTTATGCAATACACTTGACACCGTTTCACCGTTTGGATGATTAAAATAGATTTATTTCATATTAACTCTGCACAAGAAGTGGTTTAACCCTCTCAGGCTCAAATTAATTTTTAGTATCAGGAAAAATCTGATATTTGGGGAAAATTATAATATGGGGTAGTAATATACAATTCTGACTTTTTTATCCTTTGTAAACAAAAAAAGTATTTTGCACTTCTGGCAGGCCGTTTGCGTGTAGCCATTCTTGCACAGTCTGCATTGCCCACGTTTATCAGCATGGATGGGAGAAAAGGCTCCTGAGTTAAAAAAGCTCATATAATATGGATGTGGAGGAAGTAGGTACTTGGAATTTAGCTGTTGCAAATCTGCAACGCCTGCCTGGAGAGGGTTAACAAAGAAATATTACTAAAAATGTGTTAGTGCTTTAAAAACAGCAACATTTTCACACAGAGTATCGTGCAATATTTAGATTATCACATATATCGTCATATCGTGATAATATCGTCAGTCATGTATTGTGTATTGTATCGAACTGTGAGGGGCCTTGCAAATTCCCTAGCCAGACTGGCACCATCTACTGCCTCCGCTCAATTTCATTTCTCTCCAGCGACTAGGAATCGGAATACTCTAGATTGGTTGCAAGAACTGGGTCCCTTTTGTGGTACAGCACAACAGTAAACAAAGCAGTCGAGATGGATGTAGAGGAAGACAGACATTGAGTGCGTATACATGCACATCAATAACCCGGTTATTAGCCATATCCCGCGTATACAAGATCAAATGGAGTATCCCGGTTTCTTGACATAATCTTACAAATGCACAAGTGCAAAAATTAACTTAAATCAATTTCATAAACCAGGAAAAATACAAACCGTGAGCCCTTTTAACATAAGAAGCTAAGGAGCTACGAGATCTCCCACAATCCACTGTGCAGATCAAACCCAACACATTCTTCATTAAAATCTTCTGCATAAACAAACTCAACTTTACAACATATAAACCAGAACCACTATAGAGCCACATCAGCCCGTTCAATCATATAATTCAGCTCTGATCACATTTGTTTACGTTTTACAGAAACAAACCTTAAGACCGCGTCGCTAATTAGCATAAACTGTTAGTGGTGATAAAAACAGCTCGCTCCTTGTGCCGCTGATGCGACCAGCTTCTTTTGGACTAAATGACACGACTGGTAAGTCTGTTCTGTGCGTATATCGTATAGGAGATAGTTCATGTTTTAGCTCTTCAGCGATCACACGAGTGTAGGTCACACGAGTGCAGGTCATACAAGTGCAGACTGTACAGGTGGAGGTTTAGCGCAGCTCTTAATTTTAAAGTCATATATATTATACCCGGTGTCTAATAACCGGGATACTGCCATAACCGGGATACTGAAACCGGGGTACTGAGTATACATGCACCATCAAGAAACCGGGATACTCAAAAAACCTGATCATAACCGGGTTATTGATGTGCATGTATACGCACTCAATCTGTGTTGGCAACGATTCCCGAAATCAAGGATTTATAGCCAGAACAAAGAGAATATTTGGTGAATTTTATCAAGGGGAAAGACGTTATTGTCCTTCTTCCTACAGGATCTGGGAAAAGCTTAATATACCAGTTTGTCCTGTTAGCGGCACATTACATACGTCACGACCAAATAGCAACGACTGATTAAATTAAAAAAAGTACCCGCCTACCATCGACCTAACAAATCCTAATCCTGCGAGGTCAGACTGATGAATCAGGCTAGCGATTCCCAGCCCTACTATAAAAAGTACAGGAATATAAAGGGTATTCATCAAGTTATGCCATGCACAGAGATGCTGTATTTCTTTATATTTTTTAAGAAATGCAGCATATCTAGTTTGGCTTCAATGTGAATAACAGAAGGCTTATTCCCCTGCTATACTCATGATTCAGCTTTTAGATTAAGATGGGTTTCAAATACTATACCAGCAGCTGCTATTTAATGTTAACAACTTAATTTTATAATTAGCCTTAACTGAACAAATTACTTGAGTTTAAAAACATGATTCCCAGACCAGACTCATATCTATAAAGTCTGAACCCAAATGCAGACCAAACCAAACCAGATTTTATAACAAAGAGCATGAAATGAATGAAAGAGAAGACTGAAATGAGAACTGTTAAACTAATAGAAGTTAAGTTGGTTTACATAAGGAGATTGGATATTTTGTTTTTCAGAAACCTAATACCTAAAATAGTACATTCAGTCTTTTGTAATTTGGTTAATTGCAAATAGGTCTGTCAGAAAAATACAATTTGAAGTGCGAAATATTATTAATGTAAACATAGATATTTTTTCAATATGATAAGATTAAAGCTAACAAAAAAATTCCCAGTAGTAAAAAGAAAATGCCCCCACAATAAACATTGACCCCCAAAAAATATTGTTCCAGCTTTAATATATTGAACGATATATCAGAGTCCTGCACCAGGTTGGGTACCCGCAAATTGTGGCTGTAATGGGCGGGTTTTAAAATTCTGTTTAACAGGGGTGCGGTGCAAAAGTCCGCCATCTCGATCAGTGTTTCTTTTGCTTAATAAATAATCCCTGTATCCCACGTATTTTTGACAGTCGAGTCGCATCTGTGAATTCGCATTCGTAATGAAGAAAGCGTAATAGTTTCATTTCATTTCGTGATTATAATTCTTGATGTCGTAACTTTTCAAATCGTATTCTGATGGATAAACTACACACAACACATTTTATGCGCGATTGGACTCATCCGAGAGTTTACGAATATTTATTTTATGCTCAACTACAGCCAAATATGCACAGATTTCTACCGAATATTTCTCAAAGTTTTCTTACTCCATACTATTGTCTATTCAAACCGCCTATTCAGTCCTCATTTAGCGTCGTTGCTCGTTGAAGCAGATCGAAAAAAATTAAGTGCTTCAGTTAGAATGCTTTAAATTTGTGTGTGATTTATCATGAGCACGGGCGGGTAACGGGTGGAATGTTAACAAGTCCGGGCTGGTGCGGGTTTAACTTTGATATAGTCACGGGTTATAGGTTGTATAGAGTATTTTTAAAGGGAAAAGAAATACAGCGACAGTCCTTTTTCAAATGTTGTGCATGCGTGACACCACCTTCCTCCTCCACTGCCCCCTCAGCAAAAACATCTCCTCTACTCTAGAAATCACGCTTGTTTACAGCCAGTGCGCGTTCAGAATTACTGCTGAAGTGACCTGTCTAGAAATAATTTAGCGACCGACATGTCAGTTTTTAGACCCTTCGTCTGCTTCAGTCACGCAATCGCTGGAAGAGATCTCCAAGAATCACCTCAGTTTGGCTTTGCTCCTTTACTCCTTCTCTTCTTCTTTCAGCGACCTCAAAAACGGACTTCCTTTTGTGGTGAACTGGTCGTGGATTCTCGTCCGCCATTTCAACAAACTTTGTGCGAACTGCGAGGAAGCTACAGTTTAAAAAACCTCTAAGAACCGCTGCATAAACCACATAATCCCTGCGTGCCTGCGAGTCAGTTACACTAGAAACGTAGAGAGATTGATTGACAACCCAACAGAAAATGAGGTAGCCTTGTTATCTATTGGCTGAAGTTTATCTGGCCTCACTATGTCCACAGTTGATAGATTTTCATTTTTTTTTTTTTAGTCAACATAATTACAAGGCTGCTGCATCTCTGTAATGGTATTTTAAAATTTCATTGACAATTTGAAACAAAAACAAATCTTCCATACAACCTTTAATGGGTGGGTGTGGTGCTGTACTGTACGGGTCTCCAAAAATGGACCCGTGCAGGACTGAAGTTGATAGTAATTATAGTAATTAAGCCTGACTGAAACAAATCAAACTGCAATTTCCATCACGCAAATGGACAGAACATAAATTAACAACTGCATAATAAAAAAAAAAAAAAAACTGAACTAAATTGTAGATGAACCAAGTTTCTACAACAGAAATAACAAGAAAACAAGACGGGCATCTGCTGTGTGTCACTGATGTTGTGGGTTGCATTAGGACAAACCCTAAAAGTGAAATTGCCCTTAAAAAGCGATGACTCATGTTTCAGGCTCATATCCCGCCACTCACCTTGTTTTGTTTGAACTCTGCACATATTTTTATGCCTTAAAAACTGGAAAACCTCAACAGAAACTATGACTGCACAGTTTCCTCGGGCTCCGCATTCCTGCTGTCTGCTCCTTTCACATCCATCTAACGACAAGCTACATTTAAACCCTCAACTGGGACTGGGAGAAATAAAGACGAGGCAAAACAATCAGGAAAATGGTGCAGAAAATATAAAAAAGTACTATTGAGACTTCACGCTTGATGTGTTGAGAGTATCAAATTCATCCCCACTGCTTTGGAGAGCAGGCAGTTAATATAAGCTTTAGAACTGATCCTTCCATTTTAATTTAAATCGTAGCGCTCCCGCAAATGACTAGTGCATTAAGATGTTGTTTTCTGATGGATGTGGAAATCATGGTAACAAGTGAAGACAGATGAGCTTGCGTCTGGCGTGCTATTCTCCAGATGCTTCACGAGAGGCAGAACGGATCAAACACACCAGCGCATGGGACCCCCGAAATGGGCCAGTGAGCTTAAAAGGCAATAAATGTATCACTGTTTTAGACTATTTTGTTTGGAGTATTTCATAGTGACTGCGTGCTGTTTTATGAGCGATTTACCAAGCCTATGCACTGCAAGAAGAATCCGGGCTGGGACAAATAATTAGGGATGTAACGATATCCAAATCTCTCGATGCAATAAATATCGTACCGTGAGAATTGTGAAAATATTGTAATATTCTGAGTAGGCTAACAAACGTGTGAATATGCTACTTGAGATGTAAAAATGTTTTATTAACAGCTATTTCATCATGTAGATTGGACTGAAACAGAGCAAAGGATCATGGTATATGTAGTTCTCTCTGTTTTTCAGCCGTTGCTGCATCATTACAACAAATTTAGGTAAAGAAACTTGTCAAAAGTCTCACAAACATATCTTGGGCCATCACAATATAAAGAATAACAATATGATGTCACGATATTATGGTTATTGTTACATCTTTACAAATTAGGGATGGGCATGATTAATCGATTAATCGATAACTGATCATTAAGAATTTCATCGATTACGTTAATTTTAATCGACAAACCGAATGTAGGTTGCTGTGCGTAGCGTGACCAAACAGGGGTCCGTACATGTGTCTCTCTGCACTCAGAAGGAGCGAGACACAAACAGTCGGTCAGCCTGCAGCGTACCGAAGCACAAATGCGTATTTAACGATGACTTGTACAAGAAATTCCACGCTTTCCGTTGCGTTCGGGAGTGTGAGTCCATGTGCACAGTGTACAAAGCAGGAACATATGTTTCAGTGTCCAGTATGAAAAAGTTTTACCAGGTGAGAGTCGCGCAATGTCGATGACGAGTCCCCACCTCCCTCCCCCCGTACGGTTTGTCCTGGTTTTGACAAACGCAAATATGGTCACACTAACCTGTATTCCACTGAGTCATGTCTTTTAATCCTACAGAAGTTGACCGCATCAGCGCACAAGAGCTGTAGTTTTATCTTCGCTGAGTTTATGCAAATTAGCGATGCGGTTTTAAGTTTCGTTTCTGTGAGAGTTGCGCAAAACTTAATTAAACACATTATAACCTCAAACGGATTGATGTGGCTCTAGAGTCGTTACGGTTTATATGTCGTAAAGTTGAATTTATTTATGCAGATTAGTAGTGCAGATAGTAATAATAATGATGATCATTTTAATATAAAAACGTTAATGATTAATCGATAATCGATCGTTAATTCTTCCAACGATCGATTAAGAAAATTTCATCGAATGCCCATCCCTATTACAAATAACTGGATTGAACTGTAGGGTATAAGAGAAAATGGTGCAAAGTGGTGGTTAAACGTCCCAGGTTTGATTATGTGATGAAAGTGTAGTCTAGCCTTCGATATGGCTGGGTATCAAGAAGACGTTGTAGATACAGTGCACTTTTGATTCTGTACAATTCAATACGATATATTTCAAATCAATCCGGTACGGCTCAGTAGAAATCAAAGCTAAATCATGGCTGTGATACTAAAAGTTTCTTCTAAACCACTACCTGTGCAAAGTTAATATAAAATACATCGATGTGTGAATTGTAATCGAAAAATGTAGTGTTGTCACAAAATAATTCAGTAAAATAAACCAAAAATACCCTTGGCAAAATATATGTACAACAGCCCATGATATCAAACTACGACATATCGATATTTCAGTATTTCAGTATTTTTGCACACCCCTAATCTTCGAACTATTCTAACAGCACGTTTTAGATGAATTTTGCAAATGCATTTAAGTATGTAAATTGTTTTATAATTAAAAACATATAATTACAAAACTGAAACACATTCAGGAAAATGAAATACAATTTAGAAACGGAACTGAAAGAACCACATGCATTTCAGAACATGATGTTGTATGTATAGTGATTTACAGGTGCAAGTCTCACAAAGAGCTACACTGTATTATACTAAATTCATTCACTTGCCGATACAATATATATCTCGATACAGTGCACATTCGGTCCAGTACAATATATTTCATATCGATTCAACATGGTTCAATAAAAAATAAAGGCTCTGATACTAAAAGTCTTTGTTAAACCACTTCTTGTGCAAAGTTAATATGAAACACACCCAGTTTAAACATAAAAACAGTGAAAATGTCAAATGTGTCACATAAACAAGTTTCTGTTCTCTAAACACTCAACAAAACTGTAGTTCTGTAACAATTAATTTAGTAAAATAAAACAAAAAATACTCTCGGTGTTTTATCGATTCAGCAGCTCATGATATGTATACTGTATCATCACATTAAACGATGCGATATATTAATATTTCGATATTTTTGGACACCCATAGTGGTACGCAGGTTCTGTAGCCACATCTGCCTGGGGTAGACTGAGGTAAGCGAGGCTGCTAATTTATGCCAACAGCCTAAAAAAGAACCTAACAACACCGAGCACTCATCAAACCGACCCAAACAAGCGCAAAAACAAAAATTTTCCAGCTAATAGTCCTGACCAAGGCACCAAGACTCGCTCAAGATCTGGAGATGGATGCCCCAGCAGCACTGAAGGAGCATGGGTCAAATGCAAAGGACAAATTTCAATGTAGCAACAATAAAGTGTGCCTTAACCGCATTTATGCACTGGCAAGGTGGGTAAAAATACACAAAAATTCATGCAATGGAAGGAGCAGGTTCTGGATGTTTCTACAATTTAAGACTGTACCAACAGAATCAATACAAACACCGACATACTCCATATTTTTGTGGTTTTAGACGGGCTGACATGTGACTGTTGTCGTGATTAAATGGCAGCTTTCCAAATGACGGAGACGAGTAAACAATCTACTTTGAGTCTTCAAGATCTCATTAGAATAAAGACCGCAGTGACACAGGAGAGGCACGAATGTTTACTTTGTTCCTTCTAGGTATTTGTCACTTGCCCGGTCAGCCAAAATGAGTTTCTTCTTTTCTTCTTTTCTTATTCCGTACAAGGCAAATATCTCACACCCTCGCCCTTGGATTTCACAGTGATTTTTATTACATTACTGCCTTTGAGCTTTTTGAATGCAACCCTTCACAATGGAGAATCACAACACAAAGCAACAGTCATACTAATTTTACACCTGGTTTAGTCTTGATCTGCTCGTTGTTGTACTTGAAAGACAAATATTATCAACTGGCACTTGAAAGAAAAGAAAGGAAGTCTGACAGATCCACAGACATATTATAAATGCATGAAAATTATCTGCATCACGTAACAAAAGCCAAATGTTCCTGTTTGTAGCATTTTATTTCACTTACAATAGCAGGTCTGCAGAGGTGAAGAGTTTATTCAGAGCTATTTTATGTCCTGTTTTTTGTCCTGGGGCATCCCAAACACACAAAGCCAATGGGAACAAACTTTAAAGTCCTTTTAGGCAGAATCCTGGGTCTTCCTTGAGGGACATAGAAGTATTATGGATGATCAGGGTTCCCACTCTTCTCAGAATTTCAACTTTTCCATGACTTTTTCATGACCTAAAGATAATTTTCCATGACTTTACGGCACCTACATGTAGAACTGAGCAGACTTTTAGGGCTTAATATGAAATGTTAACTCTTTCCACTCACTTTATGGTTTGGTATTATAGTTTTTTAACATTCAGAATACTCTCAGTGCATTTATTGTTGTCTTTTTTAAACAAAAGACGCAGACTTTCGGAAAAAAATCATAATAGCCTAATGATAACTTAACAGAACGCTGTAGTTGCGTGAAAAAGATTCCATGTCAAATTCCATGACTTTTCCAGGATTTCCATGACCGTGGGATCCCTGGATGATAGAGCTAACTGTATATATTTAAACATAATAAATGTCACTCACAGCTTTAAAGGAAACACTATGTAACTTTCCTGGTGGGGACTCTACCATCTGTTTGTCTCTGTGAAGATGTTATTTCTGTGCCTGCAAAGTCCCACATTATGGCATTATCTATCGAGCATTTACTCATTTAGCGTTTTAATATTCATGTGTTTAAACACATTCTTGCTATGAGCTGGGTTGCCTCTCCACAGATCTGACCTACAACTTGTTCTTCTAGTGTCACCTGTACACAGTGTTGGGGAGTAACAGATTACATGTACTGGAGTTACGTAATCAGAGTACAAATTATGAGTAATTGTATTCGTTACTGTTTCAGTAAGAGGTAATTGGATTACAGTTACTTTGTTGAAATAAATGGATTACATGGCGGTATTTTACTGTTTTCCTATTTTGGGCGAAATTTTTTGGTAATTCTCATTTTTTGGTAATTCCACTCATTGCCAGAAACAAAACTTAGTCTAAACTAGATCTAAACTAGATCTAAACCAGGACTAAACCAGGACTAAAACTAGGACTAAAACCAGGTCTAAACTAGATCTAAACTAGATCTAAACCAGGACTAAAACCAGGTCTAAACTAGATCTAAACCAGGTCCAAACCAGGTCTAAACCAGGTCTAAAACAGGACTAAAACAGGACTAAAACAGGACTAAACCAGGACTAAAACAGGACTAAACCAGGACTAAAACAGGATTTAACAGGACTAACACAGGACTAAACCAGGACTAAAACAGGATTTAACTGGATTTAACAGGACTAAACCAATTCTAAACCAGGTCTAAAACAGGATTTAACAGGACTAAACCAGGACTAAACCAGGACTAAAACAGGATTTAACTGGATTTAACAGGACTAAACCAATTCTAAACCAGGTCTAAAACAGGATTTAACAGGACTAAATCACGCTGCATGGACCGTGTCTCTGTCTCTTCTATCAATAATATTTTTTATACAGTTAAGTAAAGACCGGGCTTTTTATTGTCTTTTAGCAAACAAAACACCTTATATTACGATATCCTGGTCTCTACAGCAAATCAAGTAATCCAAAGTATCCAGATTACATTACTCTCTTTAAGTAATTTAATGGATTACATTACAAACTACATTCTGAGGTATGTAATCTGTAATCTGTAGGGGAATACATTTCAAACGTAACCTTCCCAACACTGCCTGTACGTCTCTCCATGGAGATGTGTATGCGTAATGCCACACTGTGGAACATCCCAGGCAAAGCAATAACAACTCCATGAAGAAAAATGGGCCAATCACTACAAAAGTTACATCCTTTAAGCACAGGTTAATGTTTATTGAGTTCTCATATTGTTTAAAAATATATATATTCTGGGAAACACTGGCATCTCGTGTAACTGAAACTCTTTGCAATGATTTTGAAGAAGAATTTACATTTATATTAGTTTCTATGCCCCCTGCTGGTTAACAGTGGGGCTGTATAATATTGGGAAGAACAAAAAGAAGTAGCCAGTCTTTTTGCTTTCCAGAACTACGCACAAATTGAACCAAACACAACTCAAGGTATGTTATTGATCATTTTAACATGATTGAGAGGTAAAAAATCAGGCTGACTGAATCTTTGAGTGAACTTACTTGAGTAGCTGGATAAGAAGGCGGGCGTAGGTTTGCATCATGTAGGGCTCCAGGTTTGGGAGCGTCACCAACTCGTACAGTAACTTCACAAAGAGGATATGGTCATCTTTACTGAAGCGCCGTCCGTAAAGCTTTAAAAACCTGAAAGAAATACACAGTGATCAGAGAATGAAGCTATTAGGACTGCATGATTAATTGCAATCAAAATCCTCTTCTCTCTGGCATTTAGTACCAGCTAGTCAGGTAATCTTGGTGTTTTTATTGCAGTTTTCACATGGTGTCTGTTTATATGTATATGTACCATATTTTCCGAGGTATGAGACGCGCTCTTAAGCCTCCAACCCCATCAAAAAACAACCGCCCGCCCCACAATCCAGAGCGCCCTATACACGAATCCACTCGGGTGTCTCAGTACGACTTCGGTAAACTACAAAGCCGCAAACATGCACGGAGCAGACAGCGACCGCACAGAGAAAAACACCCACAGACACACTCATCACTCCACGACGATGAGGAACGGAGCGGAGGAACGAACCGAAAAAGCGAGTGCAATGTGCAACTTCTAGACACAACTGAACAACTGAGTCACTGCGAACACGCCGACAATCCAGCGGTCCCAGACAGCACCCTCCCTACACGCCACAACTGAACAAAGCCCAGAGTCACCGTGAACGCCACAAACAAAAACCCACTGACCCATCCAACTGTTGTGTTTCGTTTAAAGTCCGGTGCGGTTTATTTGTGAAAAAAGTTCAAAAATAGACCATTTAATGACAGTGCGTCTTATAATGTAGAGCGCCTAATAGTGCAGAAAATACGGTAACTGTTTCTTCTTTTTTTTGTTCACTTTTATGCACTTTGGTCTTTGGTCAGCTGAAGTTGCTTTAAATGTGTTATATAAATAAACTTGAAATTAACTGAACTTTGAACAGAATTAAAATATAAATCACAAACTGTATATAACCATAATCGCAATGCTCGTCAGAAAAATGTTATATTTTTCCCAAATCGTTCAGCCCTGGAAGCTATAAAATGTAATAAAGACGTCTCCAACCTGCAGCTCTCCACCCTCTTCCCAGTAGCTCGCCAAGAAATCTCTAAATTACACGTATTGTGCTGAATAATTAAAACCTGATTAATTTAACCATTGTATATGTATTATTTTCAAGCCTAACTTTGTACACTAAAAAAATAAATGGATAAAGGTTTATGTTTTATAAGCATCTAACATCGGGTGACCAGATTTTCAAAATAAAAAAACTGGGACATTCCTTATTTGAAGTGGTTGGTAATAATAAAATTGTGAAACAAGTGCGTAATTAATGAAAACTTTTCTGTACTCAGCCCATTCAGCCCTAGTCACATTTTCGTTGCATTTTGGTCATTTTTAAGCAGCTTTTCTGTATTTTACCTAAACAAATCACAATTTATGCCTCTCTTTACTGTAAGCAGCGATCAAATTGGTTAAAAATAGGGACACCTGGGACATTTCTTGTATAAAAATCACTGGTTTTGTATAAATTTGCTTGGACAGGGGACACGGGGCTCGACACTAGGACTGTCCCGGGTAAACAGGGACATCTGGTCACGCTAATCTAACTGTACTTCATCTAAGGTTTGCCGTGGTTCTGTTATATACTAAATAACTTTCTTGTGACCGCTAAAACTAGTAGCTCTCTGGCATTTTTGTTTTGTAAAGGTAGCTCACTGGAGGAAAAATAGAACTGTATAATGTTTATGGGACAAATAATTCACCTAAAATCCACTCTCTTCTAAACAAGATACTTTAAATGTTGTACCGAGAGGCACAAGAATGATCAGGAAAGAGAAACAACACACTGGCTAAGACGTGAAGCTCATGACAGTCTAAAACCAATGCTTTTGTTAAGAAATACAGATGGAAATGTTAAAAAATGAATGCAAATTTGAGTAGAATGATGTGTTTTTATATTATATCAATGTAATGGACATATTTATTATAACTCTTGCAACTTTACTTGTAAATTAGGGATGTAAAGTGTATCTTAATTATATTCTGTGCTGAGTAGGGGTGGGTAATACGGAGAAAAATGAATATACATTTTGAAATTATGCCGACAACACTATCCACAAGTATACTTCATAAAGATATAGCAATCCATTATAAATAAATCAGTATAAATATGCTTAAATGCATCTGTAAAAGTTTAGGTTTAGGTTTATGTCTTCTTTAGCTGATTTTTTAGGTATTCTGAAATTGTTTTTACTGCAGATACAACAGTATAATTTTGCAGATCTCCAAAATACCGTACGTTTTTAAATATATCTCCCACCTCTGAGTTGGAGCGACGTTAGTTACAGTGTACGATCACGTGATTCGGTGGAGGGAAAGGCGTCAGCTTCAGAGAACATTACTAAGCGTTTCCGTTTTACATCCAATTAAACTCATCGGTTTCTGAACACACGCCGTCTAAAAGGTCACGGCCAAGCTTTTTCTGTATCACTCGGAACGGGATGAATAATACATTAGACGAGGTTTATGGGTTTACAAACAGGTTTAATGCTATTGTCATTCCAAATTTACTGCGTTTCACTGCAGAGGTTCATGTTAATTGATATGTTAATTTTATGATGATGTTTGTGAGCATACAGACACAGAACACTCAGTGCATTCATGCCTGGGACTGTTTGACATATCGCAGACGAGCTGACAATTGTACTGGTTGAGTTTTATTGTTTTTCTATGCTATGATAAGATTTGAGCTGTAAAAGGGTTGAATAAATAACTTCTATGACTTCATTTTTTATTTATTGCAGCTCATGTTCATTCACAAAGACCCACTTTTATTCTCTGGCTTTTTTGTGAGTTGTGTGGTCCTTTTTTTTTTTTTTTTTTTTTTTTTTTTATGTATTTTTTTATTGGTTTTATTTATTTATTGCTATTCTATGATTTTGCTTTTATTTTATTTTACTGGTTTTATTATTTTGCAACTAGTATGATTATTTTAGTAGTTTATTTTATCTTTTTTTTTATTGTTATTATGTATTTGTGCAGCACTTTGGAAACTGTTTGTGAAATGTGCTATAGAAATAAAGACTGGATTGGATTGAAACTGATACATATAGAATAGTTTTTGGAGTTTTTTGGGGTGTTGGCGGTGGTGGGCATAATGTCATTCAATATTATCGTTTACAATCTTTATTTTCCTCAGATATGCTTAAAAATGTGTTGTCGTGACAGGCAGAGCTCCAGGTTAGAAACACAGTGCCTTTACTTTCTAGGAAGGGTGACCAGACGTTCCAATTTACCCGGAACAGTCCCAGTTTTGAGCCCTGTGTCCACTGTCCCAGCAGATTTATTCAAAACCAATGATTTGTCCCAGTTTTATACAATAGGGACAGTGCATATTAATGAACATCTACAACGCTGCAGTGTAAATATGCATGATTATAGCAAGAATGTTAATTTCCATCTGTAGTCCCGAGGCAAGTAACATCACAAATTTAACAAAGAAAAAACAACAATAACAAGTGACAGTTCTAAATTAAAAGTGTCCACAAGTTTAGTTGGTTTTCCTTTAGCCTGTTTCAAGTGGGATTTGAAAGTGTCCAGTGTTGGAGTCTCTCTTATTGATAATGGGAGACTGTTCCAAAATTTAGTGCCTCTGACTGAGACACACTTTGTCCAAATGTGGTGCATCTGTGTGGGAGCTCACAGTTCCCCCGGGCTGTGGCCCTAGTGCCCACTGACAGCCTTTACTTTAATAAAATCCTGTAATGGAGGGGGTGCAAGTCCATACAAAACTTTATATATAAAACATTCATATTTAAAATCAACAAAATTATTAAAATTAAGCAAACTGTACTTATCTAAAATAGTGCAGTGGTGAAATGAGAGTGGTTTCTTGTCCAGTATTTTTACAGCAAGTGATACGACTGGTTTGGTATGTTCCAGATGTCCCTATTTTAGACCAATTTGATCTAAACCAGGACTAAATTAGGACTAAACTAGGAATATATCACATCTATTTCAAGTCTATTTCAGGTCTAAACCAGGTCTAAACCAGGGCTAAACCAGGGCTAAACCAGGGCTAAACCAGGTCTAAACCAGGTCTATTTCCGTTCTAAACCAGGGCTAAGCCAGGTCTAAACTAGGTCTAAGACAGGACTAAACTAGGGCTAAACCAGGACTAAACTAGGGCTAAGATTAGAATTATATCAATTTTAAACCAGGTCTAAACCAGGTCTAAACCAGGTCTAAACCAGGTCTAAACCAGGTCTATTTCCGTTCTAAACCAGGGCTAAGCCAGGTCTAAACTAGGTCTAAGACAGGACTAAACTAGGGCTAAACCAGGACTAAACTAGGGCTAAGATTAGAATTATATCAATTTTAAACCAGGTCTAAACCAGGTCTAAACCAGGACTATACTAGGGCTAAAATTAGGACTATATCAATTCTAAACCAGATCTAAACCAGAGGAGCAAAAATTGCATTTGTTTCTGTATTTAGTCTCTTAGATTATACACTGACACACATGTGAGTCAAGAATGGACAACGCTACTTGCTTTTTTTCTTCATTTTATTTATCCCAACCAGGGTTTGTCCCAGTTTTTAATTCTGAAAATGTGGTCACCCTATTTTTCTAGGTTTACTTTTCAATTTGGACTCACTGTTTTGTTTTGTGCTCGCCATTACGCATGCGTCAATCTACACTTCCATGAGTATTTGTAGTAGATTACTGTCTCAATCTGCAACTAGAGGTGAACAAACTGATGTACAAACGTGGTGCATGTTTCAGTGACACTTACGAGAAGAGTTTCCTGCACCAGAAGGCGGTCCCGGGCCAGAGCTCCCGGAGCAGCACAGCCCGGGACAGATTGGCTTTGATTTCCGCGAGGAGCTCATCGGCCTCGGGGTCCAATCGATCAGCGTAAGGCAACAGGGCATTGTACACGATCTCCTTCTGCGGGACAAACCCCTCCTGCGTTTCCTTGGTCTCCGTGTTGTCCTCAGTGTCCTCCGCGTCCTGCGTCTCCACCGCCATGGTCATCTCCCGCCAAATTTCCAACTCGGCTTTCCAGCTGATAGCGCGCATTCAAAACTGCGGAAAATGGACAAATTAGCGCAGAATTGTACTAGGAAGTTGCAGGGCATAATCCAGTGTGTCCGAGGCGGAAGGTGGGCGATCACTGAAGGAAAGTATGTCGCGCTAATTGAGTTGAACAAGCCGCTAATCCCCTTGCGCTCCTGCTCAGAGAATATAAACCCGCACACCCGGAGCCTGCACCCAGAGGACCGCACTGAGATCGTGATAATTGCGCTATAATTGAGCTACAAGGTGGATTTTTATTGACATTAACAAGTGTTTTAAAATAAATATTTGTTGCCTGTAACCTCTTTAGAAGAATAGAAATGCAATTACAATCATTTAGGAGTAGGAGAACTAAAAGAACACTTGATCTGCTCTGTTATGACACTAACGCTATAGATTTGGTGTTGGCTACTACTATATCTATAAAAAAAAAATAATAATAAAAATAAATTACTTTTTTAAAATTTTACTTTCTTACTTTTTATTTTAGTTAATTTATTTAGATATTATTATTTATTTTATTATTTATTATTTTATTTTATTACTTATTTAGATTTTTATAATAGTTCTATGGCTACAAGGGGCGCGCAGAAATATCGAAATACCGATATATCGTATTGTTTATCGTGATGATACAGTTTCAATATCGTGTTCTGCTGTATCAATAGTATTTTTTGGTATATTTGACTTAATTATTTAGTTACAGAGCTACAGTTTTTTCCTCGTTTGGAGGTAGGAAACTTTAATGCAGCATATTTGACATTTTTACTGTTTTAAACTAAATATTTGTTCACTGTAACCTCTTTAGAAGAATAGAAATCCAATTACAATCATTTAGGAGTAGGGGAACTAAAAGAACACTTGATCTGCTCTGTTATGACATTAACGCTATAGATTTGGTGATGGCTACTACTACCATGGATCTATAATAAAATAATAATAATAATAATAAAAAAAAACGTAAATAACTTTTTTTTTATTTTACTTTTTTACTCTTTATTTTAGTCAATTTATTTAGATTTTATTATTATTTTTTATTTTATTACTTATTTAGATTGTATTATAGTTCTATGGCTACTAGGGGTGCGCAGAAATATCGAAATACCGATATATCGTATCATTTAATGTGATGGTACAGCTTCGATATCATGAGCTGCTGTATCAGTAGTATTTTTTGGTGTATTTGACTAAATTAATTTGTTACAGCGCTACAGTTTTGTTGCTTTTTTGAAAGTAGGAAACTTTTATGCAGCACATTTGACATTTTTGCTGTTTTGACGATTAAAATTGCCATTTTTCATGATTCACTTTGAACAAGAAATGGTTTAACAAAGACTTTTAGTATCACAGCCTTTATTTTGTATTGAATTGTATCAAATCTATTTGAAATATATCGTATGGAATCGAAAGATCGAATCGAGTTATGTATTGTATTGGCAATTTCTTAATGATACCCACACCTAATGTCTACTATACTGTTTACGCTAATCATTTCCTTTAATTTGGAGGTTATGTAGAAAATGTATCACAGTCAGGTTAAGCTTGGGGTTAGGTTTAGTTTATTGATTTGGTTAAAGTTAGACTTTGACAAGACTTTGAGTAGGGTGACCAGATGTGGGACAGTCCCAGTTTTGAGCTATGTGTCTCCTGTCCCAGTGAATTTATTCAAAACCATTAATTTGGCCCAGTTTTATATAAGTAATGTCCCAGGTGTCCATATTTTTAACCAGTCTGATCCCTGCCAACTGTAAAACGAGGCATAAACTTTTTTTTTTTTTTTCATACGTTAAATACAGAAAATAAATAAAAAACTTAAGAATGACCAAAACACAAAGAAAATGTGACTATACTGGCTCACATTAGTGCCGAGTGCAAAACTATTTATTTTCCTTAATTATGCACTCGTTTAAAAAAAAAATTATAATAATAATAAAAAATTAATTCCCCATTTTCCACTAAAGTTAACTTGTTATTGTTATTGTTAGCATAAAATAATTAGCATAGCATGAACTTTCTAGAAACGTTAGCAACAACCAAACTTTCTAAAATCCGCCAAAACTGTCCCATTAACATTTCAACAATATTCCAAGGTTCCACAGTAGAGCTTTATTGTATTTAATTAAATGTTAGAAGTGAAAAGCTTAGTTTAACTAAATTTTTTGTTTGTTTTGATTGACATATCCAAGCTAAAGGGACGTCTCAGTGCGGGTCCTGCGGGTTTGCGGGTGCGCAGAGTTTTTGTGTTTGTTCCGCAATTACCTGCGCTGCGTCACGTCCTGCCGCGGTCACCTCTCGTGCTCTCGGTCTGACCCCTGCTTTGACCCCTGGCATTGGATTTTAAAATCAAAATCTGGGACATTCTTCTTTGTTTTGTGGTGGTTGGAAATAATAAAACTGTGAAACGAGTGCGTCATGAAGGAAAATTGTTCTGCACTCGGCTCATTCGTGACTAACATGTGAGTCAGTATAGTCACATTTTCTTTGTGTTTTGGTCGTTTTTATGCTGCTTTTCTGTATTTTACCTAAATAAATGACAATGTATTCCTCTCTTTACTGTTTGCAGGGATCAGATTGGTCAAAAATATGGACACCAGGGACAGTTCTTGATTAAAACTGCGACAAATCAATGGTTTTGGATAAATCTGCAGGGACAGGGGACGTAAGGCTCAAAACTGGGACTGTCCTGGGTAAATAGGGACGTCTGGTCACCCAACCCTGGCCTCAGCATTGACCCTACATGCAAAGGCACACTAGAAAGGTGAGTACATGCCATAGAGATAAGTTTAACGATATCCAAGTCTCATGATATGATATCCTCATAGTACGATATTTATTGCAATATCGCGGGAAAGCTCACGCTATGGTGGGGAGGCTCATGATTAGGAATGTAACAATATCCAAATCTCTCTTTATGATATTTTCACGATATACATCTCAAGGTATATTTATTGCGATATTTTGCAATAAATATTTGCCTTGACAAGACTTAATCCAAAGAACTAAGACTTAAAAGTGCTTAGAACTGTTATTTCTTCATGTAGTCTGCACTGAAATGGAGCATAGGATCATGGTCTATGTAGTTCCCTCTGTCTTTTTTTCATTACTGCTGCATCGTAACTCTTAATTTAAGCAAAGAGACTTGTAATTCGATATATTGTGATGGTCCACAATACTATTGTGAGAACTTTGACGATACGATATCACGATATTTGGGTTATTGTTACATCCCTATTTAATGCCTTTCTGTGGAATATTCTTGGTAAAGTAATAACATCTCCATGGAGACAAGCAGGTGGCAGACCCAGCACCTGCTTGGTATATTAAAAGTGCATATTTAAAGTGTTTATTATAGACAATTTTTAATTTTATTATTATCCCAGCACTGTTAGACATACAGTAGACATACAATACAGTTAAATAATCCACTTAACCACAGCTTAAGCTTTGTTCAACAATACAGACATACATTCTCCTAAAAATAGGCAACAAAAAAAAAAGAACAGGAGATGTAATCGCATTTTATCACGACTGATCCAAGCTATAAGAGAGCATTCATCCTAATTATGGCTTCAAAAATAAAGGTAGTCCAAGCTCTCAACACCATATATTTTTCAAATGTGAGGTTAAAATGTTATGTAACAGGGTTGTGAGCAAAACAAAAACAAGTACTACATCTCCCAGCATGCTTAGGTGTTTGTATGTGCGTGTGCTTGGCTGCTAGAGTGAAAAGAAAAGCTGATCCACTCTGATCTCTTAACTGGATTAGAACTCACTCGTTCTATTGACCCACTGAGGCCAATGTGATGTAAATAATCTGTCTGGCGCTTTTAATCAAAATGTGAAAACTACACTTCAGTTCACTGCAAGTCTAAGAGATTGAGATCCTACATTATAATTTATATGGTAAAGTATGGTAATTTCTTAACAATATCCAATCAGAAAATCTACAAAAGTTGAGTTTGATCATTTCTTTTACTGATTATAGCGTCTTGAACTAGTTATAACGACAAAAATCTGAAAATTCACAAAAAAATTGACCTAAATATCCAGTTTTTTGTGTGTTAAACATGTGTGAATGAAACAAAACACAACTCCAGGTGTGTTTTTGATGAGGAAACGACATTAATTTATAACATAAATCAGAAAATAGCGTAATATTTGCTCTTTAATTCTTGTCCCCGTCTCTACCTTTGCCTCTCTCGTCTTTGACCTCAGCGACCTCCTTTTCCCTACATTATTGGCTCGGTTCTGTGTAAATCCTGTTACTTAAAGCCAAGGTAATTCTCCCAGCACAAGGGTCTAAGATCATTGGTGCCTACCCATAATGCATAGCGTTTAAGTGCAACAATTTCATGGAAACAGCAGGTGGCAGACCCTCTACCAAGAAGGTTACATAATGCACCTAAACAACCAGGTCTAAGGTTTAAAACAGCCGTTCAATCTAAAGACATGAGAACATGAAAGATTGTAGAGAGCTTTTTCTATTGCTGACTGATTTTAATTTTAGCACCTGGCAACCCAGTTAAAAGCACATTTTGATTGAATAATTGGCTGAAAAATTATCTTGATCATGTTTTCAGGTGGTGAGGTGTGAGATGATGAGTTTAGTCCATATTTTTTTTCTCATATTTGTCATTTCATATCAACAATCGGGCTGTCTGTAATGGTTTTAGGAGGCATTCACTTTTGTCAGGTTAAGTTAGGTTTCTTTAGGCTGGTCCCACATTTCACATTTCATTCATCCACATTATGTGCAATAAACATGTAAAAACACAATTACAAAATAAAGTGTTACAGTTAAATTCATCCATCACGCTTGACTAAAAACACAATAAATATTAAATATATATAAAAACACACGATTTTTCCAAGACAAACGTATTAAAATTGATAGAAAAATAAATCTGTGTATCATTCATTCATTCGTTTTTTCAATATAAAACCAAAAATAAGAAAAATAAAAAACAGATAACGATTTGTTTTTTCAGTTTTCGATTTTGTGTTTAAATGAATAATGGAAAAAACAGATAACGGCCGTTTCTTGTTTCTGTGACTTAAACTGCGATGCCCGACTGAACCAGGACTAAACCAGGACTAAACCAGGTCCAGGACCAGACTGGAACCAGACCGGGATTAAGACCAGGCCTGAGACTGGGACCAGACCAGAACTGAGACTGGGACCAGACCAGGACCAGACTAGGACCAGACCAGGACTGACACTGGGATCAGACCAGGATTGAAAACGGTTTAGTCCTGGTTTAGTCTTGTTTTAGTCCTGATTCATTCCTGGTTCAGTCCATATGTGGCGGAAAAGTCCGGCATCGCAGTTTAAGTCACGGAAACAGAAATATCATTTATTTTCATTTTGGTTTTGGAGTCAAATAATAAAGAAAATTGTTGTTTTTTCATTTTGTTATTTTTGGTTTTATTTTGAAAAACGAATGAACGACTGATACACGGATTTAAATAGACTACAGTTTATTCATAAGTCTGATAGCAGCTGCAACGGAGCTCCTTTTTAAACTATTTGTTCTAGATCTTGGGACTAAAAGCCTTTGACCAGTGGAAAGCACCTGAATGTCTGAGTTTAGTGGATGTTGCACGTCTTTTAAAATCCTCTGGGACGTCCTCTGTAAGTGTCTTGAGTACAGAGAGTCCAGGCGGCTCTGAGGTTGGACAATCACCTCACTCACCCATTTAACCAACAAATTCAGGGAGTTCTTGTTTTTAGCAGCTCCCAAAACTTTGATTTGGTCCTTGTTTAGTCCTTGTTTTGTCTTTGTTTAGTCCTGGTTTAGTCCTCCCACTCTAGTCCTGCTCTAGTCCAGGCTTAGTTCCAAAATTTAGCCCCAGTTTAAGTATGTAACTATGACCGCAACCCACATACTCTGCAATAATCACATTTCAAAATCCTTATAATTTATTTTGAATGTGGTCTTTAACTTTTATCTCCACAGATCTTGTTTCCTTTGGGCTTTTTGTTCCTTTAACTCTGACAGCACCTGTTCCTTCAGCGTTGAATCACCTCCAACCAGATGTGTGTCTGTGGCCATTTTTCCAATCCCCGTCATGTTTTCAGATACACAGGATTAAAGAGCTACGGAGCATTTGTGAGTAGTGAATGTTTGTGTGTTTGTGGTTCCTAACGTGATCTGAAAAACTCATTATTTCTCAAGCGAGCGAGTCGACAAATGGAAAATATGACACTTGATGATGATGATGATGCCCGTTTGAATCAGTGAGGACAAGACCGCACTGTAAAAAAGTGTAGTTAAAGATGCACTGTGTAACTGTTCTGGTGGGGGTCTGTCATCTGCTGGTCTCCATGGTAACGTTAATGCTCTGCTTGGAAACCTCCACAGGTTTGTGTTAAACTTATGTATATTACAGGGGTCCCCAACCTGTGGGCCGTGGACCGATACTGGGCCATGGGTCGTTTGGTATCGGGCCGTGAAAGCATGACCCCCCCCCCATACGCATCTCGAAACTATGTCTAAACCAGGACTAAACCAGGACTAAACCAGGACTAAATCAGGTCTAAACCAGGACTAAACCAGGATTAAACCAGGACTAAACCAGGACTAAATCAGGTCTAAACCAGGACTAAACCAGGATTAAACCAGGACTAAATCAGGTCTAAACCAGGACTAAACCAGGACTAAACCAGGTCTAAACCAGGACTAAATCAGGTCTAAACCAGGACTAAACCAGGTCTAAACCCAGGATTAAACCAGGTCTAAACCAGGTCTAAACCAGGATAAAACCAGGATTAAACCAGGACTACATCAGGACTAAAACCAGAACTAAACCAGGACTAAACCAGGTCTAAACCAGGACTAAATCAGGTCTAAACCAGGACTAAACCAGGTCTAAACCCAGGATTAAACCAGGTCTAAACCAGGATAAAACCAGGATTAAACCAGGACTACATCAGGACTAAAACCAGAACTAAACCAGGACTAAACCAGGTCTAAACCAGGACTAAATCAGGTCTAAACCAGGACTAAACCAGGTCTAAACCCAGGATTAAACCAGGTCTAAACCAGGTCTAAACCAGGATAAAACCAGGATTAAACCAGGACTACATCAGGACTAAAACCAGAACTAAACCAGGTCTAAACCAGGTCTAAAACTGGCATTAAACCAGGACTAAATCAGGACTAAACCAGGTCTAAACCAGGACTAAACAAGGACAAAATCAAGACTAAACCAGGTCTATCAAATCTAAACCAGGACTAAACAAGGAATAAAACCAGGACTAAACCAGGACTAAACCAGGTCTAAACCAGGACTCGACCAGGACTAAACCATGCCGCACCCGGTATGTGAAATATTGTCAGACATAAAACCGGTCTGTGGGTCTAAAAAGGTTGGGGGACCACTGCTGTATTGCATTTATTCAATTACAGGTTTTCAATCTTGGCTGGATCACTTCTCCACAGATCTGACTTATAATTTGTAAATGTCATACTACATCCCAGACAAAGTGTTGACATCTCTGCAGGTTTTTTTTTTTTTTTTTGAGAATGTGCATACAATTTAAAAAAAAATCAAGTGCAATAAAAAATAAAATAAAATAAAAACTAGTATTTTTTCCCAATATTCCCAATACTCTGTTTTGTATTTATTTCTGTCAAAAGTATCTGACAGAGGAGTGGGAAAACCTTCCAAGTCCGCTGGTACAGCTTGTAGCTTGAAATAAGGGGAAAAAAAAAATATTTATACCAGCCAGATAAAAAACAAAAAATGTCAAAACTGCTCAAATCACGGTGAGCTATTCCCGGCACATTTACTAACATTTAAATTGTTTTTCCGTGCACACAGACAGTAAACAGATGGACCGGTGCATGGGAAAGAGTTTTTTGAGGTATGTTTTTTGCATTTGATCAGCTGGACCAAATAATCCCGTAGAGTTTAGAGGAGACACATGCAAATGAGTTACGTGGCTTTGACCTACTTTAAGCACTTTAAAAACATGATCGGTCACTCCCTATTACGTCCTCGCGCACAAATTTATAGCTCCCTTTATGCGCATTCTTAGCATTTGTCTTGTTTTAGTTGGCTTTGTCATCCAAATGAAATAATGGCGACGTTCAATCCACTACCACTTCATAGTTTTTAGGTGATAGACGTACGCCGAGACAGTTTCAAACAACGCGGTGATGCATTGAGAGCGATAAGCAACAGAGACATTTTCACTAAGACATATTTTTAAGTACTAGAGTGTTGCTACTTGCCTTTTGTGTACCAATATTGTCACCTTTAAAGCGGATCTTCGACTTTTCTCATGATTCGTGCACGCTTGAGTGATCTTTAAGTGTTTATTTTGTAGTTGCAATTTTGCTTTTGAAGGGACAGTTCAGAGTTTTTCGACATAGGACCTCATTTCCTAGTGAGCCAGAGTGTTGGAGACGTGTGGAGACACTTTTTTAAAATATTCCATCCAGTCCTTGTATTTGCAGAGGTCGCTGGTGCTAGACTAGTGCATGTCAATGGCCATAGTTATCCTGCCACTAAAAACAGTCTTACCCACTCCACAAAACACCCAAAGTAAAACATTTATTACGCCAGACTGTCGATGTGAATGTCTGTGTTGATAGAATAATTTTAAAAGTAAAACCAACCTTGTATTTAAAGGATTTATGTCTGAGTAGCAGCAGTGAGTTGTACTTCCTGATAGAAAGCTTGGCAGTGGCGGATTGATATATGAGAAAATAGTCCCTCAACATGCGATGAATCATAGACCGTATAAAAGAAGTGGACTAAGTGAGTGTGATGTCACCCATAGCATTCAGCGCCGCTCAAATGAGGCGGTTACAGGAGCGAATCTGAAGCCAGGCTCTACTTTATGAATAAGATTTTTTTGACAGACAAAATAGCAAAAAAAAAACCAAAAAACAAATTCAGGATCATGTAGAACGAGTTAATATGAACATTTTAAGACCAAAATGACGAGGTTCAGTGCAGCAGTTACAGAGAGAGGGGCGACAAGATCCCGATGTAAGTCAAATTTGCTTCAGGTGTTTTGTGGAGTTGACCTCTGCAAATACAAGGACTGGATGGAATATTTTAAAAAGTGTCTCCACACGTCTCCAACACTCTGGATCACTAGGAAATGAGGTCCTAAGTCCAAAATTCCGAACTGTCCCTTTAACTCCAGTTTTCATCTCCATCGGTACGCCCACTGTTCTGTATTTAATTCCTTCTTATAAGTCTAATAAGAGTCAGGTCTGTGGAGATGCGAGCTTGCTCACAGTAAATATGCATGTTTTTAACGCAATAAATAATAATTAAACGTGCCTTCATTTTAGTCCATTTATTGGCTGAAAAGTTACATACTGTGGCTTTAAAGACCAGATAATATGATAATAAATAAAGAACAAAATACTATAATATCCTTGGAAACCAGCTCAGCCCAAACCGAGCTTGTGCCGAATGGTGGTCTGGATTAGCTTCGTGCCAGACCAGTGCGGCTGGAACCACAAAGTTAAGACCAGGAAAACTAATTCATTGACATAAAGTATTCCATTTATTTTAACAGACCGCATTTCCAGAAACTACTTCAAAATCAATTCCATCAATTTAACACCAAAACTCTAAAAGTGTCCGAGTATATGTAATTTAATATGAAAAAAAGTATGTATCTATTTACCCCACAAAAATAAAACGTATTTTTGACGACTCAAAAATAAACTACTGTATTTTTTTATAGTCGCACTTTTTTTCATGGTTTGGGTGGTCATGTGACTTATACTCTGGTGCAACTTATATATTCAAATATTCAGATTGACAGTCACGAGAGAGCGCTCTAGGCTCGTGTGTCAGTTTTCTGCGCACGTGTCCTGCATGTGTCCTGCTGCAAGTAGTGAAATATGCAGCCGAAAATGGTAATCGAGGAGCAGAAAGAAAGTTTGGAGTGAGTAAGAAACTTGTGAGGGACTGGCAAAAGGTGGGGAAGGCTTCAGGAAACCGGGAGGATGCATCAGGCAACTTTCCTGCAAGTCACTGGATGGATCGACAAAGCCTGGACTTCAGTGACACCGAAACCATCGTGAAAGGCTGGAATAATTCTAACTGGAACTGATGCTGAGTTTGATGACAGCTACACAGAAGAGGAAGCGGCGCTCTGTTTACCTCCGGAGGTCGTGGAGTTGCTCAGAAGTGACACCGAGGATGAAGAATTTAATGGATTTAGTGATTTGGAGTGAGATGGAGAGTTTGGTAAACTTGTTCTGTTCTGTTGTTTATGTTATAGTTTAATCTGAAGAACTGTTCATATGTGACGTTAACAGTCTGTTGTTCTCTGTTCTATTGTTTTTACTTGAACTTGCCTTTCACGATGAAATGTCGGTTCTTGGTCTCTGATTTTATAAAATAAATTTTCCCTAAAAAGTGCAATTTATAGTTTGGTGCAACTTATGTTTTTTTCTTCATTACACATTTTTTGGCTGTTCCGACTTATACTCCGGAGCAATTTATGATCCAGAAAATACGGTAAATCATTTTTGTGTAACTTTTTGGTTGAGGGTTTGTCACCTGCTTGTTTCTATGGATATGTCTTTGCTCTGCCTGAATGTTCCACAGTATGGCATTAAAAACAGCTCTACCTTATATTTACTCAACTACAGGTGGTTTTATAGCTCCGAAATACCTAGAAAAACAGACTTTCCTACTCTCCGCTGATCTGACCTGTAACTTGGTCTAGTTTGGTCTCCATGAAGACAGAAAGCTTTAATACCATACTGTGAAGCATTCCAGACAAAGGAATAACATCTGCATGGATAAAAGCATTTCAGAAAAATTAGACAATGCGTCTTTAATCTGAGATAAACAAAATTATCTTGATACTGAAATTGTCTAATTACTCCACAAAAATGAACGTATTTTTTGACAAATAATGATTAAACTAAATAATTTCTTATCCTAAAACAGATTTGCGGTCTGCTCCTAAACCTACTTCTAATTTTTGCCTGTAATGCCTCATTTACACTTGGGATTTTTCTTGGATGCCAATTTCCTTTTGCTTCTCAAATTTCGGAAAACTTGGAAAGCCAGAACTTATGTGTGTGTCTTTGAGTTTGGAGTGAGCGCGGAGCAAGAAGAAGAAGTGATGTGTCTATGAAAAAAACAACTTTAAACTTCCAAAGAAACTATTCCCTATCCAGCTGTGTTACTCTATGGGAGATATGCAACCTCAGTGCCAAAAGCAAGGTAACGCACGGCTATTTTCTTCTCTCCTCACTTCAATTACAGGTCCAACTATTTTAACAAAACAGCTCTCTGCAAGGATAATTTTTGAATTTTTCTTCTAGTCTTACTCCTATATGGATTACATTTCTAAATTAGCAAATTGGTCGACTTTTGGATGTGAAAAGACAGCGAGAAAATAAACAAATTCCATCACAACCTGGCAACCGTGTCAATCCAGATCTATACTGGAGAAAACGACAAAAAAAGGTATGTAATTTTGAATAATTTTTGTCAATTTTCCTGGCTGGAGTTTAATTCTTCCACTCTGTCTTATGTAAAAGTTGCATTATTTCTCTGTATGTTGATTTATGTGTGGACAGAGATGACAGCGCCAAGAGGTTCCCCCTGGATTTTAATGGTTATTTATGGAGCAGCTGTGTTCGCAGGTACATGCACGGACACACACGCGTAACACAAACACACACACTGGGTTTCCGAGCTTCCCCGGGACATTGCATTGACTTAAATTTCTTGGAGACCGATCCAAATCGTGGTTAAAGCTATATTACATTACGCTAAATGGACTCTTGTGAGCTTTAAGACATGTTATAATGTCGCTGCCTCATCTTAAACATATCCGGAGTTGTGTTTTGTTTCATTCACACATGTTTGAGTAACCATTTATTATTAGTCTGTGTACCGGTGCATCTCCAGAGCTCAAAATGCTCCGTCATGTTGTGGTAATTTTCAAGTTAACAGCTGCCTTTTACTTCTAGTTCAGTAGAGATTGGCAATTCCAGGGCTGAAATTATCCAAATGATTCTAATGAATATGTTTGGAGTGTTTTCAGTTTGAGAGAACACAGCAGAGAAATATGCAGGATTTGTGTGTTAAACATGTGTGAGGAAACAAAACAAACAAACATTATAACATAGAGCGGAAAATATAGCGTAATATAGGACCTTTAATATCACAATTTTAAATCATGTTAATCTAATAATGAAATATTTACGTCACAGGGAGCTGGTTTTTGTCATATACGTACAGTGTTGGGGAGTAACAGATTACATGTACCAGAGTTACGTAATAATACAGAATACAAATTATGAGTAACTGTATTCAGTTACAGTTACTGTTTCAATGAGTAGTAATTGGATTACAGTTACTATGTTGAAATAAATGGATTACACGGCGGGATTTTACTGTTTTCACATTTTGGGCTAAAGCCCCCCCCCCTTTTTTTTCTTTTTTTCTTTTTTTCCTCGGTAATTCCACTCATTGCCGGAAACTAAACCAGGTCTAAACTAGAGCTAAACTAGAGCTAAACCAGGTCTAAACCAGGACTAAAACCAGGACTAAACCAGGACTAAAACAAGACTAAAACAGGTCTAAACTAGATCTAAACCAGATCTAAACCAGGTCTAAACCAGGACTAAAACCAGGTCTAAACTAGATCTAAACTAGGTCTAAAACCAGGACTAAAACCAGGTCTAAAACCAGGTCTAAACCAGGTCTAAACCAGGTCTAAACCAGGTCTAAACCAGGTCTAAACCAGGACTAAACCAGGACTAAATCAGGATTTAACAGGACTAAACTATCAATAATATTTTTTTATTTGGTTAAGTAAAGTCTGGGCTTTTTATTTTCTTTTAGCAGACAAAACATCTTATGTTACGATATCCTCGTCTTTGCTTCTCTACAGCAAATCAAGTAATCCAAAGTATTCAGATTACATTACTCACTTTAAGTAATTTAATGGATTACGTTACAAACTACATTTTGGGGTATGTAATCTGTAATCTGTAGGGGAATACATTTTAAAAGTAACCTTCCCAACACTGTATACGAGGCAGTTTCAGATGATGTGTGTATATATCCTCCTGAGACTCGTCCCATTCATTTGTGTCCTTTGTGGACATTGAGTTAATCAGACGATCTTTTATGCGTTTTGAGATAGACTTTTAATCCCTCTGCCTAAATAGGACTGAGGGATTACAGGATACTATCATGTCCAGGATAAAAAATGAACTCAATAGAAGCTAGTTTGTTAAGAAATATTAAGAAATTCAAGTCTAGTCTAAAAACTTTTTGAGGCAACTGTAGAAGCCTGTCAGAGATGTTGGTCATCAAAAAAAGTTGTTATTGTTCGGTTGTTAACTTCACAGGGACTTAACACCAAAATGTTCCCGGTGTCCAATACAGAGGACATGATAAAAATAAAATGATCTAAGGTGTTCATTTACCTCCAAATAGATAGAAAATCACACAAAAAAAAATTGCAATTCTTGTTTTTTCTTCAGGTTCCAAGAGGATATAGAGAGAGAGTTTCTAGTCCACAGAATATGATAAATACCTGCCACTATCAATGTATTCTATATTAAAATTCAGTTTAAAGAAACTTCTATTTTATTCCTAAACTTAGGCAAAATAAATCCTAATAACTGGCTTTTTTTTTTTTTTTTTTTTTGAGAATAACTATAAATTCCTAAATTTCATTGTACTAACACGTTTTCAAAATAGTTAAACCTGGGGATTTCATTAGTATTGTCTGGTATTTATTCATGTTTTACACATTGTCCCAACTTTTCTTCAATAGGGCTTGTATAATTTTATAGATAAATAGATGCAGATGTTCTTGTTTTGAATGTCTTAAGTGCACTGTGTAACTTTTTGGTTGAGGGTTCGTCACCTGCTTGTTTCTATGGATATGTCATTGCTCTGGAATGTTCCACAGTGTGACATTAAACAGCTCGCTTACATTTATTCAATTACAAACAGTTTTATAGCTCAAAAATACCTAGAAAAACAGGCATTCTGACTGTGATTGGTGTTTCCTCTCCACAGATCTGACCTGTAACTTGGTCTGGTTTGGTCTCCATGAAGATAGAAAGATTTAATGCCATACTGTGAAATATTCCAGACAAAGCAAGAACTTACCTGGTGGAGGGGCCGTCAAATACTTTTCTTCATGGAGATGTTATTGTTTAGTCTGGAATATTTCACAATATTGTGTTAAACCTTTTCTATCTTCATGGAGACCAAACCAAACCAAAGTTACGGGTCAGATCTGTGGAGAGGCGACCCCGCTCACGGTCAGAATGCCTGTTTTTCTAGGTATTTTTCAGCTATAAATGACCTGGAATTGAAGAATAAATGTAAAGTAGAGTTGTTTAATGCCATACTGTGGAACATTCCAGACAAAGCAATGACATCTCCATGGAGAAAAACATTTGATGGACCCTCCACCAGACACAATGCACCTTTAAATCAAATTTCAAAAACATTCTCTTACTTAATTATTCAATTCTTTTCTTTTTCCTTCTCTTTGTCTGTAAACGTTTTTGAGCAAACTGTTTGTCTAAGACTTTTGAAATGTCTGTTGGAATATTTTAAGTTCTCTATAACAAATACTAACATGCAAAAACAATACACTTGTAATAATATAACTTTAACTATGTGTCAGATGTTTTTTGGTGTGCAATTAATACTTTTAACAAAAAAAATCATTTATAATCATCAATCATCAGCTTGTCGCTTTTTAGTCCAGATGTCCACAGATGTCCAATCCTCTGAGAAGATTGTGGTTTGGAGCTGAAATCAGATTTTGGATGAAGGAATTTGACCCTTTTTTGTGTAAAATGGCAAAAAACCTGTATTGTTTGTGTGCAAGGAATTTAAATGTAATCCAGATGTGTTTGTTTTAAAGACCAAACCAAATCGAATCAAAAATTGTGATTCATTTTTTGTCATAACTCGCGGTGCCACGTTGACCACAGTTTGGTTGGTTCGTTTTCAGGCCTGTCACAATAACAGATTTTTAAGTTACATATCGCTGAAGTAAATACAGATTATAAACAAGAATATTGAACCTAAACTAAAAGGAAAATTATCATCCCCCAAAAAATATTCTTAATGTACAATTAGTGCTGTCATGCGATTAAAAAATTGAGAGATTAATTAATTATGATCTGTAATTAATTAATCTAATTAATCTCATTTTAATCTCACCTAAAAATTGCTGAGAAAAGCCTTCAATTTGAGGTATTTTCATTTAAATTCATTATTACATTATTGTGGCAGATCAAAAGACTAATATAGAACAAAAAAAAGTGACTTTATAAAGTAATTTATTGTTTAACAAATCTCTCCAAATTGGCTGTTGAGCCCAAGTCTCCATGAATAAGAAACTGTTTGCTGTAAAGCAGCAAAGACTAGGAAATCTGAACATAATAACTTTTGTCGACTTAAAGACAATAAAAAGTCCAGTCTTTCCTTAACCATATTAAAAATATTATTGATAGAGAAATGCTTTATATATGAGATCACTGGTTTTAGTCCTTGTTTTAGTCCTGGTTTAGACCTGCTTTAGTCCTAGTTTAGTCCTGGAATGGATTAATCCTGTTTTAGTCCTGGTGTTAGTTCTGGTTTAGTCCTGGTTTAGACCTGGTTTAGACCTGGTTTTAGTTCTGGTTTTAGTTCTGGTTTTAGTTCTGGTTTAGACCTGGTTTTAGTTCTGGTTTTAGTCCTGGTTTAGTCCTGGTTTAGTCCTGGACTGGTTTAGTCCTGGTTTAGTCCTGGACTGGATTAGTCCTGGTTTAAGTCTTGGTGTTAGTTCTGGTTTAGAGGCGCACAGGAGGAAGCGCGGTTTACGCAGCGTACGCGAGAAAACACGATCCACACGCGGCGCACGGGAGCACGTCGGTGTCCTCGCAGTGTCTACGGAAGGAAACGTGGTCCGCGCGTTCTCAGGTTGATGACGATGATGAAGGTGTGTGTTTGTGTTTGTGTGCGTGTGTGTGCGTGCCCCCTCATGTGGCAGGTCACTATAGGACAGTAGTGCAGACATCATGAGTCTATGCAGGTTGTTTTCACCAGTGACATTTAAGTTGTAGGCGATTTTATATTTATTTTCTTTTATATTTCACGTCGGGAGAATAATTTCCAAGACACGAATGTGTTTTTACCTGTGCACTGCTGCCTCTGTTCTACTGGCTCTTCGACTTCGTCCATTGTGCGACTGACGCCGCCAGCGTTAACATAATGTTTACGTCGCTCTTACTGCGCGCGTTTTGTGTGGGTTTCCGGCAATGAGTGGAATTACCGAAATAAAAAAAAAAAATGTATAAATGTGTTTGTGTGTGTGTGTTGTTGTCCCAACAACACATAAAAACAGGTTTTATAATAAAGCAACTCGCATACAGAAACTGTAAAGTTAGAGAATAAAAATGAGATTAACGCGATTAAAAAACATAGCGCGCTAAATATGACTGTAATTAATTAATCGCAATTAACGCGATAATTTGACACCCCTATGTACAATATTGTTAAAAAGACAAGAGCTGCAATAACATAATAACAGAATGCAACACTTAAAGGTGCATTGTGTAACTCTTCTGTTGGAGGGTTCATCAAATGATTTTCTCCATGGAGATGTTATTGCTTCGTTTGGAATGTTCCACAGTATGACATTAAACAGCTCTACTTTACATTTATTCAAGTCCAGGTCATTTCATAGCCCAAAAATGCTTTCAGACTGTGGCCCCGTTTACACATACACAGTTATTTTTACCCTTCGTTTGTATCCATCTTTTACACGCAGAAAATTCGCCTCTGAAAATGAATCATTCTAAAAACTGAGGCTAGAGTGAAGATTCTGGAAAACTATGGTTTCACATTTGGGTGTAAAGTGAGTTTTAGGAGCTGAAAGTATGACCAATGTTTATCTTTGCTATGACGATGATCATGGAGCATTCAGAGCAGCAGTCGCATTTCTTCTGGTGCAAACACTTTTGATGTGTTTGCATTTGCACACACAGCTGACGTTTCATATCCATGACCAGAGACGAACTAGGGCTTGGAGCTCAGCAATTTTGCCACTTCTTTAACAGATCTGTGGAGAGGTAATGCACATTTTTCAAGGTATTTTTGAGTAATACTTACAGCTGTAAAGAAATAAAAGCTACAGGTTTGAATCTAATCCAGGTGCTGTCTTGGTGTAGTTATGACGCGCACAATGGCGTATTTATGTGGGTTTAAAATGATGCTGTGTGCACAATGTTATTTTGGAAAACAGAGGGAGGGTAATATTAGTTTACCCAACTATGTGTAAACGTAGCCTGTGAGCGGGGTTGCCTCTCCACAGATCTGACCTGTAACTTGGTCTGATCTGGTTTGGTTTCCATGAATACAGAAAGGTTTAATAACATACCGTGAAAGATTCCAGACAAAACAATAACGTCTCCACGGAGAAAAGTATTTGATGGACTCTCCAACAGAAAAGTTACAAAATGAGTGTAATGAGTCATAGAAATTCCTAATTCAACCTTCTACAGCTCAGATCTTACCCTAGTACAAAACAAATACCCAAACTTTTTCCACTTGTACAAAAAAAAAGAACCACGATAAATACTGACCCCAAAACTAATCGTTCCATATGTCACGTGCTGAACGATACATCAATATAGTATTGATTGCGACCTATTCCTCGGCCTATTCCTTTTGTTTGTTGTTTCAGGAGTGGAGGGTGGAGAGGTTTGCAGACAGCCCTGTGAGGATCTGCTCGGGATCATGACTGAGATCCACGGACTGAGGCTGATCACCAACAACCTGCTGGAAGACCTGGACAAAGTGGTGGGTTCAGATCATAGACTATATATATAAATGGACATAGCCAATTCTCTATCCATTATTTTTCTGTTTTCTACTTAAATAAATTCCTATTTTCTATTCCTAATTAAAAACTCTGGGTGATATCGCACTCCTTTAGTCCACTTTTTTGTACCGGACATGGTTCAGACAGGAAAATGACTTGAATTCATGCATAAAATAAGACAAATAATAGCGTAGTATATAGACGAAACGTGACCAGGCATTTCTTTCATTCATAAACCTTGAATAGATGTAATGAAGCTCAACAGAGACCATGTGCTCTGGTCCCAGAAGTACATTTTCATTTCATTTTTCCCATAGACTAAAAAATTCATATATTAAGAGTTCAAAGACATTGCAGAGGCTAACCAGCTCCGTGGTAACTAATATCCATAACAAGGTTGACTTAAAACGAAAGATTAGGTGAAATGCTTTAATAACTTTGCGGTTTAAAAAGTTTCAGGAACAGATTTTGAATTAAATTATAGGTCTTGTGGTCATTATCACACAGCTGATTAGCCTTGAGCAAGCTTACAAACTTTTAATATACTTTTTCTATGGGGAAAAATTAATGAGAAATTTACTTTATAGAACTGGAGTGTGGGCAGTCTCTGTTGAGCTCCATATCCTTACTAACAAAGGTTTTAGAAATATAACAAAATGTCATATAACCTTGGGCTGAAAACTAAAATGTGATCCTGAATGTAAAAGATCATTTGATGAAGAATGGCTTCCAGCTTCCATCAAAACTGAAATTAAACATTTTGAGATGAATTTCAAAACATGGCGTCAACACGAATGCATTTTTAAAGGTGCACTGTGTAACTTTTATGGTGGAGGATTTCTCATTTCATGTTATTGCTTTGTCTAGAATGTCCCACAATATGGCATTTAACTTGCAGGTAACATCTGCGGAGGGGCGAGCTCACTCACTGTAGGAATGCATGTTTTTTATAATATTTTTGAGCAGTAAAACACCTGTAATTGAATAAAAGCAACATAGATGTGTTTAATTTTATACAGTGAAATCTTTCAGGCAAAGCAATAATATCTCCATCGAAACAAGCTTGTGGCAGACCCTACACCGGAAAAGTTACACAGTGCACTTTTAATACATTCAATAGATTATACTTTCTCTACATGCTGCTGCTAGGCCAGTGAATACACAGCAACACTCAGCTCTATGTCTCGCTGGCAGCAGGAGACTATGGAGCAGTGGACTCACTCTGCCACTGCGTCCAACAGTGTGTGGATGCAAAACAACTTTCTCCAGAAAAAACAGAAGTCGTAGCGTTTGGTCCACAGAAACAAAGAGACAGTGTCAGCAGTCACCTCCAGCCTCTCTCTCTCTCTCTAAAACCTTCAAATCAGGCTACAAATCTCGGAGTAATAATAGACTCAGACTTGAACTTTAACAGCCACATCAAATCAATAACATCTGCAGCTTTTTACCATCTAAAAAACATAGTAAATCAAAGGTTTACTGTCTAAAGCAGACATGGAGAGACTTATTCACGCGTTTGTCTCCAGTAGGTTAGATACTGAACTCTCACTGAACTCTCCAAACGAGCTGTGAGACGCTGCAAAACATCCAGAACGCCGCAGCTCGGGTCTTGACTCGAACTAGGAAGTACGAGCACATAAGTCCTGTGCTCAGGTCTCTGCACTGCCCCCCATGGCTCAGAGAATAGACTTTAAAGTGGTACAAGTCTCTCCATAGCACCAAAGTACATCTGTGACATGCTAGTGCCATATGAACCATTTCGCACTCTGAGGAGCTCAGGGACCGGCCTCCTGCTGGTGCCCAGAGTCACGACTAAACACGGGGAATCAGTGTTTCAGGTTCATGCAGCTAAAACCTGGAACAGTCTTCCTGAAGATGTGAGACAGACTCTTCTGTGACGCTGTTTAAATCCAGGCTCTCTCTAATTTAATCTATTTCTCTCTTTTTGATTTTATGATGATTATTCATGTTTTGATTTGTTTTTATTGTGATTTTAATGTATTTCTTCTTCTGTAAAGTACTTTGAATTACTTTGTGTACCAATTGTGCTCTACAAGTAAACTTGCCTTGCCTCGCCTTGCCTACTTTGATTTGTGTATTTTATAACTTGTATTTTCCTCCTCTTTTTTATATTTCAGTTCAAGGAGAATGCAGACATGCGACTCACTTTGGCAGAGCTGAACAACACTATCACCACAACCAAAATAAATATGACTAAATCTAATAGAACTGGCCCTGGAGATGTCAGTAATGTCAGTAACATGGTGTCCACTGACCTGGGTGGGCGTCTGGAGTGGGAGGATGTCTGTCTGAAAGACGGGAGAGTCTACGTCAAAGGAGAAGAGTGGGACCCAGACCCCTGCACCTACTGTATCTGCACGGTAACAACAACTTTTTCTGTTCAGATAAGTACAAGTTTAAAGGACCCATATTACGTTATTTTCTGATCAATGTTTCAGTATTGTTTCCTCATCAAAAACACACCTGGAGTTGTGTTTTCTTTCACACATGTTTAACACAAACACAAGGTGGAACAGAGCATTTTGAGCTTTGGAGCTGTAGCCAGACTAATAATGCAGGATTACTCAAACATGTGTGAATGAAACAAAACACAACTCCAGGTGTGTTTTTGATGAGGTAACAACATTATAACAGGGCTTAAAGTTCACAAGAGTACATTTTGCTTAATATAGGACCTCTAAAGGTGCACTGTGTAACTTTTCTCTGACCTCAGTCTGCTGTATATCTCTATTTAAAAGCCACGGGCCACTCATTTGAGGACGGCGAGGTACAGATTTTAGCAAGAGAAAATAATTGGTTTGAGAGGGGAGTGAAAGAAGCCATTTTTGTTAAGAAAGAGAATCTTTCTCTGAACAGAAATGGAGGACTCAGACACCATCTATCTCCTATTTACAGCTCCATCCTCAAACCTAAATCAAAACAAACAAGAGAACAACAGGTGTATCCAGGTCAGGTCCAGAGATGTGGAAGCTCCATTATGGCCATTAATTGTTATGCTTAGACCCCACACCCTGTACAGGTCAATAGGCTGAACTAACAAACAAAACCTGTAAACAAGTGTGTGTGTTAGTTTCAGTTATTTAGCTCCTCCCTGCAGATAAAAGGAAGTGTCCACCAGCATTCGGACCAGAACTGAAGAAGCAGCTTGGATGAGCTGCAAAACGTCTTCAAACAAACTAACTTTTGTCCAGTCGACAAAGTGAATTTTCTCCTCGCCATAACTTTCAGCTTGTTTCTGTGGAGATGTTATTGCTATGCCTGAACACACAATATGGCCTTAAATGTATCTATCTTGAATTTTATGTCACTTGCAGTATGTTTATTGCTCAAAATAGCTTGAAAAACATACAATCTTACTGTGAGCGTAGTTGTCTAATCCACAGATCTGAACTGTAACCAGACCTCGAGAATCCCACTACTCTTCTCCATAAAGACATAAAGATAGTTTTCTAGGTCAGGAATCAGAATACACTAGACGGTTTGCAAGAACCCGGAAGTTGTAGACCGCGCACCGGCCAATCAGTGAAGAGCTGTGAAGCCATGACGTCAAACTCAAGCGTCTGTCTGTGTCCCTTTTGTAGAACAGCACAACAGTAAACAAAGCGGTCGAGATGGATGTAGACAAAGACAGACATTCTGTGTTGGCAACGATTCCTGAGATCGAGGATTTAAAGCTGGAACCAAGAGAATGTTTGATGAATTTTATCAAGAGGAAAGACGTTATTGCCCTTCTTTGTACGGGATTTGGCGCATTACATACGTCACGGCCAAAAAACAGCGATTGATTAAATAAAAAAAGTACCTGCCTACCGTCGAGCGAATGAATTCCAATGTTGAAAGGTCAGACGAAGTGAAACCGGCTGATGAATCAGGCTAATACTGTGGAACATTGCAGTCAAGTACTGTATTTTCCGGGCTATTAGGCGCTCTGGATTATAAGACGCACTGTCATTAAATGGTCTATTTTCGAACTTTTTTCACACATAAACCGCACCGGACTTTAAACGAAACACAACAGTTGGATGAGTCAGTGGGACTTTGTTTGTGGCGTTCACGGTGACTCTGGTCTTTGTTCAGTTGTGGCGTGTAGGGAGGGTGCTGTCTGGGACCGCTGGATTGTCGGCGTGTTCGCAGTGACTCAGTTGTTCAGTTGTGTCTAGAAGTGGCACATTGCACTCGCTTTTTCGGTTCATTCCTCCGTTCCGTTCCTCATCGGCGTGGTGTGATGAGTGTGGCTGTGGATGTTTTTCGCTGTGCGGTCGCTGTCTGCTCCGTGTGTGTGTGCGTGTTCTGTGGTTGATGCAGCTTTGTAGTTTACTGAAGTTGTGCTGGGACACCTGAGTGGATTTGTGTATAGGGCGCTCTGGCTTGCGGGGCGTTCGGTGGTTTTTTTGATGGGGTTAGAGGCTTAAGAGCGCGTCTAATACGGTAATGTGTCCATGGGAACAAGAAGGACCTTCCGCCAGAAAAATTACATAGTCCACCTTTAACTGTAGTTTTGAGCTTTGTTTTTCACTTTTACTTGTTGATAAATATTGTGATTCTGGTTTGTAAAATATTTTCAGTTCATAATATGTTTCCAAACTTAATTAAACCAAATAAACATGTTGCCCCCTTCTCTTTAGTCGTATAAAGAGTTTAAATCAAAAAGTAATTTCACCAAATTCTATTAAAGTTTTGCCCATTTTTATAGTTGCTTTTATTGGTTGGTAAATATTTGGACAACAGGCAAATTGTTCTCTGATTGTTCTTAAGAGTCTTGGCCTAAAGTGATTGAATTTATTCATTATATTTAATTAAGGTTTTCAGCCATTTTATTTTCTATTGTTATTATGTAAATATTTGTATAAAAAAGCTGACAATTGCTTGGTAGTGGTAGAAAATATTTACAAATTAAAACAGGACTATTTTGCTGAAATTCTATTAAAGATTGGCAGACTTTTATTAGACAGTTAATATTTGTGGAGTAAATATTGTGATCTGGTAAAACTGTCCAAAATGTTAAAATCCAATTCTTTAATTAAAATTAAGCTTTTCATTTCCTTTTATTTGTCTGCAAATATTTGTTAAGCAAAGTGAATGAGGCCTTTGTGGGCCTTGAAAATGTTTGTTTGAACTAGTCTAAAATCATTTCAGTTCTCTCGTCTTTGAAAAGGGACTACAGCAAAACACTTTCTTTTATTTAAAGGTCTCCACCACCTTCGCTGTGGTAATGTTATTGCTTTGCCTGGAATGTTCCACAGTATGGCATTAATATTTTCTACCTTGCTGTTTAATTACAGGCAGTTCATTGCTCAATAATACCTTGAAAAACATGCGTTCTTACTGTGAGTGGGGTCACCACTCCACGGATCTGACCTGTAACTTCCCCTGGTGGTACGACCTGCTTGTCTCCATGGAGATAGATAAGATTAACACCATACTGAAGAACATTCCAAAGAAAATCATGTGGTCTAAAGCAGGTGTCCCCAACCCCGGGCTGGGGACCAGTACCGGGCTGCGAAATCCCGAACCCCTTCCTGTACACAGCACAGACTGTCCCCCCTTCCCGTACGTTGTGCGGGCTGCATCTCTAAACCAGGTTTATAAACAGGTCTAAACCAGGCTTAAAAACAGGTCCAAAAACGGGTCTAAAACAGGTCTAAAACAGGTGTAAAACAGGTCTAAAAACAGGTCTAAAAACAGGTCTAAAACAGGTCTAAAAACAGGTCTAAACCAGGTTTATAAACAGGTCTAAACCAGGTTTCAAAACAGGTCTAAAAACAGGTCTAAACCAGGTTTAAAAACAGGTCTAAAAACAGGTCTAAAACAGGTCTAAAACAGATCTAAAACAGGTCTAAAAACAGGTCTAAACCAGGTCTAAACCAGGTTTAAAAACAGGTCTAAAAACAGGTCTAAACCAGGTTTAAAAACAGGTCTAAAAACAGGTCTAAACCAGGTCTAAACCAGGTTTAAAAACAGGTCTAAAAACAGGTCTAAACCAGGTTTAAAAACAGGTCTAAAACAGGTCTAAAAACAGGTCTAAAACAGGTCTAAAACAGGTCTAAAACAGGTCTAAAAACAGGTCTAAAACAGGTCTTAAACAGGATTTTGCTAGGAATTAACCATGCTTCGCCCCTTCCCCAACCCCCTCTGGTCCGCAAAATATTGTCAGATATAAAACTGGTTCGTGGCGCAAAAAAGGTTGAGGACCACTGGTGTAAAGTATAGCGGATCTGAAAAGTTACATGATGCATCTTTAACATTTTGAAATTTAAAAAATGCTCTGTCTTGCTTTCGTTCACAATATAATTTTAATCTGTATTACATGTACTTTGATTGCTCAAAGAGTGGGGTCGCCTCTCCACAGATCTGAATTGTATCTTTCCCTGTTGGCGCAACCAGCTTGTCTCCATGGAGATAAAAATGTTAATGCCATACTGAAGTGCATTCCAAAGAAAGAAAGAAATCCTCCACGGAGACAGAAGTTACACAGAGCACCTTTAACATTCTGAAACAGAAGCAATATTGTTGTGTCTTGTTTTAGTTCACAGTATAATTTTAATTTAATCTGTATTAATTTGATAAAACCAACCTAAGAAACACATTAACCTTTGTTTTTATTCCTCCATGCATCACTGCCAGTGTCACCAGCTGCACAATGATGTAATTACATTGTACTCGATAATTTTAATTATTGTTTTCCAATTACAGCTGTTTTTCTTTGTCATGATCTCGTCAATATTTGTCAGGAAACTCATTACAAACCTCTGGAAGGAAAAAGGCGTTTAGCAGAACATCTGGAGCCGAATAACGAGCAGATATTAATTACCGTGGAAGCGAGAGGCTGTGAATTGTGTTGTTTTGTGTCAGGAGGGGAAGGTGGTGTGTCAGCAGGAGGAGTGCCCCCCAGTGTCCTGCATCTCACCCACTTTTATAGACGACAAATGCTGCCCTGTGTGTCTCGGTAAGGGGATTAAAGTGATTTGTTTCTTTTATTTACAGCGCAGTGTTTAAAGAGCTTTTAGTCGCCTTTTAGTGGTGTTACCTCCTCAAAAACAGACCTGGAGTTGTGTTTTGTTTCATTCACACGTGTTTAAGTAATCCTGGTTTGTTATTTTGTCTACATCTCCAAAACTCAAAATGCTCTGTGGCACCTTGTGATGTCATATAGTGATAGTTTTCAAGTTAACAGCGATCTTTTACGTTTAGTTCAGTAGAGATTGGCAATTCCAGGCCTGAAATGATCCAAATTATTCTTGTGAAGGTGGAGTTCACACTTACTGTATTAGCACATGACATCACAAGGTGGAACAGAGTGTTTTCAGTTTGAGAGAAGAACTCGGCCCAAATATGCAGCGTATGTGTGTTAAACATGTGTGAATGAAACAAAACACAACTCCGGGTATTTTTCTAATAACAAAACATTATAGCACAGATCAGAAAATAGCATAATATTGACCCATTAAAGTAGACATGTCAATTTCAGGCACAGGGGCCAAATTTGGCCCAGGATACAATTATACCCAGGAGATCATATCAAATCTGTATTAGAGCTGTCCTGTTGGCTACAGATAGGCTATAGAGACAATATTTATTTTAAATGGTGTTTTTTTTTTATATTTTGCTTGTTCTGGATTCAGTGTTTAAGCAAAATTATAAGAAAAGTTTTAATATTACATATCTCGAAAGAAGAGAAAACATACAAATGTTGAAATTTTTCAGTAAATATTTAGTTTGGGCCACAACTTAGTCCCAGTTTTTAATTTTGGCCCTTTGTGAATTTGAGTTTGACACCCCTACTTTAAAGGCATAGTCATTTTGGACATATGACTTAATTTCCTAGTGATCCAGAGTGTTGGAGATGTGTGGAGACACTTTTTAAAAATATTTCATCCAGTCCTTGTATTTACAGAAGTCGCTGGTGCTAGACTAGTGCATGTCAATGGTCATAGTTATCCTGACACTAAAAACAGTCTTACCCACTCCACAAAACACCTGAAGCAAAACCATTTTAACACTAGACTGTTGATGTAAATGTCTGTGTTGACAGAATAATTTTAGAAGTAAAATCAACCTTTCATTTGAAGGATTTATGCAGCAGCAGCGAGTTGTACTTCCTGATAGAAAGTTTGTCAGCGGTGGACTGATATATGAGGAAATAGTCCCTCAACATACGACGATTCATGCGATGCAATGTTAGTTTTATTTCAAACATTATTCTATCAACACAGACATTTACATCGACAGTCTGGTGTAATAATAGATTTGCTTCAGGTGTTTTGTGGAGTGGGTAAGACTGTTTTTAGTAGGACTTGATGGAAAAGTGTCTCCAACACTCTGGCTCACTAGAAAATCAGGTCCTATGTCCAAAATTCTGAAATGTCTCTTTAATTTGGCGATTCTCAAAGTTCTGTAGTATCCTGGACCCTCTGGTGAACCATAAAGTTATGACAAGTAATTTAATTGATGGGAACAATTTGGGAAAAAAAGTGTTTCCCATTAAAACAGGAGATTATGGTGTCAAAACAAAACAAAACTTATAAAACTCATTGCATTATCATAAACTTTCAAAAGAGACTACACTGCTGAGTACAAAAACGACTGCGTAAAAATCAAATATAGGCACTAAGCGACATTTATACTCCACAAATTGAAGGAGCTTAAATTGTTGAAATAAAAATGATTTGTGCCGCCATCATCTTTACAAAACACTGAATAAGGAAATCTTTTGACGGAAGTGTAGTTTTATTGCAAGAGGGAAAGAATTTTACCAGAAGATACTCGACATCAGCCAAGATGATCTGCAATAGTCAATCACTGCATTTCTTCTCGTTGCATCATCTACTCGGAATTATGTAGACGCCAATAAACTTCTGTGTACTTCCACTAATTCAGGATTGTGTGTTGGATCTAATGAAGTTTAAATTCTCTTTTGCACAGACTCTGAGGACGGCTGGACTCCCTGGTCTGAGTGGACTCGCTGCTCCGTGTCCTGCGGTCGCGGAGGCCAACAGAGGGGGCGCTCTTGTAACGGGGTCAGCTCCACCTGCGGCGGGCCGTCAGTGCAGACGCGCAGCTGCATGATCGTCAAGTGTGATAAGAAAAGTAAGATGCAAATACTACTACTGCAAACTGTACTGCTATCAGCACTGCTTCTTACACATCTAATAGCCTTTCGCTGTGTTGAGCGCTCTATAAGACAATTGGGATTCTACTACTACTACTACTACTACTACTGCTACTACTACTACTACTACTACTACTACTACTACTACTACTACTACTACTGCTACTGCTACTACTACTACTACTACTACTACTACTACTACTACTACTACTACTACTTACTACTACTGTTACTACTACTACTACTACTACTACTACTACTGTTACTACTACTGTTACTACTACTACTACTACTACTACTTACTACTACTACTACTACTACTACTACTACTACTACTATTACTACTACTGTTACTACTACTACTACTACTACTACTACTACTGTTACTACTACTACTACTACTACTTCTACTACTACGACTAGTTCTAACTACTACTATTACTACTACTGTTACTACTAATACTAATACTACTACTAACTACTACTACTACTACTACTACTACTACTACTACTACTACTGCTACCACTACTACAACTACTACTACTACTGCTACCACTACTACAACTACTACTACTACTGCTACCACTACTCACTACTACAACAACTACTACTACTACTCCTACCACTACTCACTACTACTACTCCAGGTTCATTATGAGATTTACAGAGGAACAATGCATATGTACAACTACACTTTGAGTAAAACAAGAGAGAAGTATTTTTCGGACATTATTGGTAATTGCAGTAACAACTCTCGTGTCCTGTTTGCAACAGTGAACAGATTAACAAACCCTCCAGCTCCACTGCCACTAGAACTAATTTCCACATCTAAATGTAATGAGTTTGCAGTTTTCTTTAATGACAAAGTTCAGGGCATCAAAAATGCCATCAATTCCACAACACAAATAACAAGCATGCAGCCACAGAGACACTTAGAGCTGAATCACTTTGCACCTGTAACTGACAAAACTGTTTTAGAGATCGTTACCAGTCTGAGTTCATCTACTTGCTGCCTGGACATGTTACCCACTAGATTTCTAAAGTCCGTCCTCAACAGTTTACTTTCACCACTCACTCACATAGTTAACATGTCACTTCAATCTGGAACATTCCCAAATGCATTGAAAACTGCGGTCATTAAGCCTCTCCTAAAGAAGAGCAGTCTTGATGCCACAGTACTGAACAATTTCCGACCCATCTCAAATCTGCCGTTTTTTGGCGAAGTCCTTGAAAAAGCTGTTTACCAACAGCTTACGAACTTTCTCCAAATGAACAACTCCTTTGATGTTTTCCAGTCAGGTTTTAGAGCCCACCACAGCACTGAGACTGCTCTTATCAAGGTGACAAATGACATCCGCCTGAACACTGATGCAGGCAAAGTCTCAGTCTTGATCCTGTTAGATCTCAGTGCTGCTTTTGACTCTGTCGATCATGGGATCCTCTTACAGAGACTAGAGGACTGGGTGGGCATCTCTGGTACTGTACTAAACTGGTTCAAGTCCTATCTAGAAGACAGGAAGTATTTTGTTGAAATTGGAAACTGTGTCTCAGATCACATGGCCCTGACCTGTGGGGTGCCTCAGGGGTCAATCCTGGGCCCCCTGTTGTTCAATCTCTACATGCTGCCATTAGGCCAGTTAATAAGCAGCAATAACATGTCCTACCACAATTATGCAGACGACACTCAGATCTACGTCTCTCTGGCAGCAGGAGACTATGGACAGTGGACTCACTTGGTCATTGCATCCAACAGATCAGTGTGTGGATGCAAAACAACTTTCTCCAGCTAAACTCTGACAAGACTGAAGTCATAGTGTTTGGTCCACAGAAACAAAGGGACAGTGTCAGCAGTCACCTCCAGTCTCTCTCTCTAAAACCTTCAAATCAGGCAAGAAATCTAGGGGTAATAATGGACTCAGACTTGAACTTTAACAGTCCACATAAAATCAATAACATCTGCAGCCTTTTACCATCTAAAAAACATAGCAAAAATCAAAGGTTTACTGTCTAAAGCAGACTTGGAGAAACTTATCCATGCGTTTGTCTCCAGTAGGTTAGATACTGTAATGTTCTGCTCACTGGTCTCTCCAAACGAGCTGTGAGACGCTGCAGAACATCCAGAACGCTGCAGCTCGGGTCCTGACTCGAACTAGGAAGTACGAGCACATAAGTCCTGTGCTCAGGTCTCTGCACTGGCTTCCTGTGCCTCAGAGAATAGACTTTAAAGCAGCTCTGCTTGTGTACAAGTCTCTCCATGGCCGAGCACCAAAGTACATCTGTGACATGTTAGTGTCATATGAACCATCTCGCACTCTGAGGAGCCTCAGGGACCAGCCTCCTGCTGGTGCCCAGAGTCACGACTAAACAAGGGGAGTCAGCGTTTCAGGTTCATGCAGCTAAAACCTGGAACAGTCTTCCTGAACATGTGAGACAGACTCTTCTGTGATGCTGTTTAAATCCAGGCTCAAAACATTTCTGTTTAACTGTGCATATGACTGAAAGGTTTTCATTCCGCACTCTTCTCTCCAATTTATGTCTCTCTTTTTTTAATTTTAATCTTCATGATTATTTATGTTTTGATTTGTTTTTATTATGATTTTAATGTATTTCTTATTCTGTAAAGCACTTTGAATTACTTTGTGTACGAATTGTGCTATACAAATAAACTTGCCTTGCCTTGCCTTGCCTACTACTACTACTACTACTGCTACCACTACTACTACTGCTACCACTATTACTACTACTACTATTACTACTACTACTACTATTACTACTACTACTACTACTACTACCACTACTACTACCACTACTACTAATACTAATACTAATACTTCTACTACTAATACCTACCTCTACCTCCACAAATACTTTTTAAACCTTGTACTCTTTAGTTGTTTTGCATCTGCCTCATGTTGAGTGCTTTGTGAACGGAGTTGTAGTGACTCCCTACTTACTTACTACTACTACTCCTACTACTACTACTACTTCTACAACTACTGCAACTAATGCTACCATTACTACTACTTTCTACTACTACGACTACTGATACTTATTACTTTTATGTGCCCTGTGTCATGTAGTGTTCAGTAGTCTATGGTAGTAAGAATGAATATTTTTCTTGATTTGATACTACTACACTTGCTACTACTGTCACTTCTGCTACTACTTCTACTTCTACTACTACTACTACATCTTTCTTCTACTACTTCCTTAAGTTCGTGCGCTGCCATATGTTGTTATTCAAGTGTGACCACAAAGCTAAGATACGATCTGTCACGTCTCTAAATGCCCTGATACAAAACACGGAACAAATGTAGTATTTTTCAGAGAACATAAACTCGACTGGCAAACGCACTGAGAGATGGAGATCAGAACTTAAAGCATGACTAAGTGAAGGCACAGTCCCTGTTTTTGGCACGTGAGGATTTTCCATTCAAAAGCTGCCAGTTCTAGTTCCATGTAGTGTTTATAGAGATTTGAGTTGGTACTTATTACATATTTGTGTACTACTACTACTACTACTACTGCTTTTACTATTCCCACTACTTATCACTGTTGGGCAAGTTACATCAAAACTGTAATGTGTTATTTATGACTTGTTACTGTTCAAAGTAATTTGTTACATTATAATATTACTGTATTTAAAATGTAAAAGATGGCACGACTATTGCAGCACTTTAAGTTACTCTCAACAAAATAACTGTACGAAGATGCCGAAATTTTGGGCCGTATATGGACTGAAACCATGACTGAACAGAGGACTGAACCAGGACTAAACCGGGACTAAACCAGGACAGACCAGAGCTGAACTAGGACTGAAACAGGACTAAACCAGAACTGAACCAAGTCTAAACCAGAACTGAACCAGGACTAAACCAGGACTGAACCAGGACTGAGCCAGGTCTAAACCAGGTCTAAACCAGGACTGAACCAGGCTGAACCAGGACTGAACCAGGTCTAAACAAAGACTGACCCAGGACTGAACCAGGACTAGACCAGGACTATACCAGAACTGAACCAGAGCTGAACCAGGACTGAACCAGGACTGAACTAGGACTGAACCAGGTCTAAACTGGGTCTAAACCAGGACTGAACCAGGTCTAAACCAGGTCTAAACCAGGACTGAACCAGGTCTAAACCAGGTCTAAACCAGGACTGAACCAGGTCTAAACTGGGTCTAAACCAGGACTGAACCAGGACTGAACCAGGACTAAAACAGGACTAAAACAGGACATCTGTAGTGAATAAAATATTAAAATTTTTTCCTTGTAATGCAGAACATTACTGCGTTACAGCAAAAAGTATCGCATTACAGTAATTCGTTACTTTTATAACGCGTTACTCCCGACACTGATACGTACGTTACTTTGATATTACTACTATTGTGACAAGTGCTGTTTGTTGCTATGTTTGGTATTTTTGGTACAACGCCAAGGTAATAGGTGTATTTGTTACACATTAGGAAATTACTGTAATTATGATCAACAATAACAACTTCACACTTGTGGTGGCAAGAAACTATTGTAGCCACAGCTGTCCTGGGGCTGACTGACAGAAGTGAAGCTGTTGATCTGTGCCATTGGCCCCTCTGACCAACACTCACTATAACATTACTTTTATTTATAGGCAATGTGAGTGAAGTGACTTGCCTAAAAACATAACAAGGTTTTTTCTTTTTGCTATTGGCGAGCCACTGTAGCACTTGATATTCCCAGTGGTCTTCCATCCAAGTATTAACCAGGTCTGGCCGTGTTTAGCTTCTGAGATCTGACGATAAGGGTTTGGCAAGCGCGTTTGGCCACTACTGCTTTTACAACTTGTATTACTGCTCCTACTATAAACAATATCTTCTCCAACTACTAATATTATTTCTTCATTATTTCTCACTCAACTTGTCCTCTTTTTTGTAATGCATTTTGACAGCAGCTGGGGCCTCTTTTAGGGGCTGACCTACTACTACTACTACTACTACTACTACTACTACTACTACTACTACTCCTACTACTACTACTACTACTACTACTACTACTACTACTACTACTACTACTACTACTACTACTACTACTACTACTACTACTACTTCTACTACTAGTCCTACTCCTACTTACTCTACTACTACTACTACTACTACTACTACTACTACTACTACTACTACTACTACTACTACTACTACTACTACTACTACTACTACTACTACTACTTCTACTACTAGTCCTACTCCTATTACTCTACTACTACTACTACTACTACTACTACTACTACTACTACTACTACTACTACTACTACTACTACTAGTCCTACTCCTATTACTCTACTACTACTACTACTACTACTACTACTACTACTACTACTACTACTACTACTAGTCCTACTACTACTACTACTACTACTACTACTACTACTACTACGTACTACTACTACTACTACTACTACTTCTACTACTAGTCCTACTCCTACTCTACTACTACTACTACTACTACTACTACTACTACTACTACTACTACTACTACTACTACTACTCTACTACTACTACTACTACTACTACTACTACTACTCTACTACTACTACTACTACTACTACTACTACTACTACTACTACTACTACTACTACTACTACTACTACTACTACTACTACTACTACTACTACTACTACTACTACTACTACTACTCCTACTACTACTACTACTCTACTACTACTACTACTACTACTACTACTCTCTATCTACTACTACTACTACTACTACTACTACTACTACTACTACTACTACTACTACTACTACTACTTTACTACTACTCCTCTACTACTCCTACTCTACTACTACTACTACTACTACTACTACTACTTACTACTACTCTACTACTACTCTCTACTCTACTACTCCTACTACTCCTACTACTACTACTACTACTACTACTCTACTACTACTCTACTAGTACTACTACTACTACCTACTACTCCTACTACTACTACTACTACTACTACTCTCCTCTACTACTACTACTCCTACTACTCCTACTACTCCTACTACTACTACTTACTACTCTACTACTACTTCTACTACTACTCCTACTACTACTACTACTACTCCTCTACTACTACTACTACTACTCCTACTCCTATACTACTACCTACTACTACTTACTACTTCTACTACTCCTACCTTCTACTCCTTACTTACTACTGCTCTACTCTTACTACTCTACTACTCCTACTCTTCCTACACTCTCTTCCTAACTCTCTCCTCCTCCTTGCATTGACAGCTCTGGCTGTGGTGGTCGTCCTGCTCGGTGAGCTGTGGTGAGGGAAACAAGACTCGTGTGCGCCTGTGTGACAGCTCCCCGCCTCAGAAGGTGCAGCGGGGCGGAGAGGGAGAGCCAGACCTGCACCAAACCGCTGTGTCCAAGTGAGTACACAGAAAAAATACATGAAACTTTACTATAATGTATAAACTTGTATGTCGTCTAATAACAGTACACGTTTTTATGAATGAATCAGAAAGAGTGCTTAAAGTGTGACATTAAACATTACTATCTTGCATTTATCCAATTATAGGTGTTTTTTATTGCATTCTTTTTGTCTCCGGACTCACCTCACCAAAGAAACTAATCTGTAACTTGGCTCTGACTCCATCCATAAATACATAAGTTTAAAGCTCTACTTTGGAACCCTCCTGACAAAGCAATAACCACCTCTCCACAGATCTGACCTAAAACTTGGCCTGGGCTCGTCACCAGCTTGTCTCTATTGATCATTGATAAGTTAAAAGCCGTATTGTGAAACTTTCTATGCACAGCAGTAACAGGGAGCAGACCTTTCTCCATTAATATACTGTATTTGTTGCACTGTTTCTCCTTATGACCACTTGTAGATATTTTACTATATTTCTATTTTTTTTCTTGTAGATACACAATGCTTACACCTTGTTTGACACCTGCTATTTTTGCTACTTACCCGTATTTTCTGCACCAAAGGGCGAGCTCTTAAGCCTCCAACCCCATCAAAAAAAAGGACTGCGCGCCCCACAATCCAGAGCGCCCTATACACGAATCCACTCGGGTGTCCCAGCACGACTTCAGTAAACTACAAAGCCGCACCACCCACGCAGAACACGCAAACACACACGGAGCAGACAGCGACTGCGCAGCGAAACACACCCACAGCCACACTCATCACTCCACGTAAACGAGGAACGGAACGGAGGAATGAACCGAAAAAGCGAGCGCAATGTGCCACTTCTAGACACAACTGAACAACTGAGTCACTGCGAACACGCCGACAATCCAGCGATCCCAGACAGCACCCTCCCTACACGCCACAACTGAACAAAGCCCAGAGTCACCGTGAATGCGCCAAACAAAGTCCCACTGACCCATCCAACTGTTGTGTTTCGTTTAATGTCCGGTGCGGTTTATTTGTGAAAAAAGTTCGAAAATAGACCATTTAATGACAGTACGTCTCATAATCCAGAGCGCCCTATAGTGTGGAAAATACGGTACTTTGAATTTATTATTACCATATTATATTTTTGTTCTTTGTTATTATATTTATTGTGATGTTTGTGCTACTGTGTCCAAGCACTTTCCCTTGTGGATCAATAAAATTTAAGTCTAAGTCTAATATCTTGGACCAGAAATTCAGAAACCTCCTTACACTTCACCAAGGCAAATCAGCAGGAAAAAAATCACTCTGAAAGTGTCAGTAACATAAGTGTAGGGTGTAGGCTCGCTCACATAAATTACAGTGTTATGATGCAGACCCCTGTGTGTCGAAATACCCCTTTTACTCCTGCGTTGCATGAGTGAACGGGGGTTTCTTGCTGTGTAAATGGCAGTTGCGGGGGGCTGGAGCGGCTGGTCGGAGTGGTCCCTGTGCTCTCTGTCGTGTGGAGGGGGTCTGTCCAGTAGAGAGAGGGCGTGTACTGACCCCGTCCCCAAACACGGAGGAAAAATCTGCATAGGAGAAACTGTGGACTACAAAGCCTGCAACTCACAGCCATGTCCTATAGGTAAGATTTCATTATTAACAAATACTAAAGGAGGTATTGTGTTTTTTATTGTCTTTCTACTAAATTGGGTGTATGGTATAGGGAATGGGGCTTTGCAGAAATACTAAAATATTGATATATCGTATTGTTTAATGTGATGATACAGTATCAATATCATGGACTGCTGTATCAATATATCACCAAGAATATTTGTTGGTACATTTTGTTACAGTGCTGTAGTTTTTTTTGCTTGTTTAGTTCAAGGAAACTCATTTAAGGCAACACATTTGACATATTTACTGCTCAGCAAAAACTGGTTTAAAATTTTAGGGTAAAATATTTGTTGTTTTTAACTCAAAAAGTGTTATTTTAACTATTTGAAAGTTCAGTGGGAGTTCAAGTTGGGGTTATTTGCCAGAGTTGATATGGTTGAAGTTAATTCACCTTCCCCCTTCCCCCTGTAAATTTAACTTCCCTTAGTGTTAATTTAACTTCCCTTAGTGTTAATTTGGCTCCTCCCACCCACCACTTCAAACTCCCATGAGAGAAAACCAGTTTGAACCAGTTTTGTGCAAAATTTCATCCTAAATTAACTAAAATAAAGTGTAAAAATAAAACACCTCTGTGTGTTGTTCAGCTAAACCAGGATAACCCTACAAAGTGTTATCCGTTTACTCTCAAAATGTTAATATAACTCTTGATTTCGGGGTTAAACAGGAACTTTAGTCCAATGTTACTTAATTAACATTTCCAAAAATGTTAAATTAACTCTAGAACAGACCGGACTCATACAAACCCTGAGAAAAAGGTTAAAATAGATTCTGTGAGAGTCAATTTTAACACTCCACTTTTTGTGTTTTGAGGATTAAAATGAGCGTGTGTCGTATGAAGTGGGTTAACAAAGACATTTAGTATTACAGCCATGATTTAGCCTTATTTTTTATTGAACCGCATCGAATCGTAAGCTCACTATACGAAATACACATCGCATCGTGTCCAATGTATCGGCTACTTCTGAATGATACCCAGCATAATAGAGAAGCACATTTAGTAGCTTGTAGGGATGTGAAATTTAAATAAAATTTTAATTGAGATCAATATTCAGTCACGGTCTACAGCCAGTCCTCTGTCAGTAAACGCATGTGGTTTGGGGAGTTCAGATATTTAACTTTTTTTGTTTTAAATGGCAGTTATCAAAAGTTTGTCTTGTTTATTTATAGAAAATTCATATACATTTTTAATCAATTTTTAATCACACAAGTAAGACAACAAAAATAAAACTGAAAATTGTAATTGAGGGGGAAAAATCCTGGTTATTTTTTGTTCATAACGCCATAGCTCTAAGAAAACATTTAATTTGAATTAAAAATAAATAAATAAATAGCATGTGTAAATATATAATAGTATAGTGTAAATATATAAGTAAACTAACTTCCTAATCTTGCAGTTTAGACTTGTACAAATATATTCCGAAGTGCATGGAATATGTCTTAAAATGCCCACTTGAAACTGAAACCGTTAACAGCCTTTTAGTTTTAAAGCATGTTCAATATTTCCACATTTCTTCTCATAACTTGTCATGTTTTCAGATGTGTGTGTGCAGTCCAGGCCCTGTTTTCCTGGAGTGAGCTGCTCCTCTCTCCCTGATGGATCCTGGGAATGTGGTCCGTGTCCTCCAGGACTGACAGGGAACGGGACTCACTGTGAAGATGAGAACGAGGTATTTTAAACAGCATATTATTTTATTTTCAAGTTACAAATAAAAATAACTCGATTACTTTTTTGTACCATGATGTAGTCCAGAAGAAATTTGAGGATTTAGTCCAGAACAGTGGGTTTGTAGCAGAAGATAAACTACAGCTAAAGCCCCATTTTCCCCAGCCCTACCTTATATATCTTTTTTCTACTGCAATTATTTGTTTTGTTTTTTGTGTACTGAGTGTTTCCATTAGTACTTTTACTACCTACTGGCCCAATGCTCTAATCAATCTGACTATAAGTTACTGATTGAAAGTGCTGGAGTTTTCCTGGATATCAGTTCGTTGTAGGCAATTGGAAATGGTTTATGGGTTGTGATTTCATGGTTTTATTTATTTAGAATCCCCATTAGTTGTTGCTTTTCTTCCTGAGGTCTATAAAAAACTATACCAGGAGATCAATGGAAACAGAACTAGTCCACATAATTAACTTTTATTACGTGTTGTTTCTTCTCAGTGTGAAGTGGAGGGAGTTTGCGTGGCCGGGTGCATAAACACAGATCCTGGGTTCTTCTGTCTCCCGTGTCCCCCTCGATACAAAGGGACTCAGCCTTTTGGACTGGGAATACAGGCGGCTCACACCAACAAACAGGTACATGAACACTTCAGAAACAAACTGTCCAAGTAATTTCCCTTGTGGATCAATAAAGTTTGTCCAACGCAGCTTGCTTTGGTTTCCTGTTGGCTAGTCTGTTTTTTATGTTATGTTTATTGGGATATCTGAAATCAAATAATTGGAATTGGGGTGTGCAAAAATATTGAAATATCGATATATTGTATAATGTGATGATACAGTATTGATATTGTGGGCTGCTGTATCGATATATCACCAAGAGTATTTTTTTGGTATATTTTACTAAATTATTTAGTTACAGCTACAGTTTTGTTGTTTGTTTAGTGGAAGGAAACTTGTTTATTCAACAGATTTGACATTTTCACAGTTTTGATGATTAAACTGGGTGTGTTTCATATTAAATTTGCACAAGAAATGGTTTAACAAAGACTTTTACTATCACAGTCATGATTTAGCCTTTATTTTTTATTAAACTGTATTGAATCGATTTGACATATTTTGTATCATATCGAAAGCTCACTGTATCAAGACATGTATAGTATCGTGGCCTATGTATCGAGGTCTGTATCGTATTGTGACCTATGTGTGTCGTATCTATGGCCTATATGTATCTAGATATGACATGTATGTATGTATATCCTATGACCTGTGTATCGACTTATGTATTGTATCGGGAACTTCTTAATGATACCCAGCCTTAATTGGAATATTTGTGGTTTGCTAATGTTGTAATAACACACAGTATTATTCACATTATGATTTAGATTTTATTGTAGTTTATCTTGCCGTGTTTGACGGACCCTCCACCAAAAAAGTTACACAGTGCACAATAAAATGATTTTTGACGGACACGTTTGACAGAGAAACACACGGTCAGTTCGTGCCAAAACAAACACGGGCGCTTATAAGTGAAAAAGAAAGAAATAATACAACAGAGGAGTGAGAAACTGTGCGGATTTCTGCAGAATAAAAAACAAAGGAAGCACTAAATCTGTAAATCTGAAGTGAAAGAAGTCGAATATTTAGTTTTGAATGAGAGGAGATGTCTTTCGCACGCTTTATGGTCTGATTCCAGATCTCGGCTTACAAGTAAAAGAGAAAGAAAGAACACAGAGGACTGAGAACAGCACACATATCTGCGGTATTAAAATTCAAAGCACTAAACTCTCGAAATCTGAGTTATCATTTTGTTCTGAATGATACAGGGATATTCTTTTATTTCTTCTCTTTAATAATTTTATTAATAGATTTTCATAAATAATAATACAAAGCTTTAAAATGCGACAGTATTAAGATAAAAAACACAGATACAAGGATATTCTAAAGGAGATATCTTCCACATTTTAGAGACACATGCTACAAATTACTGTCTGGATTGGGCTTTTTGTTTTGACTGTAAGTTAGGACAGTTGTTTGAAGCACGTTATGATGTGAGTCCAGAATCCAAGACCCTCCTGCATTCAAACAGAAAATCAGAGAACTGAATTACTTGGAAAAATCCTACCTACTTGCGGTCTTTTAAAATATTTGCTTACGTAGATTTAAAACCAAAAAAAATCATCACACATAATGAAAAAGAGTTGTGACATTCATTTTGTTACATGTCTTTAAGGGTTCTAAATTATGTAAAATAGACTCTTGAGAGCTTAAAGCCATTTTATAATGTTGTTACTTAAAAAACATGGAGTTGTGTTTGTTCCATTCACACATGTTTAATTAATCCATTATTATTAGTCTGTCTAGATCTCCAAAGCTCAAAATGCTCTGTTTCACCTTGTGATGTCATGAAACGGTAAATTTCAAGTTAACAGGGATTCATCAGCCGGTTTCACTTTGTAGAAACCGTCTGACCTCGCAGCATTAGGATTTGTTTGCTCGACAGTAGCCAGGTACTTTTTTTATTTAACCAATTGTTGCTTTTTGGTCTTGACGTATGTAATGCACCTCTAACGGGGCTAACTGGTATATTAAGTTTTTCCCAAATCCCGTAGGAGAAGGGCGATAACGTCTTTCCCCTTGATAAAATTCAACAAATATTCTCTTTGTTCCAGCTTTAAATCCTCGATTTCAGGAATTGTTGCCAACACAGAATGCATGACTCTTCGCTGATTGGCTGGTGCCCGGACTTGCACTTCCGGGGTTTTTGCAAATCATCTAGTGTATTTTGATTCCTGACCTAGTCACTGGAGAAAAATGAAATTGAGCGGAGACACTAGGTGGCACTAAAGGTACCTTTAGTTCAGTAATTCCAAGGTTGAAATGATCCATTCTAGTCAAGGTGTATTGAGTTTAAAATGCAATGAAGCACTTCCTGTATTACCACATGACATTACAAGGTTGATAAGATGAGATAATATTTTATTGTTTCCCATGGGAGAAATGTGTCTTGGGACAGGGAATCACATGCTTTAAAAGACAGGACAATACAACAACAAAAGCACCGTAAAAAGATCCACCATAGAATATAAATAAAAAAGAGACCAAGTATGACCACGAGTGATGCACCAACAGGACCTTTAAGACACTCTTTACAGGCAAACCCTTCGCAATCTTATACTCTATTAATAATTGCACACTCCCTTAGCCAATGTGCAGTTTTGATTGCACATTCCCTTCACCTATGTGCAGATGGACAGAGTGTTTTCAATTTGAGAGAGGAACTCAGCCTAAATATGCAGAGTTTGTGTGTTAAACGCGTGTGAATTAAATGAAAAAACACAACTCCGGGTCTGTTTATGATGAGGAAACAACATTACTGTATAACACAGATCAGAAAACAGCGTAATATAGGCCTTTAAATATCTCTCTAATTTTGTTACAGGTTTGTGAGCCTCATAATCCATGCAGAGACGGCTCTCACAGCTGTCACAGAGCTGCAGACTGTGTGTACCTGGGGCTGGCCTCAGAGCTGCTCTTTAAATGTGTGTGCGCTGTGGGCTTTGCTGGAGACGGGTTTGTGTGTGGAGAGGACTCAGATCTCGATGGATGGCCCAATCAAAAACTGCCCTGCAAACAGAACGCTACCTATCACTGTCAAAAGGTACCATTTACGCTTTGTTTTCATATAATTTTCAATCTTTTTAGCTCAATTAAATGAAAAAACTGTGGATCTATATAAAATCAGTATACAAAACTGTTTTATCATAACTAAATTTATTCTTGGGTTTTAGCTTCCTGTACTTTTCACCATATTTTTTCTTATTTATTTATTTGTAAAGGGACAGCACATATTAATAAACTATTAAGATGTTAATAAAGAAAATATAATAATGTGCAGGACAGGGAAAAGTACTGTAACAACCACGCAAAAGTACAAGTAACATTAAGATATGATATTGTGTTTTCAGCTGTTAATTGCATTGCAATGCACTGAAACATTTGGATTTATATTATTAGGTTCTTTTTTCAGACCAAGAGTTTGTTTTCATACCTGACAGTTTCGACTGCTCACTAGCGGTCTTCCTCGGACTGGTCACGTGATGTTGCTGTGATGTGTCACTCAGCTGATGTAAACAGGTTTTGGAGCTGTCTTCCTACCGGTGGAGGCAGGACGACAGCGCCATCTGCAGTCCGACTTCCTCAGGACAATATCCCAGGTGTGTAAGAGTAAAAAAGCCCCTTCATCCCTGTTTATCGTCCCGTTGGCACATTGCAACAGTGTTCGTCCAAAAGCTTTATAAATCAGCTGCCCAGACACGTCACAGCAACATCACGTGACCACTCTGAGGACTGAGAAGGAGGATTAGAAACTGTCAGGTATGAAAACAAACTCTTGGTCTGAAAAAAGAACCTAATAACATAAAATATTGGAACACCAAGTGAACCTTATTGGACATATGGATTTATCTTTTTTTTTAGTTGAGTGTATCGTAATAAATCAGTTTACAGTTGTTATCTTTCTATCTTCTTATCTATGTTTCTTTTTTTAATCCACTTTCCATTTTAATCCACTGTTCAATCCATCTATAAGAATACTGTATATACAATTTTATACGAAGTTATATTTTTGTAGGACAATTGCCCAAAGATCCCAAACTCTGGACAGGAAGACTGGGATAAAGATGGACTGGGAGACACCTGTGATCCTGACGATGATAATGACGAGATTATTGATGAAAGGGTAAATCCCAGAACATTTACACCAATATACAAGTCTCTTTTTGTGTAAATCTACTGTAAAATACTCTGTTAATGTACGTATGTTTTAGGATAACTGCCCCCTGGTGTTCAACCCTCGTCAGTTTGACTCAGACCTGGACGGCGTAGGGGACAGATGTGATAACTGTCCCTTTGACAGTAACCCACTGCAAACTGACACCAACGACGATGACGAGGGAGACGAATGCAGCATAGACATAGACGGAGATGGTGAGAAACTTTGCTTAAATACTTTATATGCCGTATTTTCCGGACTATAAGTTGCACCATCCCAAAAATGTGCAATGAAGAAGAAAAAACATATATAAGTTGCACCGGACTATAAGTCACACTTTTTGGGGAAATGTATTTTATAAAACCAGAAACCAGGAACTGACATTTCATCTTGAAAGGCAAATTATAATAATAACAACAGAATAGAGAACAACAACAGGCTGAATAGGCGTTAATATGTTAACATAACATATTAACAGTTATTCAGATGATTATAGCATAAACAACAGAACATAAGTTTACCAAACTCACGATCTCACTCAAAATCACTAAATCCACTGAATTCTTCATCCTCTGTGTCACTTCTAAGCGACCTCCGGAGATAAACCATAGATCCATCTTCTATGTAGCTGTCGTCAGACTCAGCATCAGTTCCAGTTAACATTATTCTGGTCTTTCACGATGGTTTCAGTTGTCACTGAAATCCAGGCTTTGTCGATTCATCCAGTGACTTCAGGAAAGTTGCATGGTGCACCTGCCCGATTACCATGAAGCTGTGTTCTCCATCCCCGCTTTCCACCCCTCACTCACAAGTTTCTCGCTCACTCCAAATTTTCTTTCTGCTGCTCGATTACCGTTTTTGACTGAATATTTCACTATTTGCAGCAAGACAGCGGCTATTTCTACAGGAGACATGTGCAGTAGAGTCCAAAGTGACAGTGGTACAGGAGTAATAGTACTACTAGATACTGACGTACGAGCCTAGAGCGCCCTCCTGCTGCTGTCAGTCTGAAAATTTTAATATATAAGTCACACCGGAGTATAAGTCGCAGGACCACCCAAACCATGAAAAAAAGCACGACTTATAGTCCTGTAGTCCTAGTTCTTACCACTATTCAAAAAAGTTCTAGGTTCTGGGCCTAACTTTCAATTTCCCATGCATGACCAGAGTTGTATTCTACTACAAAAAACAAAAATCATGGTTAAGTTGGTTAGTATTTTATGCGCTATTGTGTTATTTATTATTGTATAAAACACTATTGCAGTAAAATACACTGAAATCACTGCTTTAACTTCTTGGGTTCTTTTTAAAGTGTGTTTACCTTGTTGACATGTTTTGGCTGCTGCTACATCTTCAGAACTGTCACCAGTGTTGGTGGTGATATGTCGTATATCAGCTGTTGTTACTTCCTGTAGGCGTGGTCAGACCTGATGGACCTGCAGGTCGCTCAGACTGACCACGTGTCCCTTTGCCCGGTGTTTTCTGGAGGAGGGTGTCCCAGGTGTGTGAAAATAGGAACGCTCCATCATCACGGTTAATTATGTCCATGCCTCGTTTCCTGATTTCCCTGTCCTCCCTGATCCAGTGTTTGAACTTGTTGTTTTCCAATCCAATGACCTGAGCCCCGTCCCAATCCAGAATGTGGTTATTTCTTTTACAGTGGTCAGATATGGCAGATTTTAGGTTTTCCTCTTCTGCTTTGTCTTTTTGTGTTCTGGTGAGTCTCACTGATGTTTTCTTTTCACATTGCTTTTGGTGAAACATGTCAACGAAGTAAACACATTTTACTGTATTGTCTTTAAAAAGAACCCAAGAAGTTAAAGTACATAGAAGACAAAATGAACATCTTTGGCTGAAATCAATGATATTTTTTTCTTGTCCATAAGATGTACTGTACATAACCGTAGTCATAGCCACATTTTGTAGTAAGTATATGTGTACTCTGCTGGAAAAGTGTTGTGTTTTATGTCTATTATTACCGGTAAGTCTTTTAATAGTTCTTTGTTTAGATTTATCGTTGAATAACATCTATCATCCTCTGTTTTTGTGCAGAGGTGTTGAACGAGCGTGACAACTGTCCGCTTAATCTACAACACAGACCAGAGAGACACAGATCTGGACGGAGTGGGAGATCAGTGCGACAACTGCCCTCTGCTGCACAACCCCCTGCAGGTCTCTTATTCATGAAGGGAAATTAGAACCAGATAACATTTCTGGTGATGGGCATACCGCATTCATTAGTCATCTCTATGGATATAGATCAGTATAATGCCATGCTGAAGATCCTTCCAGGCAAAGCAATTCACCAACTCACAATTGAATAAATGCTTACCAAAGATGTATTATTTACAGTTTTACAGAGTTTTTTTTTTTTTTTTCCAGTTTTCCACCATGTTTTTATTTCCAGTTGGACTCAGACAATGACCTGGTGGGAGACCTGTGTGACGATAACTCCGACATCGATGAGGACGGACACCAGAACTCTTTGGACAACTGCCCCTACGTGTCCAACAGTAATCAGGCCGACCACGACGGGGACGGACGCGGCGACGCCTGCGACCATGATGACGACAACGACGGTATCCCTGACGACAGAGACAACTGTAGACTGGTGCCCAACCGCGACCAACAAGACTCAGATGGTCAGAGTTTGAAAATACTTTATTAAAAATGTTTTTCGCTTGTTTAGAAAGTGAATTGGAGCCACAGGATTACTAAATTACTTATCTTAATCTTAGCTTTAAAAAAAACAATAAATCAGGTTCATTGAGTGTGACCACTTTTCTACAGAGCCATTCTACTATAAAATAAAACATTTTCTTTGAATCAGGAGTTTTGAGGTAATTACGATGTTTCAGATTTCTGAATTGTTATGGCAACAGTCCCAATTTGTCTTCACTCTGAAACCCATGGAGGTAACTGTAGCGACAGGGAAAACAATAGTTGCACACGTTTGAAGTATTATCAATAATGCATTGGTCTTATATAGCAGTGTTTCCCAAACTTTATTTCTGGGGACCCATATTTTGCAAGTCACAAAACAAACATTCACGACCCAAGTCAATAGACATTATTCGTAATTAAACAAAATAAAGGTGGATCTGACCATTATTGAACATTAATGAGGATATTTTATTGTTGACTGAGTGTCTCTGAACAATTAGTATGATTAAAGTTTTAAACAGTGAAAAACAGTAAATGAAGCAGCAATAAAAGGTATGTTTGTATATAGTATGAGTCGCCTATTTGGAAATGTAACCCATTTCTTTTTCTTTTCAACATTCAATTGAACCAGTACTTTTGGAACAAAATAGTCTATAAAATAATTATAAAAATATTAGAAATTATACAAAACATGTCTTAATATTTCAACATTTCTAAAAAGATAGGTGGACCTGTCTGTGTTTTTGCAGCGTGTTCCAGTCCGAGTGCAGGAGGAGAGCGCAGCAGCAGATCAGGAGCAGCATTCAGTCTGTTTCTGTGCTTTGTTTTCATATTTGTGAGCACAGAACATCCCAATTCACAATTATATGTAGTAGTGAAAGGAATAAGAACAGAAAAACTGGCCCTATTGAGGACAGGATATTCTGACCAAATGCTTCTCTAGAATGACGATAAGGTCACAGATCCATGTAAACAACTTTATATTGCAGACCTACGTGCAAATCGTGACAAGGCGACTCAAAAAAAAAATCTCTTGTGACCCACCTGAGAGTCACGATCCAGTCTTTGAGAAACAATGTTATATAGGACTTGTTAAAGCAGCCTTGTATTGGTACAGTGGTTGAGCGACTAGCACTTTTGGCCTCACAGCAAGAAGGTTCTGGGTGGGTTTCCACTCCTCTCTCCAGTTCCCCCATCAACACAAAACATGCACCATAGGTAAAACCCTCCATTTAAGGTCGACACAAAGGATAGGTCAACTGCAAAGGACCAATTTCCTTACGTGGAACCTTCCTTTCCACATGTGTCCTACCTATTATTAATTATTTAAAACTATCAAGAGTACAAAAGGAGAATTTACTCATTATCATTTATTTGTAATATTCATGTTTCTACCTGTCAGCCTGATCCTGAGCCTTAATAATAACCATGGATTTATGGATAAACAAATATTTCCTTGTATCTACATCTACATTACATAATAATAAATGATAGATTGATTTAACATGCAGGAACACAGAGTACATATCGGCCCCGTGCATGCTTCAGTGGTAAAAAAAAATATGTTGTTAGTACAAATATACAAAATCTAAAAGGCTCCCATGAGATTCAAATCATCATAAATATTGTTCTGTGTATTTTTATTGCTTCGGTATCTCATGCTATACGTATGTCCTTTCCCTGTGTTTTTCCTGCAGGAGATGGAAGTGGAGACGCCTGCTTCGATGACTTTGACAATGACAGTATTCCCGATGCGGTGGATGCCTGTCCGTTGAACCAGGACATCGGGGTTACGGACTTTAGGAAATTCCAGGTGGTTTTGTTGGATCCTAAAGGCACCACGCAGTCCGACCCGCTCTGGATCGTCAGGAGTCACGGCAGAGAGCTGTTACAGGCGGCCAATTCTGATCCTGGTATCGCCCTAGGTAAAGATATAAAAAGATAAAATACTCTATAAAAGTAAGTAAATAATCCATTCCTGTGTGAAAATATTTGTTTTATGGAATCTTGGTCTTCACAATCAAGACAGTGAGCAATTCTACATTTTGTGTTTATCACCACCAAAACCAAAAAAGTCCAGATATGCAGATTTTTTAATAGTAAATACATTATCTTCTACATTTATTTTTATTTACAAAAACGTACTTTCAGTAAATAGGTCTTTACAAATGGAATCAAAGTTAAGAGTTTATCAGTCAAAGACCATTAATTGGTCCAGTATCTGAAATACAAACTATATTACGGTACATGAATTTAGAAAGTATCATTAGTCATTTCACTTAATTACATTGCTTTGAATTTACTTTTTTGCACCTTAAAGGTGCATTGTGTAATTTTTCTGGTTGTTTCTATGGATATGTCACAGCCCTGCCTTACTTTAGTGTTTTAGTCAAGGCCGCACTAATCAAGACCAAGACCAGTCTAAGACCACAGGATCTAGAGACCAGGACAAGACCAAGACCTCTGAGGGTCAAAACCAAGATGATTTTTGACATTTATTTGTATTTTACAGATATTTTGGCACATTTATATCAGTATTTTTTATAAATCTATCTCCATTTGATCTGATTAATGTTCACTGAAGCTTAAAATAAGACAAGCAAACTGATCCACAGTTTGAGAACCCCTTCTTTAATCCTACTTCCACTGGCACTTTACAGAAAACATGTTCAAAGTGAATTAAGTGAGTTTTTTCCAGTTCATAACATTTACAGTTAAATTATTTTACTGGTTTAGCAGTGATATTGAGCAGCTAATGCACATTTACCGACCTTAATGAAATATGATCACACTTGTCAAGTGTCAGACTTCAGTCCGAGACAAGACAGAAACCAGGCGTCTTCAAGACCAAAACGAGTGCACTTGAGTTCAAGACGAGACCAAGACCACAAAAACGCAGTCTCAAGGCCGGTCTCGAGACCAAGGCCGGTCTCGAGACCAAGACCAGTCTACGACACTACACTACACTACATTTATTCAATTACAGGTGGTTTTATAGCTCAAAAATACCTAGAAAAACAGGCATTCTGACTGTGAGCGGGTCGCCTCTCCACAGATCTGACCTGTAACTTAATCTAGGTTTGTCTCCATGAAGATGTTTAATACAATATTGCTAAACATTCCAGACAAAGTAATAACCTCTCCAAGGAGAAAACCATTTGATGGACCCTCCACCAGAAAAGTTACACAATGCACCTTTAAAGGTTGTATGGAGGATTTTTTTGGTTTCAAATTGTCAATGATTAATGATAATGAGCATTATAGAGGTGCAGTAGCCTTGTAATTATGATGACCAAAAAAAAGAGAATAAAAATTAATCAACTCTGGACGTGGTGGGGACAGATAAACATTTGCCAATAGATAACGACACTGCCTCATTATCTGTTAGCTGACAGGCTGTCAATCAATCTCCTTACGTTTCTAGCGTAACTGACTTGCCTGCGCGCCGCCGGTACGTGGTTTACGTACGACTGTCACGCAGTCCACAGACGCAAGACGCACAGACGCTGTTTACTCCACCAACGCAACAGTTCTTAGCGGCTTTTTTTTACCTATATCTTCCTCGCAGTTCGCACAAAGTTTGTTGCAATGACAGACAAGAATCCAGGAGCAGTTAGCCGCAAAAGAAAGTCCGTTTTTGAGGTCGCTGAAAGAAGAAGACAAGGGGAAAAGCAGCGAAGCCAAACTAAGGTGATTCTTGTAGATTAATTCCAGCGATGGCGCAACTGAAGCAGACACAGGGTCTAAAGACTGACGCACTGGTCGCCAAATTACTCCTGGACAGGTCACTTCTGCTTATTATGAAAACGTACTTTATTTCCAAGAGCTAGTCAAACGTTTGTCAGGACACGAAAGCGATATCCTATGTCTGAAAACGTAATTTTCAAGGCAAAGAAAGAGTCCGCTTGCTGCTGCGTGTTGTAGCTAGTTCATTCGCACTGAATCTCCGCGCAACCTTCTCTGCACCCCTTTCCTTCTCCTGTCCCCGCTGCCCGTTCCGCTCTTCCCCCTGCTCCTCACTTCTCCGGGCACGGAATCTCCGCGCACCGCTCTCCTCTCCTCTCCTCTCTCCTCTCTCCCTGCTCCGCTCTTCTCCCTGCTCCTCACTTCTCGTCAGCGAACGAAATGTCCGCGCACCCGCTCCCCCCGCTCCTCACTTCTCCGTCTTGCCTAACCAACACTGTAGTTAGTTGTTTACAAGTCATGTGCAGCGCACCGGCTGTAAACAAACCTGTTTCTGGCGTAAGGAGGAGGCGGGAGGAGGCGTTTCTACGTAGGGAGCCGTAGGGGAGGGGGGATGGTTTCACGCATGCGCAACATTTGAAAAAGGACAAACAGTCGCTGGATTTCTCGTTCCTTGGAAAATCCTCTATACAACCTTTAATATTCACTTGCCCATGATTAAAGGAAATAACTCACAATTGTATATTTCATTTTTCATGCTTTATTACAGCAAACTGAGGTGTAATTATTATAAAGTGATACCAAAGAGACCTCAAAAACACACAAACCTATCAGTATTTTTTGTTTTGTTTTTTCCTGCAGGTTTTGACCGGTTTAGTGCCGTGGACTTCAGCGTGACCTTTTACGTAAACACAGACAGAGACGACGATTACGCTGGAGTGGTGTTTTCATATCAGTCCAGCCGACGCTTCTATGTGGTCATGTGGAAACAGGTCAGTATCACTCAAATGCATCCTAGATTTAGACTTAAACAAACTTTATTGATCCAAAAGGGAAATTATTTGGGCACAGTAGCTCACACATCACAATATAACATAATAACACAGAGCAAAAATGTAAATTTATGCAAAATAAGTAGCAAAAATAGCAAGAGACAGATGTCAAATAAGGCATAATTATAAAAAATAAGTTATAGAAATAGTAATACAAATAGATCTCGGCTATATACAGGAGTTTGTAAGGAAAAACAGTGCAGAGATGAAATAATGATTGACAGGAAGTGGGGTCGTCTACCTCATGTTGTAATGGTCTCCAGATTGTACACACTGGGTTTCCGTGTTTATATGCAGTGTAATCTGATTATGCTTGTCTGATTATAATCTGATTAGGCTGGCACAGTCTCTATAAACAGAATCTTAATCCACACAAGATGCATTTTTATTCTTTACCTTTTGACCCCTGGTGAAGAGATATTTTTGGATTTTTAGGTCTATTTTTATTGTATTATAGATACTGTTTTTCTTTCTAGTATTATTGTTCATCTTTGGCTGGAGTAAATAGATGTTTAAAGGTGCACTGTGTAACTTTACTGGTGGAGGATGTGCCATCAGCTTGTCTCCATGGTGATGTTATTGTTTTGCATGCGAGGTTCCACAATATTAGCCTGATTCATACTTCACTGTCTGACCTTGCAGCATTAGAATTTGTTCGCTTGACAGTAGGTGGGTACTTTTTTTATTTAACAATCACTGCTATTTGGTCGTATGTAAAGAACTGCTAACGGGGCTTACAGGTATATTAAGCTTTTCCCAAATCTCATAGGAAGAAGAGCAATTTCGTCTTTCCCCTTGATAAAATTCACCAAACGCTCTCTTTGGTTCTGGCTTTAAATCCTCGATCTCAGAATCGTTGATAACACAGAATGTACGGCTCTTCGCTGATTGGCTGGTGCCCAGGCTCACACTTCTGGGTTTTTTGTGAACCGTCTAGTGTATTTTGATTCCTGACCTAGTCGCTGGAGAGAAATGAACTTGAGACACTAGGTGGGGCAAACCTGGCTACTACAGTATAGCATTAAACAAATATATCTTGTATTTATTCAATTACAGGTGTTTTTATTTATCAAAACTACCACAAAACCCGTATTATTACTGTGAGTGAGTTTACTTCTCCACAGATCTGACCTGTAACTTGGTCTGGTGATGTGGCGTGCTTGTCTCCATGGAAATAGTTAGATTAAATGCCATACTGTAGAGCATTTCAGGAAAAGGGACGTAAATAGGTGATGGACCCTCTACTGGAAAAGTTACACAGTGCACCTTTAATTTGAACTAATTTTAATAATATATGTGATATTTTAGGAAGTTTTTCGTGTTATCAAGCCTTGTGAGCAGCAGTATCATAATATTTTAAAATGTTCTGACTAAAACTGTGTAATAGGCTAGTTGTAATGTTCTCATATTGGCTCCACTAAGATCAATCTGTAGTTACCATGACACTTTAAAGGTGCATTGTGTAACTTTTCGGGTGGAGGATCCGTCAAAAGCTTTTCTCCGCGGAGAAGTTATAGCTTTGTCTGGAATGTTTCACAGTCATCTTCACAGAGACCAAACCAGACCAAGTTACAGGAAAGATCTGTGGAGAGGCGACCCCGCTCACAGTCAGAATGCCTGTATTTTTGAGTTATAAAACCTTCTGAAATTCAATAAATTTAACATAGATCTGTTTAATGTTATACTGTGGAACATTCCAGGCAGAGAAATGCAATCTATGCAAAAAAGCAGGTGATGGACCCCCAACAAGAAAAACTGCATAGTGCACCTTTAACATAATTATGCATTTTTAACCCAGAATCAACATGAAAAATTTGCCAATATTCTTTTACTTCCTTCCCATATTTTACCATTTAAACTTTACAAAACTAAAATGACTACCTTAGCTACTTTGGGCACATCTAACAGTCATGAAAAAGCACATCTGTCTTTTGCGTATTCAGCAGATTTGTTTTTTTGGTGCAGGTTTCTCAGGCGTACTGGGAGAAAAGGCCTTCAAAAGCTTTTGGCACCGCGGGACTCTCCATCAAACTGGTCAACTCCACCACAGGCCCTGGGGAGTATCTGAGGAACGCGCTCTGGCACACAGGAAACACAAGGAACCAGGTTTACTACTTATATTACTGCATTTTTTTATTGTGGGAGTCATTTATTTAAAGCTAATACATCTGTTTTGTAATATGTTAAAATGTAATCTGCACCTCAAGAAATAGTAGTAGAGCCGAGGGAAAAGAATCATCCCTGTGAGCCATGAAAATCACAAAAATGACTATTAAACAAGTCCGAACGTGCCAGTGAGCGGTATCAAAAATTTGTTAGTAATTTGTTGCCAATCTTCTTTGTCAAAGCCAGATCCCGTCAGATCTCAGAAGCTAAGCAGGGATTTGACTGGTTAGTATTTGGACGAGAAACAGCAGGGAAAATCAGGTGCCACACGAGGGCGCCAGTGTCAAAAAAATGTGTCATTGCGTCCTTAAAGGTTGTATGGAGGATTTTCATTTTCTAGTTTCAAATTGTCAATGAAAGTTTAAAATACCATTACAGAGACGCAGCAGCCTTGTAATTATGACCAAAAAAAAAAGAATGAAAATCTATCAACTGTGGACGTAGTGAGGCCAGATAAAAGATAAACATCAGCCAATAGAAAACGAGACTACCTCTTTATCTATTAGCTGTTAGGTTGTCAATCAAACTCCCTACGTTTCTAGTGTAACTGACTCGTCGGCACTCGGGGATTACGTGGTTTATGCAGCGGTTCTTAGAGGCTTTTTCAAACTGTAGCTTCCTCGCAATTCGCACAAAGTTTGTTGCGATGGCGGACGAGAAACTACGACCAGTTCACCGCAAAAGAATGTCTGTTTTTGAGGTCGCTGAAAGAAGAAGAGAAGGGGAAAAGGAGCGAAGCCAAACTGAGGTGATTCTTGTGCGACTGAAGCAGACGAAGGGTCTAAAAACTGACATGTCGGTCGCTAAATTACTTCTAGACAGGTCACTTCAACGGTAATTCTGAGCATGCACCGGCTGTAAACAAACGTGATTTCTGGAGTAAGGAGGCTGGAGGACGTGTTTCTACTTGTGGAGCTGTGGAGGAGGAAAGTGGTGTCACGCATGCACAACATTTGAAAAAGGACTGTCGCTGTATTTCTCTTCCCTTAAAAAAATCCTCCATACAACCTTTAAGTGACCGTCAGTCTGCCCCAGGTCAGCTGTGGCTACAATAGGAGTTCACCCCCACCAGGTAAGGAATGAATGAATAAAGCACCAAATTGTAAAGCGACTTTGAGTGTTTGAAAAGCTCTACATAAGACTAATACATCATTATTATTATTATTATTAAACTTGCTTCATTTAAAGGGGCACTATGTCAATCAATCAATGAAACTTTATTTGTGTAGCTCTTTTCATACATTTGAAAAGTAGTACAAGGTGCTTCACATGCAACAGAAAAAGTGAGAATAATTAAAAACAACAGCAAGCCCACCCCCGCCCCATTGTTTCATCCATATATACAACTATTCAAATAGAAACATAAAACATAAAGCTCCTAAAGGTGATAGTAAAAATAAAAATGGAGCGCTAAAATCAGATGACCAAGTAATTTAATTTAAAACGAGTAAATGTTTCAATTAAAAGCTAAATTGAACAGATACGTTTTGAGTTTACTTTTTAAAATATGAACACTCGCAGCGGACCTCAGATCCTCAGGTAGATTTTTCCACAAACGGGGGCCGTAAAAGCTAAAAAATGCCTCACCGTGAGTTTTAGTTTGGACTCTTGGGACAGTTAAAAGATGAGACCTGAGGATCTGAGAGTCTGAGAGGCTCATATTATAAAAGCAGATCAGGTAAATAAATAGGACTAAGACCATTAAGAGATTTATAAACCAATAAAAAGAACTTTAAAATCTAATTCTACTGCTCAGCCTGTAAAGTTCCACAGTTTAGCCTGATGGCATCACCTGCTAATCTCCATGTAGATAAATAACAAGACAAGCAGGTGCAGACTCTCCACTAGAAAAGTTACATCGTGTAGCTTTTATTTTATTACTGTATTTTCCGGGCTATTAGACACACTCTTAAGCCTCTAACCCCATCAAAAAACGATTGCGCGCACTGAAAGCCAGAGTGCCCTATAAACGAATCCACTCGGGTGTCCCAGCACGACTTCAGTAAACTACAAAGCAAACAGAACACGCAAACAAACACGAAGCAGACAGCGACCGCACAGCGAAACACACCCACAGACACACTCATCACTCCACGCCGACGAGGAACGGAAAGGAGGAACGAACCGAAAAAGCGAGTCCGATGTGCCACTTCTAGACACGACTGAACAACTGAGTCACTGCGAACACGCCGACAATCCCGCGATCCCAGACAGCACCCTCCCTACACGCCACAACTGAACAAAGCCCCGTCAACGCCACAAACAAAGTCCCACTGACCCATCCAACTGTTGTGTTTCGTTTAAAGTCAGGTGCGGTTTATTTGTGAAAAAGGTTCGGAAATAGATCATTTAATGACAGTGCGTCTTATAACATATAGCGCCTAATAGCCCGGAAAATACGGTACTATTAGAGGGTAACGGACCCCTGATCCAGATGTGGACAGTGACAGTGTGAGCCACAAAAGAAAACTTATCCCATACGCAATTTATGTGTAAAACAATTAGTCTGCAGTTATATTTTTGGTTGAATTACACATCGTAATTAAATGTAATCTTATAATCTTAATACCTTGGATAACCCTAACTCACTTATCCACATTGATCCATAAGCAAAATTACTTGGGCACAGTAGCAAAACACTGGAATAATGCACAAATACACAGATTGGCATCCTACGTACAAGTCGAATAAAATAAAATATACTCAATACTGTATTTATGGATGTGGTAGGAGATGCAGCGCACAGATAAAACTGGGATTTGACATGATGCTCGGTTATCTGTTACATAACTTAAATCAAATGTATTCCCCAATATGTTTTTCTTATTTTTTGTTTACTTGTGACTTGAGTAATAGGTCTAAAAACTCAAATCAGGCCAGAAACCTGCTCTAAATCAGTATGAACCCTTAAATCTCGATGTTGTCTCTTTAATTCCGTCAACAGTCCGTCCATCTCTCCCTCTCTGTGTTTCCTCCAGGTCAAAACTTTGTGGCACGACCCAAATAAAATCGGTTGGAAGTACTTCACAGCGTATCGCATACACCTCACTCACCGACCCAAGACTGGCTTCATCAGGTAAACAGGTTCAGCTTTATTTTTATTTTATTTTTTTTTACAGAGGAAGAACTGGTATTTGTTTGTATTTCTTATATGTACTGTATTTTTCGGACTGTAAGTCACATCGGAGTATAACTTGCACCAGCCAAAAAAAAGAGTAAAAACCACATAAGTCGCAATTTTAGGGGGAAATTTATCTTATAAAATCAGAGACCAGGAACTGACATTTCATATTGAAAGTCAAGTTCTAGTAATAACAATAGAAAAAAGAACAACAGACTGTTAACGTCACATATGAACAGTTCTTCAGATAAACTATAACATAAACAACAGAACAGAACAAGTTTTAACAAACTCTCCATCTCACTCCAAATCACTAAATCCATTGAATTCTTCATCCTCGGTGTCACTTCTGAGAAACTCCACGACCTCCGGAGGTCAACAGTTCCAGTTAGAATTATTCTGGCCTTTCTGAATCCTGAGAGGATGGTTTTGGTTGTCACTGAAGTTACTTAAATTTTATTTTTTCAGTGGTACAGAAATAATGGTGCGACCGACTGACATGATACGGACAGGACAGAGGCTCTTTCTACAGGAGACATGTGCAGTAGAGTGAAGTGACAGTGGTACAGGAGGAACAGGAGCAGCAGATACTGACACACAAGCCCAGAGCCTCTCGTGTCTGTCAGTGTGAACAATTTTAATATATAAGTCGCAGGAAACACACAAACCATGAAAAAAGTGTGACTTATATATATCCCAGTAAGTGTTTCAGAATGATGAGAATCTAGGACCATTGTCATAAAGCTTAAAGGTGCATTTTGTCACTTTTCTGGCAGGAGGGTCTGTCAAATTCTTTTTTTCATGGAGATGTCATTGCTTTGTCTGGAATGTTTCACAGTATGGCATTAAACCTTTCTATCTTCATGGAAACTCTTTTTCTAGGTATTTCTCAGCAATGAAAACCACCTGTGATGCAATGATACAGAAACAAGCAGGTGACCCCCAAAACCAAAAAGTCCGTCACCTTCTTGTTTCTGTGGAAATGTTATTGCTTTGCCTGGAATGTTCCACAGTATGACATTAAACAGCTCTACTTTACATTTATTAAATTACGGGTGGTTTTATAACTCAAAACATTCCAGGCAAAGCAATAATGTCTACATGGAGAAAAGCGTTTGACGGGCCCTCCACCAGAAAAGTTACACAATGCACCTTTAAGATAAATTGAAATTGGCTGCTTGTTCCGAACTGTGCTGCGTTCTTGTGCATTTTTCACCTCGGAATCACATTTTTCCGAGTAAAGCCTGTAGTTTGGAGCAAAGCAATTATTAAAAGTCCAGCTGGTCTATGTTCAGAAGATTAATACTGAAAGCATTTTTATTTATTTTTCATAAGACAAAATTAAATCAAACTGAAAACCGTAATGAATCAATATTTCCCAGCCTTACCTTTCGTCGCTTTCGCTTGTCAGAATGTCATACGTGTCTCAAAAGGCCCGTCTGCCAATTTTACATCAAGTTAACCATTTTATTCTGTACCGAAAGATCTTTAAAACATGTGTCTCTTTGCCTGGAGCGCTTGTGTTTTCCCAATTTAAACCATAAAAAATTGGCAATGTATTTTCATTTTGTGCTCTGTGTTTATCTGCCAGAAGTTATAACTATTTACGCGACAAGAAACACGAAACGTAACATCTAAAAATCTGTTCGGATCACATAGCGTACCCCCTCTTAGGAAACTCTCAGATGTTCTTTGACTCTGGGATATCATCAATCTTTTAGAGTTATTACATGAAAGTCTGTGTAATAATTTACCATTCGCACCAGGAATTCACAAACCCACGAAATCGCATCCACTGCGGTTTCGCTCGCTACACTTCTCGCTAATGTGCTCGCAAAAAAAAAAAAAATGCCCCGAGCAACCTGTTTTTATAGCACAGATGGAGAACAATATCAAGGTTTTCTAACAGAGAGGCTGAGCTGTTAAAACTGTAGAGAGATGCATTATGGGTATAGTTTGTTGTCATGGTCACACTGTTGAATTGGATTTGGATTGTGTGGATTTTCAGGAGTATGATACAAGTGTGATGGCTGTAAAATATGATAAGGAAATGTATTAAAGCTGCTCTATGTCACTTTTCTGGTGGGGTGGGGATCCTCCATCTGTTTGATTCCAAATGCAAGAATGTTTGTAAATGTGGCATCGAATCTGTGTATCATTAGTTCATTTGTTTTTTAAATAAAACAAAAAATAAGAAAGCGAAAAAAAAAGCAATTTTCTTCATTATTTGTCTCCAAAGCCAAAATGAAAAAATGGATAATGATTTGTTTTTTCAGGTTTTAATTTTATGTTTAAATGAATAATGGAAAAAATGGATAGCGAACGTTTCCCCGTTTCCGTGACTTAAACTGCGATGCTGGACTTTTGCATCGCATACAGACTGAACCAGGACTAAACCAGGACTAAACCGTTTTCAGTCCCGGTCTGGTCCCGGTCTCAATCACCGCCCAGTCCCGGTCTGGTCCCGGTCTCAGTCCCGGTCTGGTCCCCGTCTCAATCACCGCCCAGTCCCGGTCTGGTCCCAGTTTCAGTCCCAGTCTCAGTCCCGGTCTGGTCCCCGTCTCAATCACTGCCCAGTCCTGGTCTGGTCCCAGTTTCAGTCCCGGTCTCAGTCCTGGTCCTGTTCCCAGTCTCAGTCCCGGTCTCAGTTCTGGTCTGGTTCCAGTCTCAGGCCCTGTCTCAGTCCCGGTCTCAGTCCCGGTCTCAGTCCCGGTCTCTGTCCTGGTCTGGTCCCAGTCTAAGTCCTGGTCTCAATCACGGCCCGGTCCTGGTCTGGTCCCGACCTCAGTCCTGGTTTCAGTCCTGGGCTCAGTCCTGGTCCTGTTCCCAGTCTCAGTCCCAGTCCCGGTCCTGTTCCCGGCCTCAATCCTGGTCTCAGCCCCAGTCTCAATCCTGGTCCTGGTCCCAGACTCAGTCTTGGTCTGGTCCCTGTCTAAGTCCTGGTCTCTGTCCCGGTCTGGTCCTGGTTTAGTCCTGGTTTAGTCCTGGTTCAGTCCTGGTTCGCATTGCAGTCATGGAAACGGGGAAACGACCGTTATCTGTTTTTTTCCATTATTCATTTAAACACAAAATCGAAAACTGAAAAAACGAATCTTTATCAGTTTTTTTCATTTTGGTTTTGGAAAATAGTTGTTTTTTTGTTTTCTTATTTTTGGTTTTATTTTGAAAAACGAATGAACAAATGATACACGGATTGCATCGTTATCCGTTTTTTCATTTTGGTTTTGGAGACAAATAATGAAGAAAATAGTTGGTCTGTGTATCATTCGTTCTTTTGAATTTCAATTAAGAACAAAAAACAATAAAATTTGAAAACAGGTTGTTGTTTCATTATTCCATTTTAGGGAGAACACGTGTGGGTAAAAGCGACAAAATATTTCATTGGAAGTGCCTTTTGTTTAGACGGTGACAGCGTTTTTGGCGCATTAAAACGCAAAAATCTGAAACCGCCCTCCAGAGTGGAAAAGTTGAATACGCTCCACCGTAGCTTTTACACTGCCCAAGACGCAAAACTCTGGTCCGATCTGCTCACGTCGCTCTTACGTTTACGTCACATACATACAGTGGCATACCCAATCGAATTCCACACACTTTTGCGTCACCGTATGCACGCAGATTTCCTCCTGAAAATGCTTGTCGAAACGCGAAACAAAAAGTGAAGATGCGACGCCACTTTTGAGTCTGTTTGAGTCTAAATGAAGTCATATTTTTGGTCTTCATCGCTCTTTATTTCTCTTTTTTCGTGCAGAGTGGTGGTGTACGATGGCAGGACTATCTTGGCAGACTCTGGGGCCGTGTATGACCACACTTTGGCCGGAGGGAGACTGGGGCTGTTTGTGTTTTCACAGGAGCACGTGCTTTTCTCCGACCTGAGATACGAGTGCAGAGGTAACACACAGAGAGAGAGAAACTACACACAAACCAGCAACTAACTCTGAAAATTAAAGTGTTAAATTAAGAAATACAGAAATAAACCAGGGCTGAATCAATACAAATGTAAGAAAAACAGGATTAAATTGGCCTACTAGGAATAAACCAAGAATGAACCAACCTTTACATGGACTACTACGCTGTAAAAAGGAATATCTGAGTAAGCTCCAATTACTCAAATTAATAAAATAGCTTGATTTAAGTGGATTTCACTTGACAAGTAAAATTATCTTCATATTCAAGCAACATACGGTTTAATTTGTTGTTTTAAGGACAGAGTTGTTTTTCTGTGTAACTAGGTGTATTTTCCTACTTCACCTACAAAAAACTTGTTCCATTGGAAGATAATTTTACTCTCATGTGAAATTTACTCAAATCAATATAACATAACTTAATTTAAGTCATTTGTAACTCTGCCATAATACTCTATAACAGGGGTGTCCAAACTTTTTTCATCAAGGGCCACATATCTAAACTCAGAAGAAGCAGAGAGCTGATCGAGGGCCATAGACTGATGCTCAGTACAGTGAATAATTGAAATATGTTTAAACACGTTAGAATGAACCATCAGTCTTTATTCACGCTAAGATCCTTAAAACCACACACTAAATATTCAATATTAGCTTTATCAAGGTAGATTTTCAGAAAACTTGCAGTAAAAAATATTATTGAAATTGATGCAAGGAAATTTGGGCCAATTCACCTGGAAGTCTGAGGGCTAAGAAAAATTTGTCTGAGGGCCGCATTTGGCCCCCGGGCCATAGTTTGGACATGACTGCTCAATAATAATAATAATAATAATAATCTAAAAGGTTCTGTCCCTATGAAATCAGCCGCCATCCCATATGAACCATCTCAGATTTGGCTGAAAAAAAAGGGAAAAAAAAATCTAAAATCACCAAATGAAAAGAATCTAAAATTTTAGCTCAATCACTTCAGTCGTTCCTGAGTTATGGCCCATTGAAATTTTGGGGCCATGGCCATTTTTGAGAAACCATAACGTTATAAAAAAAAGAGCTAGGAAGCTGAAAATTTGTATTATTGTAGATTCTTGGTCTTAGATTCTGAATCTGTTGTCAAATATTGTGTATCTTTATTAAGGGGGGCGCTGTGGGCCCGCAAGATGTCAAATTTGGTTGCCGCTCAATTTTATTTTAAATTTTTGAGGTCCAAGATCTATTTACTCCAAGGAGATATTTACAAACTAACTGCTGAACCTGAATATTTGAGAGAATGACCATTTCTGACAACAATCTCACACTTTTCTGAGCTTTCATGTGGACAGTGTTGAGCCCCAAATATGGACACAGACCAGATTTGATCTTTTTGTCCCCTTCTTTGGACCCCCTTTTGTTCCCCATGTGGGCACAGAAAGGTGTTGATAATTTTTTTTACCAGAGAAACTTTGGCATACTCTGATTAGTTTAAAGTAATAAAAACATCTACTATTAACTTCCTTCATTTCAAGCAGAATTTTTTAAAATGAGCTCTCACGGTTAAGTTTTGGTACTTTCCCACCTGCTGGCAAAATTAAATTACCTTTAATAGCCTTAAACACTTTTTAGAAATGTTTTTCAGCCAAATTTGAGGTGGCTCATAGGGGAAATTCCCTGAAAACGGCTGATTTCATATGGAAGGACTCAAAATACACACTTATAAAAATAGGCTTAAACTAGGGCACAACCACTTATACACTGATTTAATTCAAATTACAGGACAAAACTAGGACATAACTTGGACCAAATCAGGTCTAAAGTGGGACTACAAAACCTGCAATCTAATTCAAGATTAAAAAAACATTAAATAAACTCTAAACCAAGAATAAATAATTTCTAAATCAGGACTTTTTGTGTGTTTCAGGTGCTATTTTGGGTACTTTAGAACATTCAAAAGGTTATAATATTTTGTTGTGAATTATTATTTGCTACAGCAACAACCACTGAAACCTGTAGATGCGTGTTCAGAACAACCAGGCCAAAACCAGTCTGAAACTTCCACTTAACAAAGATTTAATTGTAATTTATTTTAAACCAGAACTATACCAGGAATAAACAAGTAAATATGGCACACATTTGAAATTAACTGAGTGAATTCTAACTTAAAAAGACGTCACTTCATAAACCTGGTCCTTGCTGGGTTAGACCGGGCTTAGTCCAGGTAAAGTCAGCATTTAGACCTAATTGGATTCTGGTGTGGTCCTGGTTCAGTCGTGATTTAGATTTGGTTTGGTCCTGGTTTCAGTTCTGGTTTAGTCCTGGTTTATATCTGTTTAAGTCCTGGTTTAGAACTGGTTCATTCCTGGTTTAGTCCTGAGGTTTATATCCATTCAAGTCCTGGGTTAGTCCTGGTTTAGACCTGGTTTAGACCTGGTTTATATCTCTTTAAGTCCTGGTTTAGTCCTGGTTAAGACCTGATTTGTATCTGTTTACGACTTGGTTTAGATCTGGTTTTGTCCTAGTTTAGGCCTGATTTAGACCTGGTTTAGGCCTGGTTTATATCCTTTCAAGTCCTGAGTTAGTCTTGGTTTAGACCTGGTTTAGACCTGGTCTCTATCTCTTTAAGTCCTGGTTTAGTCCTGGTTAAGACCTGATTTGTATCTGTTTACGACTTGGTTTAGATCTGGTTTTGTCCTAGTTTAGGCCTGATTTAGACCTGGTTTAGGCCTAGTTTATATCTGTTCAAGTCCTGGGTTAGTCCTAGTTTAGACTTGGTTTATGTGGACCCCAGGAGAGTGCTGCTGTAATAACTAATGGGGATCCAAAATAAATACATAAAATAGTCCTGGTTAAGTTCTGATTTGTAACTAAGTCCTGGTTTAGATCTGATTTAGAACTGGTTCATTCCTGGTTTAGACCTGGTTAAGTCCTATCTGTTTACGACCTGGTTTAGATCTGGTTTTGTCCTGGGTTAGTCCTGGTTTAGACCTGGGTTAGTCCTGGTTTAGACCTGGTTTAGACCTGGTTTAGGTCTGGTCTATAAAATCTGTTTAAATCCTGATTTACTTCTGGTTAAGACCTGATTTGTATCTGTTTAAGACCTGGTTTAGACCTGGTTTAGTCCTGGTTTAGTCCTGATTTAGACCTGGTTTAGGCCTGGTTTAGGCCTGGTTTATATCCTTTCAAGTCCTGGGTTAGTCCTGGTTTAGACCTGGTTTAAACCTGGTCTATATCTGTTTAAATCCTGGTTTAGTCCTGGTTTAGACCTGATTTGTATCTGTTTACAACTTGGTTTAGATCTGGTTTTGTCCTAGTTTAGGCCTGATTTAGACCTGGTTTAGGCCTAGTTTATATCCATTCAAGTCCTGGGTTAGTCCTAGTTTAGACTTGGTTTATGTGGACCCCAGGAGAGTGCTGCTGTAATAACTAATGGGGATCCAAAATAAAAATAGTCCTGGTTAAGTTCTGATTTGTAACTAAGTCCTGGTTTAGATCTGATTTAGAACTGGTTCATTCCTGGTTTAGACCTGGTTAAGTCCTATCTCTTTACGACCTGGTTTAGATCTGGTTTTGTCCTGGTTTAGACCTGGTTTAGGCCTGGTTTATATCTGTTCAAGTCCTGGGTTAGTCCTGGTTTAGACCTGGTTTAGACCTGGTTTAGGCCTGGTCTATAAAATCTGTTTAAATCCTGATTTACTCCTGGTTAAGACCTGATTTGTATCTGTTTAAGACCTGGTTTAGACCTGGTTTTGTCCTGGTTTAGTCCTGGTTTAGTCCTGGTTTAAGCCTGACTTAGACCTGGTTTAGGCCTGGTCTATATCTATTGAAATCCTGGTTTTAATCCTGGTTAAGACTTGATTTGTTTCTGTTTAAGACCTGGTTTAGATCTGGTTTTGATCTGGTTTTGTCGGGGTTTAGGCCTGGTTTAGGCCTGATTTAGACCTGGTTTAGGCCTGATTTAGACCTGGTTTAGGCCTGGTTCATATCCTTTCAAGTCCTGAGTTAGTCTTGGTTTAGACCTGGTTTAGACCTGGTCTATATCTGTTTAAATCCTGGTTTAATCCTGGTTAAGACCTGATTTGTATATGTTTATGACTTGGTTTAGATCTGGTTTTGTCCTAGTTTAGGCCTGATTTAGACCTGGTTTAGGCCTGGTTTATATCCCTTTCAAGTCCTTGGTTAGTCCTGGTTTAGACTTGGTTTATGTGGACCTCAGGAGAGTGCTGCTGTAATAACTAAAGGGGATCCAAAATAAATCAATAAAACAGTCCTGGTTAAGATCTGATTTATATCTATTTAAGTCCTGGTTTAGTCCTGGTTTGCTCAGTCCTATCGAATTATCCTTTACTTCATTCTGAGACCCTCCTCTCCTGTTCATATCCTGATCTGAACCCTTCGCTCTCATAAAAGTTGTGTCCGCCCTCATGTGTTGTCTGTTTTTCAGATAACTGATTCTTCTCCTGCTGTTACGACCGAACGGAAAGGAACAGACTCAGATTTATGGTGATTTGGAGAGCGATATTGAAATTTCTGACCCATATCAACCCTACGCTAAGATTCTGGACAACGATTTTGGACTATGATCATATTTTTTTCCTTTTTTTTTGCATTTTGGTGTGTGTTTTTTAGATGCTGAGATGTAATAAATCTGTCGATGTGTTCTGAAAATGGCCCGATGCTTTAAATCAACTCAATTATAACTCATAAAAGAGAAAGGGAGATTATGTTATTGCAAATCAACTAAAGTGACACAGCCAACTTTTCCAAATACAAGTTTTCCTCTTAAATGTGCAGTGTGTAACTTTTCAACTGGAGGGAGATACTGCTTTGCTTGGAATGTTCCCCAGTGTGGCATTAAAGGTGCACTATGTAAGAAGATCCTCTACTTATATCTGCATTTAAATGTTATTTCTTTGCCTGGAATGTTCCAAATAGTGTTTAATATTTTTTTCCCAAAAATGACATGAATCAAATCCCAGGACAAGAGGGAAATCCCGGGAAATAACAGCAGTTCTTTTTTTGGAGCCCAATTAGACCTTATGACTCAAACTCTCTCCGGAGTTTGAGTCGCACCAGCCAAAAAATGCATAATGAAGAAGAAAAAAAACATATGTAAGTCGCACTTTTTGGGGGAAATTTATTTGATCAAATCAGAGACCAGGAACCAACATTTAATTTTGAAAGTCAAGTTCTAGTAATAACAAAACAGAGAACAACAGACTGTTAATGTCACATATGAACAGTTCTTCAGATAAACTATAACATAAACAACAACGGTAACACTTTATAATAACTACAGCTTATTTAGCCTTAATAAAGCATGAACAAAGACTGAATTCATAATGAACTAAGACTTAATTAATCATGAGTCATATGCTTAATAAAGCATAATTAGTCTTCACTTTAGAAAAGCTCTCAAAAAGACTTAACAGATAATAGCTGCCTGAATTATCATTGCATTGCATTATTAGTAAATCATTGTCTCATAGCTTACTAATCATCAATAAATGCTCAAATTTGTACTTAAGTATACATTTACAAATGCACACACAAATGCTGAGTTCATGAGTAATTAAGTGTGAAATAATTATGAGTAACTATTTAGAGCACAGGCGAATTAAGTGGAAGTTAAGTGCTAATTAAGGTAGTAATTAAGTAGTTACTAAGTGTGACTCATGATTAATTAAGTCTTAGTTCATTATGAATTCAGTCTTTGTTCATGCTTTATTAAGGCTAAATAAGCTGTAGTTATTATAAAGTGTTACCACAACGACCACTTTTGAGCATCACAGCGACCTCCAGAGGTAAATGCAGCGCCGCTTCCTCTTCTGCGCCGCTGTCGTCACACTCAGCATCAGTTCCAGTTAGAATTATTCCGGCTTTTCTGAATCCCGACAGGATGGTTTCAGTGTCACTTAAGTCCAGGCTTTGTCGATCCATCCAGTGACTTCCAGGAAAGTTGCATGGCGCATCATCCAGGTCGCTGTGACGCTGTGTTCTCCATCCTCACCTTTCTGCCAGTCCCTCACAAGTTTCTCGCTCACTCCAAACTTTCTTTCTGCTGCTCGATTACCGTTTTAAATTTTCAGTGGTACAGAAGTAACGGTGCGATCGACTGACATGATACAGACAGAACAGCGGCTCTTTCTGTATGAGACGTGCACAGACATGAGCAGGAAACATACACTTGGAGTTATTATTGTCAGTTTTTTGAAAGTGCCCTCATACAAAACTGGATGCAAACCCAGACATCACGCTGATGAAGTGAGTCCTTATTACTGTAGTTACGGTGGCATTAACATTACTGTAAAACAAAAAATAGATGAGCACTATTGATTTTTTTTGCCTATTTTCCTATTTTTCTTGTTATAACCTTTCCCGGGAATCGACAAATAGTTTTGATCAGATTTCCCTGGAATTCTGGGTCCCGGGATTAAACCCTTGTTCCAAAGTATGTCACTGAACAAATCTCCGTTGCATTTGTTGAATTATAGGTGATTTATAACCCAAAATATCTTATTAAACATGAATTTTTACCATGTGTAGGCTTGCTTCTCCATCGATCTGACTATTAACTTGTCTCTGTTACCAAGTTTATTTCCCTTCTGTGGAATAATGAAGGCAAAACAGTAATATCTCCATGGAGACCAGAAAAGTTACAGAGTGCACCTTTAACTTTAACTTATCTATCATCTGTTTATTCAAGTACAGATGTTTTTAAAGATAAAGAAGTTAGATAAGTTAAATACCGTACTGTGAAATATTCCAGGCAAAGCAATAACATCCCAGACCCAGAACCCAGAAAAGTTACATCATACATCTTTAAACCGTCTTTGTTTTGCAGATAATTCAGATATATAGTATAGTTTTTGAGGATTGAGGGATTTTAAGATTGTTACTTGCAGCTTAACACAATCAAATCTTTTGTTATCTAGACTACAAAGCTTAAATTGTGCTTGATCCCAGGTTCATACTTTTAGGAAATTACAATACAATATTTACACATGCAATATTTTCTGAAAGAAGAATCTATAACTTGCTTAAAAGATGAGATTATGTTGTTGTTTTTTACCTGTTTTTTACCCGGCCTATTTGAACAGATGTACATATTAAATTATTACACATAAACAAATATAAGGAGACATTGATTTATGTAAATTCCTGGAAATTAAATCTGCAAGTTCTATTAATAAAATACTTGATCCTAATAAATATTATAGTCAGCAAATATTGTGAATGAATATTATGCCTTATTTTAGGTTTGGCATTGCTTTATTGAATGAAGTTACAGTCTTGGGCGCCCTCTGGTGGCTAAAATAAAGATTACAGTCTGTTAGGATCATTGGTATAGAGGTTATTGTAAAATCGCTTCCTGGCTGTAAATAACTAAAGAAATTCATTGCTGTTTGGTTAAAATTAAGACTCATTAGAATGCATACTGACTTATTAAAGCTGCATTGTGTAACTTTTCTGGTGGAGAGCAATAAAAACACCTGGAATTTAATAAATGTAACGTAGCTGTTTAATGTTTTACTGTGGAACATTCCAGACAGAGCAGTGGCATCTCCATAGAAACAAGCAGGTAACGGACCCCCAACCAAAAAGTGACATAGTGCACCTTTTTATGTAATAGTAGACTGCTGTAGGCTAACAGTTCAAAGTTTTGCCAGCTCAAAATATTGTATTTAAATAAACTTACAGTTGTTTACATTTATTTTATTCATGTCTCATATTTAATGATAATAGCGGGTAGAGCTACAGTATCTATGTACTTGAGTAACACACTGGAAACAACAATATGTAGCTCAGTTAAAATGATTTAAATTAAGATAATTTTACTTTATTTGAGTAGATTAAACTTGACAAGTATAATTATTTGCCAGTGGAATAAGAGTGTTTTTCTTAATTCAAGCAACATTCAATTTTGTTCATCCATCCATTTTCTTCTGCTTCAGCAGTCTAAGCAGGGACTCCCAGACTTCCCTCACCCCTAACACTTCCTCCAGCTCCTCCGGGGGCATCCCAAGGCGTTCTCAGGCCAGCCGAGAAACATAGTCCCTCCAGCGTGTCCTGGGTCTTCCCTGGGGCCTCCTTCTGGTGGGACATGCCTGGAACACCTCCTAAAGGAGGCGTCCACAACAGATGCCCGAGCCTCAGCTGCTCCTCTCGATGTGGAGGAGCAGCGGCTCTACTCCAAGCTCCTCCTGTGTGACTGAGGGCCTCACCCCATCTCTAAGGGAGCGCTCAGCCACCCTGTGAAGGAAACTCATTTCGGCCACTTGTCCTTTAAGTCATTACCCAAAGCTCATGACCATAGGTGAGAGTAGGAATGAAGACTGACCGGTAAATCGAGAGCTTTACCTTTCAACTCAGTTCCCTCTTCACTACAACAGGCCGATACAGTGACCGCATCACTACAGACGCTGCACCGATCCACCTGTCAATCTCACGCTCTGTCCTCCTCTCACTCATGAACAAGACCTCGAGATACTTGAACTCCACTTAAAACAGAGACTCCCCACGCACCTACAGAGGGAAAGCCACCTTTTTCCGGTCGAGAACCATGGCCTTGGATTCAATTTAGCTTCTTATTTTAAGTGCAAAAAGTTGTTGTTTTAAGTGTAGCAAGATGTATTTTCATATTTTAAGTACAAGTTTTACTTGTCAAGTGAAATTTACTCAAATCTTGATAAAACTTTCTTTATTTAAATCATCTTAACATGAGTGGATTTAGTTTTTTTTGCAGGGGAGTAGTCCATTTTAAGCCAATACAGCCTACTATGCATTTTCAGTCAGGCTATATTATGTAATGTATTGTGGTGGAAGATGTGAGGTCACATTAGGGTGAGGTAATTGACTGCACCACTTTTTGTTACTTGTACAGGCCAATGCAGCCACACCTAAATGGGCTGTACCAATATAATAAACCTAAGAATCTCCAAATTATCAATGTACAATATCGGATTAGTTAAACATAGTCTTGCAGCTGTGTGCCTTTAAAACTACTATTCGTAAATTTTTGATCATATGAGGACACCTTATCTTTCTGAAGTGGTAAATTATATGTCTTGAAGCGTTTAAATAAGCTGTATCCACTTTGAAATTCACACTAGTTTTAATTTTGTTTAGTTTGTCGTCTGGAAACCGGACCCCTGGGTTTCTAGGCAAATCCTTTGTTGTGATTCTCAGCATTTAAAACCTGTAGAACCGGTTTTTGGAGACGTTTAGAGAGAAAGGAAAGTGCCACGACTCTACCTGGTCCGGTAAAAGCGCAACGTCACCGCGCGCTCGCTCCAATCAGACCCGAGGAATGAGGAAGAGGAGAGGACAAGGAGACCGACAATAGTTTAGTTGAAGAGCTGGTTCAGTCCGTGGATGTTCCTGGTTGGTTCAGACCCGATTACGACCTGGTTTAGCCCCAGTTTTGACTTCAAACTTTACTTTTTGTTTAATTGTGACAGTTTTTTTTTAAGTTATGACTTGTGGCGCAAACGAATGGTGCGCCCGTTTTGTGGAGCGACATCGTTCAGCCTTGAATGTCACAGCTTTAGTTCTTGGATATGTTTTGTATCTCATCATAGGAGCTGGGATTTTCTCCGCGATTGAGCTTCCGTACGAACGTGAGCTGCGCCGGGAGCTGCAGGACGCACGGAGGGAGTTTCTGAACGCGAGCCCGTGCGTGGATGAGGAAAGGCTGGAAAAGCTTCTGGCGCGGGTCCTGGAGGCGAGTAACTACGGGGTGACGATACAGACGAATGCCTCCGATCAAAACTGGGACTTCATATCGTCTCTTTTCTTCACCAGCACCGTCCTGACCACAACAGGTGAGACAGACGAGTTTGACTTGTCCCGTGCGTAATTCTTTGAGCTTGGAGTCTAACTGGTTTTTAGTCCTGATTAGATCTTCACTGCTATTTAGACTCGTTCTTTCTATTTTCTATACAAACAAAAGTAATTGAGAAGCGTTTTTTCTTGGAGAGCCTGGACCAGACCAGGACTAAACCAGGATTTAACCAGGACTAAAACATTCCCATATACAGGGCTGGGTATCATTAAGAAGTTGCCAATACCTCGATACATAGGCCACGATACGATACATATCTTGATACAGTGCGCTTTCGATTTGATACGGTTCGATAAAAACATAATGGTTAAAGTATGACTGTGATTCTGAAAGTCTTTGTTAAACCACTTCTTGTGCAAAGTTCATATGAAACACAAACATTTTAATCCTCAAAACAGTGAAAATGTCAAATGTGTCGCATAAAAGAGTTTCCTTCCTCTAAATAAGCAACAAAATTGTAGCGCTGTGACAAAATAATTCAGTAAAATATACCAAAAAATACTCTTGGTGATATATCGATACAGCAGACCACGATATCGATACTGTTTCATCACATTCAATGATACGATACATCGATATTTCAATATTTTTGCACACCCCAATTCCCATAACAGGACAAAATATATGAATGACTAAACCAGAACTGAACAAGGACTAAACCAGGACTAAACCAGGACTAAACCAGGACTAATGCTGTGCCGTAACAGGGATAAGGACAAGGACTAAACCTGGTCTTAATGAGCAACATGACAATCAAGATATTCAATGGTGTATTGTATCTACTGAGTAAAACAAGTTGTTTATGCAGTAGGGATGTAACAATAACCGAAATATCGTGATATCGTATCGTCAAAAGTCTCACAATAATATCGTGGACTGTCACAATATATCGAATCACAAGTGTCTTTGCTTAAAGGTTGTATGGAGGATTTTTTTTTGTTTGTTTTTGTTTCAAGTTGTCAATGATAGATTATAGAGGTGCAGTAGCCTTGTAATTATGATGACCAAAAAAAAGAGAATAAAAATTCATCAACTCTGGACGTGGTGGGGCTAAACATTTGCCAGTAGATAACGACACTGCCTCGTTATCTGTGAGCTGACAGGCTGTCAATCAATCTCCTACGTTTCTAGCGTAACTGACCTGCCTGCGCGCCGCCGGTACGTGGTTTACGTACGCCTGTCACGCAGTCCACAGACGCAAGACGCACAGACGCTGTTTACTCCACCAACGCAACAGTTCTTAGCGGCTTTTTTTTTGACCTATATCTTCCTCGCAGTTCGCACAAAAGTTTGTTGCAATGGCGACAAGAATCCAGGAGCAGTTTGCCGCAAAAGAAAGTCCGTTTTTGAGGTCGCTGAAAGAAGAAGACAAGGGGAAAAGCAGCAAAGCCAAACTAAGGTGATTCTTGAAGATTCATTCCAGCGATGGCGCACTGAAGCAGACGCAGGGTCTAAAGACTGACACACTGGTCGCCAAATTACTCCTGGACAGGTCACTTCTGCTTATTATGAAAACGTACTTTATTTCCAAGAGCTAGACAAACGTTTTTCAGGACACGAAAACGTAATTTTCAAGGCAAAGAAAGAGTCCGCTTGCTGCTGGCGTGTTGTAGCAGTTCATTCGCACGGAATCTCCGCGCAACCTTCTCTGCACCCCTTTCCTGCTCCTGTCCCCGCTGCCCGATCCGCTCTTCCCCCTGCTCCTCACTTCTCCGGGCACGGAATCTCCGTGTACCGCTCCCCCTCCTCTCTCCTCTCCTCTCTCCTCTCTCCTGCTCCCTGCTCCGCTCTTCTCCCTGCTCCTCACTTCTCGTCCGCGAACGAAATGTCCGCACACCCGCTCCCCGCGCTCCTCACTTCTCCGCCTTGCCTAACCAACACTGTAGTTAGTTGTTTACAAACCTGTTTCTGGTGTAAGGAGGAGACGGGAGGAGGTGTTTCTACGTAGGAGCTGTAGGGGAGGGGGGGTGGTTTCACGCATGCGCAACATTTGAAAAAGGACAAAACAGTCGCTGGATTTCTCGTTCCTTGGAAAATCCTCTATACAACCTTTAAATGCATCTTTTTACAGTAGCAACAGCTTATAAACATCGGAAACTACATATCCCATGATTCATTTCAGCGCAGACAACATGAAGAAATACGTTTTTTTTACTTGATTTTTTTTTTTGGATTATGATGGAAATAATTCACTCTAAAATCAAAAAAGTCAAGGTATTTTAAAAGCAAAAATCGTATCATATCTACAATTATATCAGCTTCTTTCAAATTATCGCAATAAATATCGTACCGTGAGATTTGGATATCTTTACATCCCTTCTATGCCGTGAAATTTTTACTTCTCTAGACAATAAATGAAGTTGATTTATAAACTTTACTAGACTGCACCTTTTGGAGAGGGTTTTGGAGACTATTGCGTTGATACTTTTACGTTTGAGGGTTTTTCCGTGGTACTTTCATCTCAAATTTATTTCAACAAATGTCTTTTTTGCTGCTGAATGATGAAGAGAACAGGCATTAATGAGAAAGAAATGTTTTAAGTTCAAGTACAGCCTGCAGTAAAATGTCATCATATAAAATACAAATGAATTGTTTTGGATCAGCAAAAAAATTATTGCTCTTTTATACAGCACTTTTCCATCTTCAAAGCACTCAAAGCACCTTACGTCAAGAAACTACTCACCCATTCACACACACATTCATACACCAGTGTGCGCAGACAGTGGGGGTGTGGTGGGTTAAGTGTCTTGCCCAAGGACACAACAACAAAATAATGTTTATGGAGAGAGCGGGATTTGCCATCTGGTTTAGCCCTCGTCTAGTCCTGGTTAAATATTAAGTCTTCGGACTCATTTCTTGGTTAATTGTCAGGTTAATGTCACGAGTTAGACCACTTTGTTCTGTCTTTGTTTTGTCCTAGTTTAAAGGTGCATTCTGTAACTTTTCTCTATGGAGATGTTATGGATTTAAACCTTTCTATCTTCATGGAGACCGAACCAGATCAAGTTACAGGTCAGATCTGTGGAGAGGCATCCCTGCTCACAGTCAGAATGTCTGTTTTTGTACAAATTTTCGAAGCGGAGCACTGACATATCCATAGAAACAAAGAAGTATTTTGGTATATTTAGTCCTTGTTTAGACCTGGTTTAGTCCTGGTTTAGTCCTGGTTTAGACCTGGTTTAGACCTGGTTTAGTCCTGGTTTAGTCCTGGTTTAGACCTGGTTTAGTCCTGGTTTAATACCTGGTTTAGACCTGGTTTAGTCCTGGTTTATACCTGGTTTACCTGACCTGGTTTAGTCCTGGTTTAGTCCTGGTTTAGACCTGGTTTAGACCTGGTTTAGACCTGGTTTAGACCTGGTTTAGTCCTGGTTTAGTCCTGGTTAATCCTGGTTTAGTCGTGGTTTAGTCCTGGTTTAGACCTGGTTTAGTCCTGGTTTAGTCCTGGTTTAGTCCTGGTTTACCTGGTTTAGTCCTGGTTTAGACCTGGTTTAGTCCTGGTTTAATACCTGGTTTAGTCCTGGTTTAGTCCTGGTTTAGACCTGGTTTAGTCCTGGTTTAATACCCGGTAGTCTATTGTCAGAATACCTTTTTTTGTTCAAATTTTCCAAGCAGAGCAATGACATATCCAAAGAAACAAAGAAGTATTTTGGTATATTTAGTCCTGGTTTAGTCCTGGTTTAGTCTTGATTTAATACCTGCTGGTCTATTGTCCTTGTTTGGACTTGTTCAGTCCTGGTTTAATGTTTGTATGCAAATTTTTGAGCTATAAAGCCACCTGTAATTGAATAAATATATGGACTGTGTGATGAGCAGTGACCCTGATTTTTTAACCTAATTTAGCGTTTATCCTGTGAAGCGTCCTCTAATGCCCATGTCTACTGTCCCCCATGACACTTAAAGTTTATTACATTACACGGTCAGGTTTGGAAGTCCTTCTTGCTTCTATGTTTCTGTCTCGCAGCAGTTCACTAAAAGTTCAAAAACTTCTTAAAAAAAGTTATTTTCAAAGTTCCTGAAAAGTATTAAAATTCAGACAGTGACAAAGTACTTCCATGAAAGTTAATCTTGTTTGCATGATCTGTTTTATTGTTTAACAGCGCTCAGTGGCTCTGTACTTTACACAAATGTAGGGTTAGGTTTGAGTTTGCAGTCTGTAATAGTAGACGTGTAGGAGATAATTACAACTTCAATTGATTTTTTGTTAGAATAATACAGTTTTTTACTCCAAAATATCAAAAAGCAACAATATTGGAACATATTTCTTACATTTATTTATGCTGTGACTTAATAAATTACAGTAACTATCCATGTTTTTTCGTTAACTTTCTGTTTCTGTATTACATTTAAAGGTGCACTGTGTAACTTTTTGATGCAAGGTCCACCAACTGCTTGTCTCCATGGGGATGTGGTGCTTGAAATGTTCCACAGTATTGCTTTGAAGTTATGTATCTTGAATTACCGGTGTTTATTTTTGTGATTCTTCAAAAATACATAGAGTAAAACATGCATTTTTACTCTAAGTGGGGTCGCCTCTACACAGATCTGACATGTAACTTTGCCTAAAGTGCTGCCATCTGCATTTCAGTTTAATGCCATATTGTGAAACTTTCCAGGTAAAGGAATGTAATCTTTACACAGACAAGCACACAAACCACTAGAAAAGTTACACAATGCACCTTTAAAACTCTTAAGTGCAGCATATTTTAAAAAGAAATTTCATTACATCTTTCTTTTTAAGCACACTATCTCCCTGGAAACTTCATGTACACCCAAAAAGTTACACAGTGCACCTTTAAAACACTAAATACAGCATATTTTAAAAAGAAATGTCATTATATCTTTCTTTTAAGTTCACTCTCTCCTTAGTAACCTCATGTACACCCAAAAAAGTTACACAATGCACCTTTAAAACAGTAAATACAGCATATTTTAAAAATAAATTGTATTATATCTTTCTATTCAAGTGCACTGTCTCCTTGGTAACTTCATGTACACCCAAAAAGTTACACAGTGCACCTTTAAAACACTAAATACAGCATATTTTAAAAAAGAAATGTCATTATATCTTTCTATTTAAGTTAACTCTCTCTTTAGTAACCTCATGTACACCCAAAAAGTTACACAATGCACCTTTAAAACGCTGATGTGGGAGCCTAAACCCGGTTTTGTACATTTTTAATTACTGAGATAATTATTCTTATTTAGTTTGATTTGATATTTACTCAAAATGCTTGATTTGGGGTAATTTTGGTAATTCTTTATGATTATTTGTTGCTTATTTGCTAAAAAATTATTTGATCTATTTATAATTTTTCTTCCAATTAATTCTTATTAATGTTAATCATAAGTTTACCTAAGTAATGTTTATTTTTTGTATTATTTTGTGGTGTATGGCTCCTTTTTTAAGGCGAGAGCCAAACAGTTTTTTGACCTCCTGAAACCTGTATTTCAAAAAGTTCCCCTTTTTGTATGTTTTGTTTTTGTGAATACTCAGTAAAGAGTTTCTAACTGCACTTGGATCGCTCTCTGTGGATTCTTTTCTTTTTGAGGCATTTTAAAAGTTGAAACAAGGTGCACAAAGCGTCAACTATGGCTTCCTAAATGTTTGGACCTTCCAGCTAAGTACAGCAGATTTTAAAAGAACATTTCATTATATCTTTCTATTTAAGTCCACTGTCTCCCTGGAAACCTCATGTGTAATAATACCCCATCCCTGTACTTAAACTGTAATTTGTGGTGTGTGTAATTGCAGGTTATGGCCACACGGTGCCTCTTTCCGACGAGGGGAAAGCCTTCTGCATCTTCTACTCTCTTTTCGGGATCCCGGTCACCCTGCTTTTCCTGTCCGCGGTGGTGCAGAGGATCATGCTCGTCGTTACCCGGCGACCCATCTCCTACTTCCACAGACGCTGGGCGATGTCGAAGTCCCTCTTCGCTTTCCTCCACGCGACCTGCATGGCGATCATCCTCACAATACTCTTCCTGCTCATCCCTTCTTGGATTTTTGTCACAATGGAAGAAGACTGGAACTTCCTGGAATCGTTGTATTTTTGTTTCATCTCCTTGACGACCATCGGCTTGGGAGATTATGTCCCAGGGTCCACGCATAGTAAAGAAGGACGCTCGCACCCGACTCTCTACAGACTGGGAATCACAGGTGAGTCCTCGTGGGAATACTTGGGTCTTAGTACCTGGGAATATATTACAATAGTGTTATTATATATGGGGGTAGAGTTGAGGAGCCATGTGGTGTTAAAGGGCCTATTCACAGGTCTCATCTTGCTGTTATATAAAGAACCTGCAGCCATGTGACCGTTTTTGTTTTGGCCGCCATATTGACGGTCCCGATGATGGTAGGCAGCATTCTAGTAATTTCAACACACGGACCGCACTTCTCACTTGCATGCAAGCAATAAATAAAAGGGTCCATCACATGCAAAATCAACATTTCAGAGCTTTCTACCTTCTAAGAGTGATGTGTGGGCCTTGTATATGTCCCCGAAGTGTTTTTTAGATTGATTCGACGTTTTTTTTTTAACAAATTGCAGCGTATTTCTGCCACTCTCCCACGTGACAACGAACTAAAGCTGCTACAACGAGGACACGGCAGATACACCTATGACGCCTTTGAAGTAGCAGAAAGCGCTTCGTACCCGCTCCACCGCCTCCTCCCCGCTTCCACCCCGCATCGGCTGACAATTCCCACATGAACACCTAAACAAAAGCGACAGCAAAAGCTCATTGTTCTACACTGCAGTGAACACGATATAATAACTTTATCTACTAGTGTTTATTAATACTTTACCAATCAGTAATGTTCAGCTGATTCCAGGTCCAACACATGCGGCTGAACGCGCTGTATCGCCATGATGAATAAAAGTTTATTCTACCACTATCAGGGTGCACACCTGTCTCCCCCTCCCTCCCTGAGATGGGCGGAGGAAGGGTGACTCACTCAGAGCCTACGTCACGTTTGGAGGGACGGGCGGAGGGATGAGCGATAGTCGGCCTTTCATAGTTCATAGATTACATTACATTACAAAGATTTCATAAATATTGTGTAATGGATGTTCCAAAACCCAAATTGTGCTTGTTTATGTGCAGAAGATACAGTGTGAAAAGAGTTATTTTGCATGAGATGGGCCTTTAAAGTACGAGGCCAAATTAAACTTGTTCAACATTTTGCATTCCAGTTTGTTGGGTACATTCTCAGGTTGAGAATTCGAGTTCAGTTGTAATTGATGATGACTGACCTCCGACAAAGTGCTTGCTACAAAACCTGCAGTGTCTTAACAGCTGCAACAATTGACCTCCTTTAGCCGGCTCGTCTGTGGTCGGGTCATAAATTCTCCGATTTATAGCAGCTATCCACTTGTCTCGTCTGTCCGCTTCACCCGGGATCCGATACAACTGAACCCCTGTGTCTTTATCTCCCTGCTGATTACAGCTCTGTGCGCAACACTTTACCGGCATGTGTCGTAATGTGAAAATTACAGGAACAACATGAAAATCTGCTAACTTTACAACGGTAATCTATTGGCGGTCTGGCTCGCTGGAACATGCAGTCACATGCAGTTTCTCTATAGACAACATTTTAAGGACTTTTTTCCATTCAAAAGACATATTTTGTTTTAATTCGACAATTTTTCATCATTCAGACACTCATGGATACCTGATTTTAAAGTAAGAGTCAGGAACATGTTTTAGCCCCGTCCACTTAGGCTACGTTCAGACTGCAGGGCTTAACGCTCAAATTCCGATTTTTTTGTGAAATCCGATGTTTTTGCGAGGTCGTTCACATTTCCAATTAAATGCGACTTGTATTCGATCCACTGTGTGAACAGTAAACGGCCCAAAAGTGTCCCACATGTGCACACTGGAGACACGATGACGTCAACCGCAGTGAGCGTGATCTGTGTTTACGGAAGTTGTCTAAACATGGACACGAGCATTAAGCACCTGGTGATTTTAAAGTTCCTCTCGTACCGGAGCCAGAACATGAACAACTTACTTGTTTTAAGGAGGAGATTGAGAAGGAGAAGGACGAGGTTTTTGGCCGTGGTGTTTTGTGGGGCAGCGGCAGCGACGTCTGTTAAAAGGAACGTGTGGATGTGGAGACGTAGCCAAGAGTGGTGAGTGGTGATGTGCTTCACTTCAGTGACACGGAGTTTGTTAACAATTTTCGCCTACTTCAGCGCAGAATAGTGACGTTTGTGTCTTGTTGATAACGTGTAGGTCGAATGAATGCGCCTTGGCCGTTCAGACTGAAGTCACATGTCAAAAGATCAGATATGTATCGGTTTCAGGAGCACATATCCAAGTGTCCTGGGTCACATTTGAAAAAAATCGGATCTGTGTCGTTCAGACTGTCATTAAAAGATCAGATACAGGTCACATAGAAGCCAAAAAATCGGATTTGGGTCACTTCAGGCTCCAGTCTGAACACAGCCTTAGTCTTTTCTACCACTGTGATAATGCACTATTCTGCAGAAACTACTGTCTGGGGTGGTGTCATGCTGTTGTTTTCTTATAGTTGTCCAATATTTTCCTTCCAGTTTGTTAAAAATACATCATGACAGAGAATCAAGTGTCTGGGATTGTGTCAGGCAGTTGGTTTTCCATGATTCATACAAACAGGACAGTAGGAGTATGTAGTTTGTCATGGTGTGCAAAAATATCAAAATATCAATATATCGTATAGTTTAATGCGATGATACAGTATCAATAACGTGGGTTGCTGTATCGACATATCGCCAAGAGTAATTTTTTGGTACATTTCACTAAATTATTTTGTTGCAGAGCTATAGTTTTGTTGCTTGATTAAAAGAAGGAAATTCATTTTATGCGACACATTTGATGTTTTCACTGTTTTGATGATTAAAATGTGTGTGTCTCGATACGATATTTTCGAAATACGCATCTCACATTTCGATATTTATTGCGATATTTTGCGGAGGCTTACAAAATTGTGAATATGCTACCTTTATCTTTATCTAAACCAGGACTAAACCAGGACTAAACCAGGACTAAACCAGGTCTAAACCAGGTCTAAACCAGGTCTAAACTAAACCAGGTCTAAACCAGGTCTAAACCAGGACTAAACTAGGTCTAAACTAGGTCTAAACCAGGTCTAAACCAGGTCTAAACTAGGACTAAACCAGGTCTAAACCAGGTCTAAACCAGGTCTAAACCCAGGACTAAACCAGGTCTAAACCAGGTCTAAACCAGGTCTAAACCAGGACTAAACCAGGACTAAACCAGGACTAAACCAGGTCTAAACCAGGGTCTAAACCAGGTCTAAACCAGGTCTAAACCAGGTCTAAACCAGGTCTAACCAGGTCTAAACCAGGTCTAAACCAGGTCTAAACCAGGTCTAAACCAGGACTAAACCAGGACTAAAACCAGGTCTAAACCAGGTCTAAACCAGGACTAAACCAGGTCTAAACCAGGTCTAAACCAGGACTAAACCAGGTCTAAACCAGGACTCTAAACCAGGTCTAAACCAGGACTAAACCAGGTCTAAACCAGGTCTAAACCAGGTCTAAACCAGGACTTAACCAGGTCTTAACCAGGTCTAAACCAGGACTAAACCAGGACTAAACCAGGACTAAACCAGGACTAAACCAGGCGCTGCCACAGCCCCTGGTCTGTGAAATATTGTCAAACATACAACTGGTCTGTGGCGCCAAAAAGTTTGCAGACCACTGTATTAGAGTACATTTACCAAAAACTGAGTCAGTACTAATTAAAAAAAAAAAAAAAAAAAGGTAGTAAACAGTTAAACATTTTGTACTGAAGACTAACTCAAAACCAGAATTTTTTACGTAATAAGTTTAATTGATTTTTTTGAACTTGTCAGGTTTTACAGTGTAGTACAAACATTCGGGAAAGAAATACTAGCAACAAGACCATTTTAAGAATTTTTGCAACTACGTCATTAGTTAATACTTTATTTGGTTCCATATCACAGGATCTCGGGTATTTTGTGTACATTTAGTATTTTCCACCCAATCCCCCACATGAGAAAGAATCCATGTGTGATCTGTATTTGTAGTCAAAACAAATATGTACAGAGCAATGCCGTACAAGAGCTTATACGATGTTTAACAAAGACACACAATCCCGTGAAATCCCGTGAAGCCACACCTCACACCTGTATCTGTTCCTCTGTTTACAGTTCATTTTTACAGAAGCGAGTTGTACTTCACGATATAGAGTTACTTTCACTTATGTAACTGATCCCACTTCCCTTACATTAACAAAAGCACTGATTTACAGCTACTGGGTCATGACCTAAAACAGATTCACTCAGAGGGTAAAAAAAGAACTTACTGTACAATTTTAAATAGAGGAAATGTCCAAAAATGTTATTATAAACACTAGTTGTTATTGTAAAATGTGACTTATACTGTAGTACAAGTTAAAAATGCTTGAAGGGTCTATGTTAAAATTTTGCTTCCTCGTCAAAAAATATACCTGGACTTGTGTTTTGTTTCATTCACATGTTACATTAACATTAACGTACAAACCCTGCATACATAAGAAGTGCTCCACTGTGCTTTTAAACTCCGCACGCCTCCACTAGAATCATTTAGGTTATTTCTGCCTTGGAATTTCCAATCTATACTGAACAAAAGTTTAAAGGGACAGTCCAGAATTTTGGACATAGGACCTCATTTCCTAGTGAGCCAGAGTGTTGGAGACATGTGGAGACACTTTTTTAAATATTCCATCCAGTCCTTGTATTTGCAGAGGTCGCTGGTGCTAGACTAGTGCATGTCAGTGGTCATAGTTATCCTGCCACTAAAATCCAATCCAATCCACTTTATTTATATAGCACATTTCATAAACAAACTGTTTCCAAAGTGCTGCACAAATACACAAAAAATAACAACAATAAGATGATAAAGTAAATTACTAAAATAATACTAGTCTTAAAGTAATAAATCTAGTAAAATAATATAAAACCAGTAAAATAAAAATGAAACTATATCATAGAATAGAAATAAATAAACCAATAAATAAATTAAAACCAATAAAAACACATAAAAATAAATAAAAGACACAGAGGACCACACAACTCACGCGGTGTTAAAAGCCAGAGAATAAAAGTGGGTCTTCAGACGAGATTTAAAACTCTCCACTGTGGGAGCTGCTCGAACGTGAAGCGGCAGATCGTTCCAGAGTTTAGGGCCGACCACAGAGAAAGCCCTGTCCCCTCTGGTTTTAAGTCTCGTCTTAGGCCCCCTGAGCTGGAGCTAAAAACAGTCTTACCCACGCCACAAAAAACCCGAAGCAATTCTATGGTTACACCAGACTGTCCATGTAAATGTCTGTGCCGATAGAAAGAAGATTTGAAATAAAACTAACCTTGCGTCGCATGAATCGTCGCATGTTGAGGAACTATTTTCTCAGCAGCAGCTTTGCCGGTAAGATAGGTGCTAGGTAGGGATGTAACGATATCCAAATCTCTCGGTACGATATTATCACGATATGCATCTCACGGTACGATATTTTGGAGCGGCTGATGTAATTGTAGGTAGAACCAGGGTGAAAAAATGCATAGCACACTCGGTTGGCCCATGTCCAAAAGCTTTTTTATTAACAAAATAACGTTTCGGCAAAAAAAGCTGGTGTGCTGTGGTCCAAGACAGGGAAAATATCTGATGAAGGCTTTTTTTGCCGAAATGTTATTTTGTTAATAAAAGACTTTTGGACATCGGCCAACCGAGTGTGCTATGCATTTTTTCACCCTGGTCTGGCTGCTCCTTGCATTTGCACCTCTATAAGAATTTTGGTGTGCGTTTTCTGTTTCTTTTGATAATTGTAGATAGGACACTTTTTTGCTTTTAAAATACCCTGACATGATTTTGGTGTGAAGTGTTATTGTCATAATCCCGAGAATTCAAGTAAAAAACACATTTCTTCATGTTGTCTGCGCTGAAATGAATCATGGGATATGTAGTTCTCGATGTTTATTAGCTGTTCCTACTAAGAACAATGCATTTAAGCAAAGGAACTTGTAATTTGTGAGAGGCCACGATATTATTGTGAGGCTTTTGACGATACAATATCACGATATTTCGGTTATTGTTACATCCTTAGTGCTAGGTGATATCAATCCTGCGGCTTTCTATCAGGAAGTACAACTCACTGCTGCTGCTCAGACATAAATCCTTCAAATGCAAGGTTGTTGTTTTTTTTTTTTTACTTTTTATTTGTTCAGTTTTTCAAGTTTAGAGAAACAAACGAGTAAATACAAAACCTGGGGCACCGTTCCAATGTTATAAGGATATAGAAGTTAAATCCCTTTTTGTTTATATTTCAACCATTTTGTCCAGTGTTTAATGAAAAAATGTCCTTTGAGATGTAGAAAAAAAGTCAGTCGTTCCATAGAATATATTTCTTCTATAATGTCTAGCCACTGGTTCACTGACGGCGTGTCCTTTTTAAGCCAACTTCTTGTTATTGCTTTTTTTGATGCCAAAGTCAGAATTTAAAAAAAGTGTCCACTTTTTCGATCACCTCTCCAGGCAGAAGGCCTAACGAAAATATCTTTGGGTCTTTGGGGACAACATAAGTCAAGATCGTATCCGTTTTTTCAAACACATTGTCCCAGAATGATTTTAATTTTGTACATGTCCAAAAAATATGAGAGTGATTAACGTTTGAGTGTCCACACTGTCTCCAGCAGTGAGAATCTAGCAAGGTTGGTTTTACTTCTACAATTATTCTATCGACACAGACATTTACATGGACAGTCTGGTGTAATAATAGATTTTCTTTGGGTGTTTTGTGGAGTGGGTAAAACAGTTTTTAGTGGCAGGATAACTATGACCATTGACACTAGTCTAGCACCAGTGACCTCTGCAAATACAAGGACTGGACGGAATATTTAAAAAAGTGTCTCCACACGTCTCCAACACTCTGACTCACTAGAAAATGAGATCCTGTGTCCAAAAATTTTAGACTGTCCCTTTAAATGTAGCTGTTAACTTGAAAACTACCGCTTCATGACATCATAAGTTGAATCAGAGCATTTTGAGAAATAATAAAGGATTACTCTAATGTGTAATCAAACAAAACACACACCCTGGTATGTTTATGATGATGTAACAATATTATAACATGACTCAAAGCTCACAAGAGTCTCATATTCAAAGTAATATGAGACCTTTAAGCTTTTTGTATTTTATCTTTTCATTTAGATCACGATAGTCAGTAATCCACGTGCTGTAATTTCCACAAAAAGACATGTACTTGTACTTGTTTTTCCTCCCTTGGCTCTTATAATATTATTCATTGGTGTGGTGCAGGTTCATAGAGTTATAAGACCGTCACACCCACTGGCCATTGTTGACTTAAGTTACTCCATTGATTAATCATTCTTTATTTATTATAGCTTAGTCCGGTTCCTTGTTCAATCATTTGACAGCAGTGTTGGTTGGTTTTCTAATTACTTGAGTTATTTTATCAATTGTTTAGTGTTTGCATGTCCTTGTAAATCTGAGTAAAAGCAGAGTATGTTATTTTTATCATCACATTTGAGTAATCTTTTATTATTAGTCTGTCTACGTCTGTGCCACCTTGTGATGTCATGAAGGAGTAGTTTTCAAGTTAACACCTACCTTTTATTTTTAGTTCAGTTAGAGATTGGCAATTGCAGGGCTGAAATTATCCAAATGATTCTAGAGAAGGTGTATAGAGTATTGCCACATGACATCACAAGGTGGAACAGAGTGTTTTCTGTTCAAGAGGAGAACCTAAGTATCCCTGGTTTGTGTGTTTAAACATGTGTGACTGAAACAAAACACAACTCAAGGTCTGTTTTTGATGAGGAAATAACATCATAACAGGAAACCAAGACTGATCCCAGGACTAAACCAGAACTGAACCAGGAATGAGTGTCAGGTCGGGCCCAGAGGTGTGCCTGCGTAAACCATCGGGTGACCGCTGGCGAAAGGACGGAGGAAGAGCTCGGCGCCGCACGGGGCAAAGCGCGGCCATCGCCCGATCACGCTTTGCGGACACTCTACTTCAGGGGGTCGGGGTTCTGTCTCTCTCAAGTCCAAGATTATCCTGGTTTAGTCCTGGTTTAGACCTGGTTTAATCCTGGTTTAATCTTGGTTTAGATGTGGTTCAGACCTGGTTTAGTCCTGGTTTAGTCCTGGTTTAGACCTGGTTTAATCCTGGTTTAGTCCTGGTTTAGACCTGGTTTAGTCCTGGTTTAGACCTGGTTTAGTCCTGGTTTAGTCCTGGTTTAGACCTGGTTTAATCCTGGTTTAGTCTTGGTTTAGACCTGGTTTAGACCTGGTTTAGTCCTGGTTTAGACCTGGTTTAGTCCTGGTTTAGTCCTGGTTTAGACCTGGTTTAATCCTGGTTTAGTCTTGGTTTAGATGTGGTTTAGACCTGGTTTAGTCCTGGTTTAGACCTGGTTTAGACCTGGTTTAGACCTGGTTTAGTCCTGGTTTAGACCTGGTTTAGTCCTGGTTTAGTCCTGGTTTAGTCCTGGTTTAGACCTGGTTTAATCCTGGTTTAGTCTTGGTTTAGATGTGGTTTAGTCCTGGTTCAGACCTGGTTTAGTCCTGGTTTAGACCTGGTTTTGTCCTGGTTTAGTCCTGGTTTAGACCTGGTTTAATCCTGGTTTAGTCTTGGTTTAGACCTGGTTTAGTCCTGGTTCAGACCTGGTTTAGTCCTGGTTTAGACCTGGTTTAGTCCTGGTTTAGTCCTGGTTTAGACCTGGTTTAATCCTGGTTTAGTCTTGGTTTAGATGTGGTTTAGACCTGGTTTAGTCCTGGTTTAGACCTGGTTTAGTCCTGGTTTAATCCTGGTTTAGTCTTGGTTTAGATGTGGTTTAGACCTGGTTTAGTCCTGGTTTAGACCTGGTTTAGTCCTGGTTTAGTCCTGGTTTAGTCCTGGTTTAGACCTGGTTCCTGGTTTAGTCCTGGTTTTAGTCCTGGTTTAGTCCTGGTTTTAGTCCTGGTTTAGTCCTGGTTTAGTCCTGGTTTAGACCTGGTTCAGACCTGGTTTAGTCCTTGGTTTAGTCTTGGTTTAGTCCTGGTTTAGTCCTGGTTTAGTCCTGGTTTAGTCTTGGTTTAGTCCTGGTTTAGTCCTGGTTCAGACCTGGTTTAGTCCTGGTTTAGTCTTGGTTTAGTCCTGGTTTAGTCCTGGTTCAGACCTGGTTTAGTCCTGGTTTAGTCTTTGGTTTAGTCCTGGTTTAGTCCTGGTTTAGACCTGGTTTAGTCCTGGTTTAGTCTTGGTTTAGATGTGGTTCAGACCTGGTTTAGTCCTGGTTTAGACCTGGTTTAGTCCTGGTTTAGTCTTGGTTTAATCCTGGTTTAGTCCTGGTTTAGTCTTGGTTTAGATGTGGTTTAGTCCTGGTTTAGTCCTGGTTTAGACCTGGTTTAGTCCTGGGTTAGTCCTGGGTTAGTCCTGGTTAGTCTTGGTTTAGTCCTGGTTTAGTCCTGGTTTTAGTCCTGGTTTAGTCCTGGTTTAGTCCTGGGTTAGTCCTGGGTTAGTCCTGGTTTAGACCTGGTTTAGTCCTGGTTTAGACCTGGTTTAGTCCTGGTTTAGTCCTGGTTTAGTCCTGGTTTAGTCCTGGTTTAGTCCTGGGTTAGTCCTGGGTTAGTCCTGGTTTAGACCTGGTTTAGACCTGGTTTAGTCCTGGGTTAGTCCTGGTTTAGTCCTGGGTTAGTCCTGGTTTAGTCCTGGTTTAGTCCTGGGTTAGTCCTGGGTTAGTCCTGGTTTAGACCTGGTTTAGACCTGGTTTAGACCTGGTTTAGTCCTGGGTTAGTCCTGGTTTAGTCCTGGGTTAGTCCTCGTGTCCTACTGATGTTCAGTGATGTTAATAGTCGCCTCAGTTAGGCCTGCATGAAGTCGGAAATTATTTGCTGTTTTAAAAATCCTTTATGAATACACATAAAAATATTAAAATACAATGTTAAAAAAATATATTATCAGTTGTTATTGAAACTCATTAATTGCAGAAACACAAAAGATGCATTTACTTCAAAGGTCAGTGTGCGCGTGTACCTGCTCCAATTTGAAAACACCTGTTGAAGAACTATTATTTAACAAAGTGTAAAGATGCAACACAGTTTTTCATCTCCATGACAACAAATAAATCAATAAATCCTGTCTTTCCTGTTGCAGTGTACCTGTTGGTGGGTCTGATCTGTGTTCTGGTGATGCTGGAGACGTGCTGCGAGCTGCCGCAGATGAGGAGGTTAAGACAAAGATTTTACCGCGAGAAGATTCACGAACTGGACCCGGAGACCACCAACATCATCGACCGGGACCAGCTGAGTGAGACGCCCCAGTACACCGCCGACCCACTACCCACAATCCCCTCTGTCTCCGAGCAGGCGGCGTCCATGAAGAAAGACTCGGGATATACCTCAGCGAACGGGATGAACGGGAAACTCAGATGACAGGATTTCAGAGTTTGTCTTGTAAATACGTCTTCTAAGATTATTTATAATGGAAACGCATGGGGCACTTTTGCATTGCCTGACTAACAAACCGTTTAGACATATTTAAAGATGAACTGTGGAACTTTTTGTGTATGCGGATGTTTTTGCTTTCTCTGGAATGATCCCCAGTGTGGCTTTAAATTGGTCTAACTCCATGGAGACAAACAGATAAACTCACCAGGCCAAGTTACAGGTCAGATCAGTGAAAAGGCGACGCCGCTACTCCGTGTATCATTCGTTCATTTGTTTTTCAAAATAAAACCAAAAATAAGAAAATGAAAAAATAAAAAGACTATTTTCTTCATTATTTGTCTCCAAAACCAAAATGAATGTTTTAATGAATAATGGAAAAAACGGATAACGGATTTTTCCTGTTTCTGTGACTTAAACTGTGATGCCAAATTTTTCGCAGCATACAGACTGAACCAGGACTAAAACAGGACTGAACCAGGACTAAAACAGGACCAGACTAAAACAGGACTAAAACAAAACAGGACTGAACCAGGACTAAAACAGGACTAAAACAGGAAACCAGGACTAAAACAGGACTGAAAACAGGACTAAAACAAGGACTGAACCAGGACTGGACTGAACCAGGACTAAAACAGGACCAGACTAAAACAGGACTAAAACAGGACTGAACCAGGACTGAACCAGGACTGAACCAGGACTGAACAGGACTAAAACAGGACTGAACCAGGACTGGACTAAAACAGACTAAACAGGACTAAAAAGACTGAAAACTAGACTAAACAGGACTAAAACAGGACTAAAACAGGACTGAAAACAGGACTAAACCAGGACTGAACCAGACTGAACCAGTAAAACAGGACTAAAACAGGACTGAACCAGGACTGAACCAGGACTAAACAGACTAAAACAGGACTGAACCAGGACTGAACCAGGACTAGGACTAAAACAGTAAAACAGGACTAAAACAGGACTAAACCAGGACTGAACCAGGACTGAACCAGTCAGGACTAAGTTTAAGTCCTGGTCTGGTCCCAGTCTCAGCCCCGGTCTCAGTCCCGGTCTCAGTCCTGGTCTCAGCCCTGGTCTCAGTCCCGGTCTCAGTCCCGGTCTGCTTCCGGTCTGGTCCCGGACCTGGTTCAATCCTGGTTCAGTCCTAGTTCAGTCCAGCATCTCTTCAGTTTAAGTCACAAAAACGCCATTATCCATTTTTTTCCATTTTTCATTTAAGCACAAAATCAAAAACTGAAAAAACAAATCATTATCCGTTTTTTCATTTTGGGTTTGGAGACAAATAATGAAGAAAATAGTTGTTGTTTTTTTCTTATTTTTGGTTTTATTTTGAAAAATGAATGAACGAACGATACACGGATTGCTGCTGATAATAATAGGAGTGCGTGTTTTTTTCAAGGTATTTTTGAGCAATTAAAACACTTAAAATGAAAAAAAAAAACAAGAAAAAACAAAACTACATGCTACATTTGATGCCATACTGTGGAATATTTTTTTGGCAAAACAATAACATCTCCATGGAGACCGAGTTACAGGTCAGATGTGTGGAGAGATGACTCTGCTGACAGTACGAACGCATGTTTTTTAAAGATATTTTTGAGCAATAAAATGCCTGCGATGAACAAAATGTAAAATAAAGTAGATGCATACAAAGCAATAACATCTCCATGGAGACAAGCAGGCAGCAGACCCTCCACTAGAAAATTACATAGTGCACCTTTAAAATATGGCCTTCTAGATACACTACCTGTCAAAAGTTTTACAACACCACACTTTTTTCTAGGTTTTTACCGTTTACTGTTTGCTCGTTCTTTTTACAACAGAAATCATCTTGTTCTTTTTTCCTGAGGTAGTTTTGGCAGAGCTTGAACTTGTCTTTTGTATCTTTTATCTTTTTTTTTTTTTTTTTTTAAATCTGACTGTTCAGTTTTTACATTTTGTACCATTTCAAGCTCTTCATTGGACTTTCACGACTTGAATTGGAATAAATAACCGAAAAAATGAGGGTGTTCTAAAACTTTTGACCGGTAGTGTGTCTATGTAACAGTTTTCATTCACACAGTGTCTGATCAGATGGAAGTTTTTAATTTATTCAGTCATTTTTGTTGAAGTGGGTGAAGGACGTCCCAACAAATGACCTAAGTTGGTGTCACTGATCGCTCTAAAACGTTACTGTAACATTACTGGTGAACTTGGTCGCCCTTGATACATGGATTTATCTGTTACTTTTAAGTTAATTATGCTTTAAAACAATGTGTTGATTAATGTTTATTTCATGTTGTATAGAGACGTATACAGATCTATTTTTCCAGGTGAATGAGGCATATTTACGCAGATTTTTTACGTCAAAAGGAAAACACTGTCTGCTATTTTGTGATGTCAAGCGGTAATACAGAAAGTGGTCCACCTTTACTAGAATTATTCGGATAATTTCCGACCTCTGCTGAACAAAAAGTAAAAGGTAGCCATTAACTTGAAAACTACCGCTTCATGACATTACAAGTTGGCACAGAGCATTTTGAATGAAACAAAACACAACTCCAGGTCTGTTTTTGAGGCGATAACAACATTATAACACGACTTAAAGCTCACAAGAGTCAATTTTGCGTAATTTAGGATCTTTAACGTTGATATATTTTTCGTTTTTTACTGTAGAAATGACTCATATAGAATCACCCACTCCTCCTAAATGAGGTAACGTGTACATTTGTGCCAACCCTAACAAAAATGGGCAGAGTCTAAACCACAGAAACACATTTACAATCAAGATAAAGATTGTTTTTGCGCTTTCTTTTCCCCACAGATAAGTTGGATTTTTAGGAAAGGCTGGGCGGCCACACTTCCTGGTACCGTAAGTGACAGACAGGAGAGTTGACAGTTCACTTTTACAGCTTTACGTAATCGCCAGTGAGATTTGAATAGGGAAATCACATGACCAGCTGCAATGCAAGACTTACTGTATGGGCTTATGACATCAGCTTGTGTTACATGTACTGTACATAATGGAAAATTCTAACACATGATGAGGAAATCACTTGAAACTTTATTGTGGAGTCCTTCTGAGCAGCTTGTAACAGTGTTTTTAGACCCCTAGGAGGCAGCATTAGCCCACATTTTACAATACTGGCGCTCATGGAGGACTATTGTAAGATAAAATGTGTAATAGGATGTAAGTAACTAATTAAATTTTTTTGTTATTACTTTATTATTACTGTATTTGACCCAATTAAGAATGGGTTTGAAACAAGTCCCTAGATCAGGAGTGGGCAAACTATGGCCCAGGGGCTGTACGCGGCCCTTTAAACCTTTGAATCCGGCCCGCCAAACTTGAATAAATTGTTAATGTTTTATTTTTTCTGCAATTCCGGCGTTTCCCAATAGATGGCGCACTCTAGATACATTGACCTTTGTTGTGGTGCGCCGTATTATGTGGTCATATTCACGTGGTGTCGAAAGATCCGACTTGCCGAGTTGTTTTTCTGACATGAAGAGGCGTTCGTGTGAATTTTCTCATTGTGAAAGTCATTTTTTCGATTATTCCGACACCACACGAACGCGTCCTGAGAATCGCCACAACAAAACTAACTCCAGACTTTGATGCGCTGGGTAAAAAGGGACACCAACATCACTGGTCGCACTGAAATCAAAAGTTTCTCTGCTGTAATGTAAAAAAAAAAAAAAAAGGCATTTACGTGTTACATGTCATTTCTTCTCAATATAAACAATATAATGAGAAGAAATATAAACAATGCGCACCAGATCAAATATAACATACTCATATATCGACACGGTGGCACTGTTCCGTTCTTGCGCTGGCCGTTGTTGAGTTTTTGCACTGGGGACGCACATGTTGACAAATATATCTGCATCTCAACGTTTTTGAAATAAAAACTGTCAGGACGAGAGCGATGATGATGATAATATCCTAAAGGAGAACAGAACTTTCACTGCTACCCGTTAAAATATGGAATTAGAACAAAAATGTATGCAAATAGTATTTTTCCTTCTTCTGTTTCAGGTTCTTTGCATTTATTTGGTTAGGATTTCTTTCTCAGTTGTTTCAGATGTTGCCCAATTCTCTCCAAATGAGAAACTTATTCGATAAAAATGTGTGAATGAAAATTTCAAAGCAATTTTAATACTAAATTCTAGTGATGTAACAATAACTAAAATATTGTGATACTGTATTGTCAAAATTCTCACAATAATATCGTGGACAATCACGATATATCGAATTTCAAGTGTCTTTGCTTAAATTAAGAGTTATGGTGCAGCAATAATTAAAAAAAGACAGAGGGAACTACATAGACCATGATCCTTTGCTCCATTTCAGTGCAGACTACATGAAGAAATAACAGTTCTAACACTTTTAAGTCTTAGTTCTTTGGATTAAGTCTCATCAAGACATTTTAAGAGGAAAAAGTAGAATATTAACAGATTTAGCTGCTTAGTCTCCACAAAATATCGCAATAAATATCGTACCGTGAGATTTGGATATTGTTACGTCCCTAGTAAATTCCCAATCAAGTGTCACAAAACACAACACAAGGCTGCGGTAAAGTATAAGCAAATGTTGAGTTCATTAAGTGTCTTTTTTTTTTTTTTTTTAAACAAAATTGAGGATTGAACTACTTTTAATTTTATGTTAAGTTGAACACTTTTTAGATCAAACGGTCTGAATGTTGTAGCACTGACATACACTGTAGAAAAATGTTAACATCAATTCTGTACATTTCTGTTTAGATTTGGGAACGTACAGATGTAAACACTGCCATCTAGTGTCCATAAGTGTATCATACATAATTAAAAGTGCAATTAACTGTTTTATGTTGATAACAAGTTGTAAATAGACTGTAAATAAACTTAAATAAACAATTTCAAACAGATTTTTTTTATATTTTCTCTTCTGTTTTAGTCCAGTCATGACAAGAGCTGTGTTTTATATAAACTTGGATTACTTTATTTATTTATTTATTCACATTATATTTCATAACACATACATGCATTGGTTTGGGTACGCACAATATTTACAGTCGCTCTCTCATTCACTCTCACAGAACAGAACAGAACAGAACAGAATAGAACGTCCTTCAGTGAAATCAGGATAAAACAGTCCTTCAAAATAAAAGTCCCTGGATCGGTCCTGGCAGCTGCACACTGAACTTTGACCTTGAAATTCTGGAGTCTGGAAATAAAACATCTTTTATTTTGACACTTCTTGGAGGAATGTCATAATAAAGTCCATACACTCCTCTCACATGCAGGAACGACACTGTAAAAACATACAAGTCAGCTCAACTTAAAAATCATCATGAAACTATAATTATTTGTTTTAAGTTGGGTTAAATCAATAATAATAACTAATGATTTTTTAAAAAATCTGTTTTAAAAGAGTAAAGGGTGTTGTAACATTTTAATAAAGTTATAGGATTTCAGCAGCAGCATTAACGTAAAGATACAGTATGTAACTTTCTGAAGGTGGTACGACAACTGCATGATTCCATGGAAATAGAAGGATAAAAAACATACTTTGTTTACATTTTCCATGAAGATAGATACATTTTATGCCATAGTGTGGTATCTTATTAGCCTGGTTCATCAGCCGGTTTCTACGAAATGAAATCATCTCTTATTCGTTCGCTCGACGGTAGGTGGGTACTTTTTTATTTAACCAATCGCTGCTATTTGGTCGTGACGTTTGTAATGCGCCTCTGACAGGACTAACTGGTATAATAACTCTTTCCCCCATGAAGACTACATTTGATGACCCTCCCTTGTTTCCTTAATGACGTCTTTTGACACCTCTGCTGTATCACTGAAGACGTGATTTGACGACCATTACAAATGGCTCGGTTTTTCGCATGTAAACAGAGGCTGTGATAGGTGTGGGCCACTACAACCCATACAAACTAACATATGTATGAGTTGTTCCAAGTGGGCATCCAAGGGGGAAAGAGTTAAGCTTTTCCCAAATCTCATAGGAAGAAGGGCAATAACGTCTTTCCCCTTGATAAAATTCACCAAACATTCTCTTTATTCCAGCTTTAAATCCTCGATCTCGGGAATTGTTTCCAACACAGAATGTATAACTCTTTGTTGATTGGCTGGTGCCTGGACTCGCACTTCCAAGGTTCTTGAAAACCGTCTAGTGTATTCAGATTCCTGACCTAGTCGCTGGAGAGAAATGAAACTGAGCGGAGGCACTAGGTGGCCCCAGCCTGGTTACCTTTGAGTGCCTTGAAGGTGGAAAAGCACTATCATTAACCATTTCTCGGGAATCGTTGCCAACACAGAATGTCTGTCTTCGTCTACATCCATCTCAAACGCTTTGTTTACTGTTGTGTTGTACCACAAAAGTGACCAGACAGGCGCTTGAGTTTGACGTCATGGCTTCACAGCTCTTCACTGATTGGCCGGTGCGCGGTCTACAACTTCCGAGGTTCTAGTCTAGTCTGGTGTCTTCGTCTAGTGTATTCTGATTCCTGACCTAGTCGCTGGAGAGTAATGAAACTGAGTGACCTGACTAGTTTATTACAGCCATAGGAACAATATTTCCATGGAAACAAGCAGGAGGTGGCCATTCTCCAGGTCAAATAAGAGTCAGGTTTGTGGAGATGCGAGCCCGCTCAGAGTAAGAACGCATGTTTTGACCAGTAAAAGTGACCAAAATAATACAAAAAAACCCCCCAAAAAACCCAAACAAAACAAACAACCAAGAAAACCCGAACATGCTTCTATTTTTGACTAAAAAGTTACATACTGTGGCTTTATTTCCTAACTTTTTTTTTCTTTCTTTTTTTTTTTTTTTGGAGTCATTATTTTGAATTGTCCGAAGCCTACTCTTTGGAAATATTTGGTTATGATTCAAAGTTCAGATTTGCACATGGTTGCAAACAAAACTGGCACAAATTAACTTTTAAAAAATCATTTAATATATTTATATGATTTAAAGTTCTGTTATGTAATCAATTCATCTGAAATAAATGTAAATAATGAATAAAACAATATTATACCAGTACCCAACTCAGTATTTTAAAGTAAAGCGGACTTGTCTCGTTTTACAGTGTGCAGGAGTGGTTTTATACGATCTGAGGTTTTTGGGAGCAGCGTGGCCAGAGGGGGCGGAGACTGAGGATGAAGAGGAGGAAGAGGACCAGAGCGATGAAGGTGATGACGGACACGTAGCCAGCGTGGGGGAGGAGGGGCGTGTCCGGAGCTTCAGCCGGGATCATGTTAGTCAAGTTTAACATGTAACCCAGAGTCCAGCCGGCGTCACTGCCTTTGATCTGTGCACGGGGAGAAACAGGAGGAAATATGTTTTAGACAGAGGAGACTGAGGCAGAGACCAGGAGATTTTAAACTAAAGGGACTTGAGAATGACTGTATTAGTAAAACAAGTAGGAATATCGTAAAACTGAAAATTGTAAATTGTGTAGTGCAAATGTAGAACAACATTGACAGTATCATGTGGTTAGGAATATGAAGTTATGGCACTACATTTTTAAGTTCCCTGTCCTGATGTATACTATTGTTGTTTCTTTGGACAAGACACTTAAAGCACCTTGACTACATTGGCGTATGAAAGTGTGTGTGAGTGCTTCCTTTGAGTTAGCCTGATTCATCAGCCGGTTTCACTTTGTGGAAACCGTCAGACCTCGCAGCATAGTTCGCTCGACGGTAGACGGGTACTTTTTTAAAAAAATTAACTAGTCTCTGCTATTTGGTCGTGACGTATGTAATGCAACAAATCCCGTAGGAAGAAGGGCAATAACGTCTTTCTCCATAAAATTCACCAAATATTCTCTTTGCTCCGGCTTTAAATCCTCGATCTCGGGAATCGTTGCCAACACAGAATGTATGACTCTTTGTTGATTTGCTGGTGCCCGGACTCGCATTTCTGAGGTTCTTGCGAGCCGTCTAGTGTATTTCCGATTCCTGACCTAGTCGCTGGAGAGAAATGAAATTGAGCGGAGGCACTAGGTGGCGCCAGCCTGGATACCTTTGAGTGCCTTGAAGGTGGAAAAGCGTTATCATTAACCATTCCTGGTAATTCATTTTTCCTTTTAATAGTGCAACGTCATAATTATATTTACTAGTTCATAACATTTTCACAAATGTATGTAGACTATAGTAGAGATCCATTATATAGTAGTAGTGATTCTTTATATACAAACTTTATCTAGAACCTCCAACCTTTTTCCTTCGATGAGCTAGTTTTACAAAAAAAAAAAAAAAAAAAAAAAAAAATGCCAGAGAGCTACTCATTTTAGCAAAATGAGATGATTATAAGAGAGAGGGAGAGCCTTTGCGTACTGTTAGACACTTATAAAACTTAAACCATTGTCCTTTTATTAGTGTACAAAGTTGGGCTTCAAAATTATATATTTACAAAGTTCGTAGGCATGTAATTAATTGTTTCTTTTGTTATTCAGCACAATGGCATAATTCAGAAATCCCATGGCGAACTACTTGCAAGGTGGTAGATAGAGCTACTGGTTGGAGACTCCTTATCTAGAAAATAAAAAATACTTGTAACAAATCTGACATCCACTAGATGGCACAATAGCACTACAGAGGCCAGTTAAAGGCTTTTTAATGAGCCCCATAATAGTGAATGAACGTTATCTTAAGTTAAAAATGATGTCGGTATTCATAAATGGTTAAAACTTTGAGTACAATACATCTTAAAGTTAAATAAATAAATGAAATCAGACTGTTTAAATTAGATATAAATAAAGTCTCATTATAGCAGTATATCTGGGTCTTGTGAAAAATAACAGTGATATCTTCATGGCCATAAAAATGTTACTCTTATTTTTTACAAGACTTTAAGATTAATAAAGTAACTGTAATACACCTAAGATAAATGTGTACCAACCTTATACTCAAATGAACCAACAATCAGTATTTCAGTGTATGTTTTAAACCCCTGCTTTAGTGATATGCTTTTTTTTTGTTTTTTTTTTTTTTTACTGACCTTTTTAATGAACTTGATGTTGGAGAAAGTCTCTGAGGTGAAGTTGTATCCTTCTGTGAGGAGAGTGAGGATGTACGTGCCTGAGAAACAGTACTCAGACAAGTACTTCAGCTTAACGCTCGGATACCGTGTCTTTATCTGTGGAGAAAAGCAAAGATAGTGTTTGATAATTGGGGCAAGAATAATAAAGTATTAAGGAAATTCCATGTGCAGAGGTTAAAAAATCTATAAAAGGAACAGTGTGTAAGATCTGGATTTCAAAATTTTACAAAATGACCACCCTGAAATGAGTCCTTGAATATGAAGCAGACAAGTTTAAATCAAATACAACTTTTACAGATTGTAACACTGATATATTCTTGTTTATGGGTGAGTCCGTGTGAAATCAGACATTTTTAAGGAATCTCCCCTATGAGACATCTCAGATTTAGCTAAAAAAAAAAATCTAAAAATTTCTAAAATGACCAAATGAAAGAATCTCAAATTTTAACTCAGTCCCTTCAGTCGTTCCTGAGTTATGGCGCATTGAAATTTTGGGGCCATGCTCACTTTTTCAGATACCTCAAGCATGTTTGAGAGACCAAAACGTCATAAAAAATAGAGCTAGAAAGCTGAAAATTTGTAATATTGTAGATTCTTGGTCATAGATTCTGAATCTGTTGTCAAATATTAGATATCTTTATTAAGGGGGGCACTGTGGGCCTCTAAAATCTCAAATTTGGTTGCAGCTCGATTTATTTTTAAATTTTTGAGGTCCAAGATGTATTTACTCCAAGCAGATATTTACAAACTAACTGTTGAACCTGAATATTTGAAAGAATGACCATTTCTGACAACAATCTCACACTTTTCTGAGCTTTCATGTGGACGGTGTAGAGCCCCAAATATGGACACAGACCAAATTTCTTCTTTGGACCCTCATTTCCCCATGTGGGCACAGTTAGATGTTGATAATATTTTTTACCAGAGACACTTTGGCATTATTCTGATTAGATTAAAGTAATAAAACATCTACTATTAACTTCATTTCAAACGTCATATTATAGTATTTGACAACAGATTTAGAATTTATGACCAAGAATCTACAATAATAAAAATGTTCAGCTTCCTAGCTCTATTTTTTATGAAATTATGGTTTCTCAAAAATGATTATAAATGAAGGTCTCTGAAAAACTTTCAATGGGCCATAACTCAGGAACGACTCAAAGGATTGAGCTAAAATTTTTTATTCTTTCATTTGGTGATTTTTTTGGATTAGTTTTTAGAATTTTTAGATGATTTCATATGGACGGACCCTTATGTTTATGTTTATGTTTATGTTTATGTTGCCAGTTTCAATGGTGAAATCCAGTTGTTTTAAACCTAAAAAAAACCTCTCTCTGATCTAAACCCTCACCACCCAAACCCCAACACCCACAGCCAGTCTGGTCAGATCTGTGAAGAGGCAAGCCCAAACCTTTTATTGCATTTTTAAGCAATAAAAAAAAAACAAATGAATAAATATTTAATAGCTAAGTTTAATGTCACAGTGTTGAATATTCCTGTCAACTCTAATCCAGAAATGACATGCTGTAGTTTAACCTCAACTAGAAAAAGTTTCACAGTGATCCCTTAAGGCATTGGCAGCCCAGGTTCAGTTGTACTAAAATCAAATATAGAAGATTCCCGCTTTGCCTGGAATGGTCCACAGTGTGACACTTTTGATACATTAGGTTAGAACACGCATGAAGCACGTTCCAGTAATAAATTACAACGCTCTGAAAGTACGAAGAGGACATTTTAAATCATCCTCACCGTGTCCCAGGGCGTGGCGCAGAAACCGGCCAGAGCTTCTTTCACTTTCTCCAGCGGAACAGAAGTATCCGTCAGGTTCAGGAAGTCCATGACGAAGAAGTACGCGGAGAAGGCCTAAGGGAAGACAGGAGGGTCACAAAGGTCATGGACGCAGGGTATTTTAGTCGTACACTCCTCTTCCCTCTGTCTCAGGAGATAACAGAGATGGATACAGCTTCATTTTGTGTTTTATCACAGGAAGGGAAGGCCGCCCTGTCTTTAATTAGAATAGCGATGAAAGGTTGATTCAAGATGATGGGAGTTCGTGTGAATACAGTTCTGTTACCGCCCCAGACCTTCAGTTTTGCCTTGTTTTGTGTTTTAATTTATTTTTCTGGCTGTCCTGAATCCTGCTGTGAGAGCCCTGGTCCATAATTGGTGGAGTACTTTTACATCTGGCCAATCCTGTCTCACCTTAACCCTCCTCCCCCTGTTTGGGGCTGCAGGTCTCGGTGGTCCATGTGCCATTTTGTGTTCGTGTGTGTCTCTTTCTTGTCATTCACTCGTTTTGTGCTTGTACGTGTCTGACTTTGTTTGGTTGAGACTCTAGTTACCTGGTCCCCGATGGGTCTACCAGGTTTTGTATTCACCCTGTGTGTCTGTGTGTGTCTGTCCACCCGCGATAATTCCGTCATTTATGGACCGATTGTCACCAAATTTGGTCCGTGGATCAAGCCTCCACGCCCCATGCTGCAAAAAAACAAATGTGGTGACAATCCGAGGTCATTTGAGATCACACGGGTCAATTGAAAGGTCACGCCATTATAAAGGACAGGCAATTTCTGAACCATGTGCGGCCTAAAATATTCACCCAGTCATCGCACAAGTTGGCACACGCATAACCGGGGTACACTGGATGTTACAGGTTGAAACCGGTCAAGGTAACCAAGTTCAAATATGCGTTTTTGGTCATAACTCCGAGAAGGATCGAGCTAGAGCAGCGGGGGTGGTCTCAAAATCTCAGAAAAAGTAAACACAGACATTCTATATGGGCTGGGCTCCTCATAAGCTGCTTCTGTGGTGATAAACTGTCCCCACGATGCCTCATGGGAGACCAGGTTGCTATTTCCAACTGCGCTTGTTAACTTCTGTTTTATGCCTTTTTAAAAAAATTTGCCACTCGATTCTTTTTGTGGGTTTATGTGGTTTTACTTAGGGGCACTTGTGTTTTAGTTTTTGTGTGTCCCTTAGTTTAATCACTCATTTTTTTGTACGCCTGCGTGACCCGTTTTTGTTCTGTTTTGTTTCTTAGTTTAGGTTATTTTCTATATATATATTTAGTCTACTTTGTTCATTTATCTTTTACATCCCTGTTAATTAAACATTATTTAATTTATTCCATTATCCATCTCGGTTCTTTTTTTAGTTCCATTGTCCCTAACAGAGCTTAAGTCTTTCAGTTCATTTAGCAAAAGTATTAAAAATTTAGTTAAAGGAGCACTATGTAACATTTCTGGGACCTAACTGTCTCCATAGAGATGTCATAGTTTTGTCTAGAACAGGGGTGTCAAACTCATTTTGGTCCAGGGGCCGTATCCAACTGACTTTGATCCTAAAGGGGCCGGATCAGAAAACTCATGTCATATAAACCCCAAAAATAACAATGAGTTCAAATATTTGTGCAGAGAAACACAAATCTATTACAGAAATATTTTTTTAATTGATGAACTCTTTCTTTTACAAAATATTATAATATTATGAACAACCTGAAACTTAAAAAAAAAATGCAATTTCAACACAAAGTTTTAACATTAACTTGGATGTAAATAGGAATAAGTCAATTTTTGTTGTAAAATCCTGCACTCGGCTCCACTTTTCATTCATTTTTCTGATGAGGGTGTCACGGTCAACAGTCAAAACGATCGTCCTTTAAGAGCGTTTGGAAAGAGACAAGTCTTCATTTGTGCTGCTCTGGTGGGAGGGGCCACGTACAGAGACACTGGAGACGCTGCTGTGATAAACACCACAGAAAATTAACAAGATTTTAATAGAAAATATAATAAAAATATTTTAGTAGAAAATCAGCCGAGGGCCAGATTAAAGGTCTTGGAGGGCCGGATCTGGCCCCCGGGCCGTATGTTTGACACCTGTGGTCTAGAATGATCCACAGTAACGTTACAGGTCGGATCTGTGAAGAGTGAGAATGAATGTGTTTCAAGGTATTTATGATTAAGTACAGAGATAAAAATTAATGTTACGCTGTGGAACATTACATGCGAGGGAATTACATCTCTATGGAAACACGGAGGCAGCAGACCCAGACCAGAAAAGTTACATAGTGCACCTTTAAAATTTGTGTAAGCTGGTTTAACATCTCATCACAATGTTTATGTAACCAACACAGCAATAAGATTAATCTGGTTTTGATAATTAATTTATATTTAAAATGCCTATATGTGAGTGTTATTGTGAATATCTACTTTTATCACAGTAGAAGTAATATTATTTCAGACGGGCAGTGATTAAACCCGGGCGTATGCTCATGTTTATTGCGTTCTACTGTTTCACACACTGACAATAAAAGAGTTTCTGGAAGCTGCCCTTCCTCTGATAAGGAAGTCTAAGGTCAACAAGCACCACTCACTGCTCCAATTAAAACACTGTCAAGGTAAAGACCGGACTGTCTCATCCAAACACACTCACGGTTACATAAGTCACATCACAATGTCACAGAGACACTTCAGACAGACACAGATATGAGAAAGACTTCACCACAGGTCGTCTGGGGCCAAATATTCAAAGCGCTACATTTATAACGGAAAAAATAGTTGGAAAATTTATGTCTAAAAATGATTTCTCTTGGTTTTTTAACTGTTTTCCGAGTTATTGTCTCTTTTTTATACTGTCAGATCTCAGAAGCAAAGGGCCGGACCTGGTTAGAGCTCGGATGAGTAAAAACTGGAAATACTAGACGCTACTGCTGCTGCTTCTACTACAACTACTACTACTACTACTACTACTACTACTACTACTACTACTACTACTACTACTACTACTACTACTACTACTACTACTACTACTACTACTACTGCTACTACTACTACTACTACTACTACTGCTGCTTCTACTACAACTACTACAACTACTACTACTGCTGCTTCTACTACTACTACTACTACTACTACTACTACTACTACTACTACTACTACTACTACTACTACTACTACTACTACTACTACTGCTACTGCTACTACTACTACTACTACTACTACTACTACTACTACTGCTACTACTACTACTACTACTACTACTACTACTACTACTACTACTACTACTACTACTACTACTACTACTACTACTGCTACTACTACTACTACTACTACTACTACTGCTGCTTCTACTACTACTACTACTACTACTACTACTACTGCTACTACTACTACTACTACTACTGCTACTACTACTACTACTACTACTACTACTACTACTACTACTACTACTACTGCTGCTACTGCTACTACTACTACTGCTACTACTACTACTACTACTACTGCTACTACTACTACTACTACTACTACTACTACTACTACTACTACTACTACTACTACTACTGCTACTGCTACTACTACTACTACTGCTGCTTCTACTACTACTACTACTACTGCTACTACTACTACTACTACTACTACTACTGCTACTACTACTACTACTACTACTGCTGCTGCTGCTTCTACTACTACTACTACTACTGCTGCTTCTACTACTACTACTACTACTACTACTACTACTACTGCTACTACTACTACTACTACTACTGCTGCTGCTGCTACTACTACTACTGCTGCTTCTACTACAACTACTACTACTGCTACTACTACTACTACTACTACTACTGCTGCTTCTACTACAACTACTACTACTACTACTACTACTACTGCTACTACTACTACTACTACTACTACTGCTGCTACTACTACTACTACTACTGCTGCTTCTACTACTACTACTACTACTACTACTACTACTACTACTTACTACTACTACTACTACTACTACTACTGCTGCTTCTACTACAACTACTACTACTGCTGCTGCTTCTACTACTACTACTACTACTACTGCTGCTGCTACTACTACTACTACTACTACTACTACTGCTGCTTCTACTACTACTACTACTACTGCTACTACTACTACTACTACTACTGCTGCTTCTACTACTACTACTACTACTGCTGCTACTACTACAACTACTACTGCTGCTGCTTTTACTACTACTACTACTACTGCTGCTGCTTCTACTACTACTACTACTACTACTACTACTACTACTACTACTACTACTACTACTACTACTACTACTACTGCTGCTTCTACTACTACTACTACTACTACTACTATTGCTACTACTACTACTACTGCTGCTGCTGCTGCTTCTACTACTACTACTGCTACTACTACTACTACTACTACTACTACTACTACTACTACTACTACTGCTGCTACTACTACTACTACTACTGCTGCTGCTGTTGCTGCTGCTTCTACTACTACTACTACTACTTACTACTACTACTACTACTACTACTACTACTACTACTACTACTACTGCTGCTTCTACTACTACTACTACTGCTACTACTACTACTACTACTACTACTACTACTACTACTACTACTACTACTACTACTACTACTACTACTACTACTACTACTGCTGCTGCTGCTGCTGCTTCTACTACTACTAGTACTACTACTACTACTACTACTGCTGTTGCTGCTGCTTCTACTACTACTAGTACTACTACTACTACTACTGCTGTTGCTGCTGCTTCTACTACTACTACTACTACTACTACTACTACTACTACTGCTGCTGCTGCTTCTACTACTACTAGTACTACTACTACTACTACTACTACTGCTGTTGCTGCTGCTTCTACTACTACTACTACTACTACTACTACTACTACTACTACTATTACTATTACTACTACTAGTACTACTACTACTACTACTACTACTATTACTACTACTAGTACTACTACTACTACTACTGCTGTTGCTACTACTACTACTGCTACTACTACTACTCATAAGTTATTGTTGTAATAATTGTAATCAATAGTAGAGACAATAACAAGTATTACAGTTATTGTTGTTGTAACAGTTATAATGATTATAATAATAATTTAAAAAAAATAATGCTTTGAGATTTTAAGAAATAGTAAAAGATTATGAAAGGAAATGATGATGGTGAAAATATTATTAGTTTAAGTACAGGGACTAAAAATGTTTATTAAAAAATGGGGGGGATTAAACCGTGCTGCGGGACAATGAAAGGAAGGACAGCTGGTGAACTCTTAACCCCATAATAATGATAATATTATGATGATACTCACTACAAAGGGCCCCTGCAGAGTTGGCTGGAAGACCCCGTTGAAGGAGCACTGACTGTACTTGCACTGTGTGAAGTCAAAGACGTTCTTGACCAGCTCCTGACACTGGTCGAAGTTCCCTCGCCCCGAGTGGGTGAAGGTGGCGGGACCGGAGGTGGGTTTTCGAGCAGAGACACACGGGCTGTCGTACACCACTGTGTAGTTCTTTATCTCATTGTAGCCGTTGTGGAAGCACGGGTCCGAAATGGATCCTGGGCCTGACTAGGAGAAAGAAGCAAACATTTAACAGAGAGAAATTACATGAGAAGAACTGCCTGGACACAATTAAAAAGACAAAACTGACTATGACTAAGGAATAATTACATTTTACTTTGTTGAAATCTGAAATGCCAGTCCAGTTTTTAAATGATTGCATTTCTATAGAGTATAAAACGCTTAAGTAACCCTTTGTTATTAGCAGAGGTGGGACTTACAGGTCGTGACTTGGACTCGAGTCAGACTTCAGTCACTATTTTTAGGATTTGAGACTTGACTTTATAAAATGGACAAAGACTTGGGACTCGACTGAACTTGAAGGTCAGTGACTTGGGACTCGGACTTGAGAAGACTTGACAAGACTTGAGAAGCACTTTTAAATCTGAATTCTTTCTATTCTGACCGTAATGATTCACACTAAGATCTTGTCAAGACATTTAAAAAGGAAAAATTAACTAAATTAAATTCTACAACTCTTATATACTAAATATACTAAGATGTTTTAAGTACAATTTAGTATAAAAGTCATATAAATTGCAAAAATATAAGCTCTATTTGGTACTTTGGTTAAAATGACTTGACGCTCAAAGCAGACGACTTGGACTTGACTTGAACTTATGGGCCAGTGACTCGAGACTCGACTTGGACTTGCCTGTATTTGACTTGGGACTTGACTCAGACTTGAGGTCAAAGACTTGAGACTTGAAACTTTCAAATTAACAGCCACCATTTACATTTTATTGAGGCAAAATTGGAAATTCCAGGGCTGAAATTATCCAAATGATTCTAGTGAAGGTGTGTTTAGTTTCACATGATCACAAGTGGTTTTAGTTTGAGAAAAAAAACCCTCTTAAATACGCAGAGTTTGTGTGTTAAACATGCGCGAATGAAACAAAACACAACTCCAGATTTGTTTGTGATGAGGAAACAACATTATAACATGCAGTAGATTTGACAAAAAGCGTAATATGGACACTTTAATCCTCATTTTTAAGTTTTCCAATCAAGACTTCCTTCTTTCTTATGACGTTAAGCCTTCACCTGCTTCATTCAAATCTGATCCCGAAGAAAAAACCCCGGGCTAACTGAATCTTTGACTGACGTCTTGGCGCCAGATGCTCAGAGTCCAGTGGAAACAGGTTTGGATTGGATTATACGAACAGGATGGTGATAATGCGATTTTACATTACAGCCCCATTTCCACAACATTTGAGAAGAGCCCGTCTGCGGCCCGCTTTTCAGACTTTTATTACCACGGCCGGGTCTGAAGTGTGAAATGTGAGGGGCAGAAGATGTAAGAATAGAATACAGACGGATAGATTTAGGAAGGAGTGCGCACACGGACAGCTCAGGTTGGATGTTGTGGAGAGGAGAGGTGGTGAAAGACCCAAAAGATGATTTATAGATAGAAGTAAAACATAAGTAAATGAAGTTAGTTAAAAAAGAGTAAATAAATATGATTAAAAAGGAAAATATATGTCTTAAAACCTGATTAAAAATACATTATCTGAAAATATTGTCAATGTATGGAAATCAAGAACAAGTATACAACTAATCTAACCTGGTTAAATCCTGGTTTAGACCTGGTTTAGATCTGGTTTAGACCTGGTTTAGATTTGGTTTAGACCTGGTTTAGTTCTGGTTTTAGTCCTGATTTTAGTTCTGGTTATAGTCCTGGTTTAGACCTGATTTTAGATGTATTTTAGTCCTGGTTTTAGACCTGGTTTAATCCTAGTTTAGTCCTGGTTTAGACCTAGTTTAGTCCTGGTTTGGACCTGGTTTTAGACCTAGTTTAGTTCTGATTTTAGACCTGGTTTAGTTCTGGTTTTAGACCTGTTTTAGACCTGGTTTAGTCCTGGTTTGGACCCGGTTTTAGATCTGGTTTAGTCCTAGTTTAGTCCTGGTTTAGACTTGGTTACAGACCTGATTTAGACCTGGTTTAGTCCTGGTTTGGACCTGGTTTTAGTTCTGTTTTAGCCCTGTTTTAGTCCTGGTTTGGACCTGGTTTTAGATCTGGTTTAGTCCTAGTTTAGTCCTGGTTTAGACTTGGTTACAGACCTGATTTAGACCTGGTTTAGTCCTGAATTAGTTCTGGTTTAGTTCTGATTTAGTCCTGGTTTAATCCTGGTTTAGGCCTGGTTTAGACCTGATTTAAATAAGGATAAAACAACATCTGCTCATAATCTCAAGACAGGTTTTACAGTAAAGGTAATTAAAATCAGGTTTGAAGTCTGAAATGTGAAGGACAAAAGACGTAAGACCAAACCACACAGACGACAGATGGACAGAATTAGGAAAGAGTCCAACACATGGGAGCTCACGATTAATGTTGTGGAGAAGTTTTCACATGTACAGATACTAGATATACAGGATATCTCTGTGTTTGATTGTAGTTTTCCCATGTACCCTGTTATCTGTATATCTGATATTTCTGCTTTTGTTGACTTTTGTTTTTGTCATCTGAAGTAGTTTTAAATGTGTTTGAATTAAATGTACAAAAGATGATTTATAGACAAAAGTAAAAGATACGATAAATGAAAATGTTAGAAAACTGTGAACACATACGAGTTAAAGGAAAAGACAGAATAATCCAAACATGTGTCTAAAACCGGATAAATTATTGATCCTTTGCAGCTCATCGACATTGCCTGGGACTGTGATGCTAACTGTAAGCACTGCGCTGTCTGGAGCCTGTTAGACTTTAATCTGATCTTTGTTTTAACACAATCTGACCAGAAAGAACTGACTAAGGCTACGTTCAGACTGCAGGGCTTAATGCTCAATTCTGATTTTTTTGTGAAATCCGTTTTTTTTTTTTTTCATTCACATTTCCAGTTCAGTGCGACTTGTATGTGATCTCCAGTGTGAACTTTAAACGCATCAAAAGTGTCCCGCATGTGCACTGAAGGACACAACGACATCACACACAGTGAGCGTGTTCATTGTTTATGGAAGTCGCCTAAAAGCTCAGCTTGTCTCCTCAAAATAAGGTCCAGTTCTTCATAAAATGGACAGATTACACGTCCACGGCCGCTTCGTTTGTTTGAGTCTTTAGTCTCCTTGTATTTGGCTCGCAGGTTCTTTTAGTTTTCGTTGACATTGGAGTCAGGACCGTCTGTAGCTGCGCTCGGACATTTCTTTGGCAATAATTTCAGAAACTGCCCGGTTCCTATAAGACTCTTCCAATTTGGCATGAATACAGCGATCCCCCCCCAAATATTAATAGGCAAGGCAAGGCAAGTTTATCTGTACAGCACAATTCGTACACAAAGTAATTCAAAGTGCTTTACAGAATAAAAAATACATTAAAATCATTATAAAAACAAATCAAAACATAAATAATCATGAAGATTAAAATTAAAAAAGAGAGACATAAATTGGAGAGAAGAGTACGGAATGAAAACCTTTCAGTTCTATGCACAGTTAAACAGAAATGTTTTGAGCCTGGATTTAAACAGCGTCACAGAAGAGTCTGTCTCACATGTTCAGACTGTTGCAGGTTTTAGCTGCGTGAACCTGAAACGCTGACTCCCCTTGTTTAGTCGTGACTCTGGGCACCAGCAGGAGGCCGGTCCCTGAGCTCCTCAGAGTGTGAGATGGTTCATATGACACTAACATGTCACAGATGGACTTTGGTGCCATGGAGAGACTTGTACAAGCAGAGCTGCTTTAAACTCTATTCTCTGAGGCACAGGAGCCAGTGCAGAGACCTGAGCACAGGACTTATGTGCTCGTACTTCCTAGTTCGAGTAAGGACCCGAGCTGCAGCGTTCTGGATGTTCTGCAGCGTCTCACAGCTCGTTTGGAGAGACCAGTGAGCAGAACATTACAGTATCTAACCTACTGGAGACAAACGCATGGATAAGTTTCTCCAAGTCTGTTTAGACAGTAAACCTTTGATTTTTGCTATGTTTTTTAGATGGTAAAAGGCTGCAGATGTTATTGATTTGATGTGGCTGTTAAAGTTCAAGTCTGAGTCCATTATTACCCCTAGATTTCTTACCTGATTTGAAGGTTTTAGAGAGAGAGACTGGAGGTGATGCTGACACTGTCCCTTTGTTTCTGTGGACCAAACACTATGACTTCAGTCTTGTTAGAGTTTAGCTGGAGAAAGTTGTTTTGCATCCACACACTGATCTGTTGGACGCAGTGGCAGAGTGAGTCCACTGGTCCATAGTCTCCTGCTGCCAGAGAGACGTAGATCTGAGTGTCGTCTGCATAATTGTGGTAGGACACGTTATTGCTGCTTATTAACTGGCCTAATGGCAATAAACTCACTAACCTCGCTTTCCCTGCATTGACTGGACGCTGAGCCTGACGTGTAGGTGGGATGAATGCGACCTGACCGTTCAGACTGAAGACGCATGTCAAAAGATCGGATATGTATCGGCTTTAGGAGCACATATCCAAGTGGCCTGGGTCACATTTTGAAAAAATCTGATCTGTGTCATTCAGACTGTCACTAAAAGATCAGATACTGGAGCATAGGGGCAAAAAAAAAATTGGGTCAACATAGTCATAGTTGGAACGTCAACTGATCTGATTTCACTTTCACACACTTTTGATGAATATCAAACACCTAAACAGGACCATGAACGTTTGTATTGATCCATTTTAAACCCATTTTGTATTTTATCTTGAGTTTTCCTGACTATCTTAAAACTATTTTGTCAGTATTTGCTAATCTGTGCATTGTTTGTGTCTCCATGGTAACTGGTGAACATTCCACCATGCACATACACGTAGAATAGCCCCAGCGTGACGGAAAGTATTAATATGTAACTTCAAATGAGACTAAAACATTATCTTTTCATATTAGCGAGACATGTTTACAGTAAAGGCGATTAAAGTCAGGCTGGAAGTCGAAAATCTGAAGGACAAAAGACGTAAGAACAGATGGATAAAATTAAGACTGAGCACATCACAGCGGGAGCACATGGCAGATGTTATGGAGATTGATGTGACATGTACAGAAGAGCGTTGGTGAAATCACCTATTGGAAAACTATGAATAAATATGATTCAAATGGAAAATATAGAATAATCAAACATCAAAACATGTGTCTGAAACTTGTTAAATTATATAACTTTATATAACTAAGGGCCCATGTTACGCCATTTTCTGATCTATGTTATAATCAGTGTTGGGGAGAAACAGATTACATGTACTGGAGTTATGTAATCAGAGTACAAATGATGAGTAACTGTATTCAGTTACAGTTACTGTTTCAGTGAGTGGTAATTGGATTACAGTTACTTTGTTGAAATAAATGGATTACACGGCGGTATTTTCCTGTTTTCACATTTTGGGCTAAACTAGGACTAAACCAGGTGTAAACCAGGTCTAAAACCAGAACTAAAACCAGAACTACACCAGGACTAAACTAGAACTAAACCAGGACTAAAACCAGGACTAAACTAAACTAGAACTAAACCAGGACTAAACCAGGACTAAAACCAAGACTAAAACCAAGACTAAAACCAGGACTACACCAGGACTAAACTAGAACTAAACCAGGACTAAACTAAACTAGAACTAAACCAGGACTAAACCAGGACTAAACCAGGACTAAAACCAAGACTAAAACCAAGACTAAAACCAGGACTAAACCAGGACTACACCAGGACTAAATTAGAACTAAACCAGGACTAAACCCAGGACTGAACTAAACTAGAACTAAACCAGGACTAAACCAGGACTAAACCAGGACTAAACCAGAACTAAAACCAGAACTAAAAGCAGAACTAAACCAGGACTAAACCAGGTGTAAACCAGGTCTAAAACCAGGACTAAACCCGGACTAAACTAAGACTAAACCAGGTCTAAACTAGGACTAAACTAATACAATATGACACTAACAGTAGTGTGGACATAATTTAAGGCAGCATTGATCTCATATAAAAATCATTTCTCTATCAATAATATTTTTAATCTGGTCAAATAAAGACTGAACAAACAAGAATTTTCAGGATGTGGTTGGTACATTCATGTAGTTTTAAAAAACATGACAATATCACGTAATCCAAAGTATTCAGATTACGTTACTCACTTTAAGTAATTTAATGGATTACGTTACAAACTACATTTTGGGATATGTAATCTGTAATCTGTAGGGGAATACATTTTAAAAGTCACCTTCCCAACACTGGTTATAATGTCATTTCCTCATCAAAAACAGACCTGGAGTTGTGTTTTATTTCAGTCACACCTGAGTTCTTCTCTCAAATGGAAAACACTGTTCCATCTTGTGATGTCATGTGGTCATACAGGATGTGTTCCACTGTGTTTTTAAAAAGGTTGATTCAAGATGATGGAGTTTGTATTTACATTTCGTATTAATTCATAGTTAAAGGGACACTTTGCAACATTTCTGGGACCTAATTGTCTCCATAGAAATGTCATAGTTTTATCTAGAATGATCCACAGTAACATTAGAGATTGGATTATTAATTCATAATTAATTCACTAAAATCCAGTGTTTCCCGCAGCTTTTTAAAGTTAAATCGGCCGTCCTGACAACGAGTGGCCCGGAATCTCCACCTTGCCTGTTTTCTGTGGGAAACACTAGAATTGTTTGGATCATTTCAGCCCTGGAATCTCCAAACTTTATTAAGGGCCTGTTTACATGACAACACTTGAGAGTAAAAACAACAAAATATTTTATCAGAAGTGCCTTTTGTTTAGATGGTAACAGCGTTTTTGAGGTTTAAAAATGCAAAAATCTGAAACCACACTCCAGAGTGGAAAAATTGAATATAATCCGCTGTAACGTTTCCGTCTACACTGCCGTCACATATAGTACACAGAAACAAACATGTCGGATCATTTCCATACATCGAATTCCACACACTTTTGCGTCACCGTATGCACACAGATTTCCTCCCAAAACGCTCGTCTAAACACGGAATAAAAAATTAAGGTGCGACACCACTTTTGCGTCTTCTGTTCAGACCGTCATTATATAAACGTGGCCTAAAAAATTTATAAATGTAGCTGTAAAACAAAGCATTTTGAGCTCAGTTTCAGTTTTGAGGACCGTTGCCATAGCGATTAACAATTTAAACAAATGACTATATCTTTTGAATGTGAAAATTCTTTAAAATGTTGCATATAACAGGAAGCTGAAACCCATTAATTCCACATAAATCATTATTATTTTGCTCATTAACTTATTATTAGGGATGTAACGATATCCAAATCTCTTGGTACGATATTATCACGATATGCATCTCACGGTACGATATTTATTGCGATATTTTGAAGAGGCTGATATAATTGTAGACAGGACACGTTTTTGCTTATTGACCAGATTTTGGTCTGAATTATTTCCATCATAATCCCAGGAATTCAAGTAAAAACATATTTACCTCCGCCAAGGAGGTTATGTTTTTGCCGGCGTTTGTCTGTTTGTTTTTGTTTGTTTGTTTGTCTGTTAGCAACATAACTCAAAAAGTTATGGACCGATTTTGATGAAATTTTCAGGATTTGTTGAAAATGTGAAAAGGAAGAACTGATTTCATTTTGGGGTTGATCCAGAAGAAATCCTGGATTCTGGATCACTTTGAAATTTTAGTTAACATTGTGGTAAATGGGGCCAAACATTTTGTTTCTCAATATCTCGGTTAATTATTGACCAAACCCCATGAAATTTGACTCAGGGATGGACAATGGGATCCTCTTTCATATTCCAAAGGCTGATCCGGATCTGATCCAGAAGACTGATTTTATCGCAATTTATATAAAAAATGGGGGTAGTCCTTGGCGGAGGTCTGCGCTCTCTGAGTGCTTTTCTAGTTCTTCACATTATCTGCGCTGAAATGAATCATGGGATATGTAGTTTTCGATGTTTATAAGCTGTTGATACTATAAAACAATGCATTTAAGTAAACAAACTTGTGATTTGATATACCGTATATTGCGAGACTTTTGACGATACGATATCACGATATTTCGGTTATTGTTACATTCTTACTTATTATTAAACTAAAACCAGTCAAAGTTGAATTCTGTGTCTGAACTGAAGATCTCGGCCTGTGGTGTACCTTTGTCTGGTGAGCGATGGACATGCGGAGGACCTGGTCTTTGCCGTAGCAGAGGAAGCTGTGGGTGTACAGGTTGTAGTCGTTGCCGTAGAGACGGAAAGTGACAGCATTAGTGGGAGATTCTAAGCTGTCGAAAGTGTCCGAGATAAAACTGATCTGAGTGGACGCTCCGCCCAAGTCCAGCGCTCCTGTGGTCTCCAGGCCCTGAAAGGACAATAACACAAAAATACATATACATATTAGAATATAATCCATGTATCATTCTTTCATTCATTTTTCTAAATAAATACAAAAATAAGAAAATGAAAAAACAACTATTTTCTTCATTATTTGTCTCCAACACCAAAATGAAAAAAACGGATAATGATTCGTTTTTTCAGTTTTTGATTTTGTGTTTAAACGAATAACGGAAAAAATGGATAACGACCGTTTCTCGTTTGCTGAACCAGGACTGAACCAGGTCTGGGACCAGACTGGAACGAGACTGGGACTGAGACCAAGACTTAGAGCGGGACCAGACCAGCAATGAGTCCGGGACCAGGACCAGGACTGAGACCGGCGCTGAGACCGGGACCAAACCGGGACTGAGATCATGACTGATGCTGGGACCAGACCAGGACCAGACCATGAATGAGACCTGGACTGAGACCAGACTGGGACTAAGACCAGGACCAGACCGGGACTGAGACCTGGACCAGACTTAGTTGTGATATAGGTTTTATCTATACTATGGAACATTCCAGACAAAACTACGACAAGCAGGTAGCGAACCCTCCACCAGAAATATTACACAGTGCACCTTTAAGAAACATGATGATTCTGGCGTGCTCTTGCCCAATTTTCCTTTTATTTGTGTTTTAAACTGCAACCTGATTTGTACTTATTTTTCTTTTGCAATGTTTTTTAAAAGGACACTTCATCTTTATGTAACAAACAATTTACATGATGCAGAACTGAGACTTCTTTCACTAGAGGTTCTTGTGTCTTAATGTAGTTGCAGTGTTAGCACTTCCCACCACTGACCAGTGTATTTTGTTATTGTGTCCTTGGGCAAGACACCTTACCCACCTTATCTCCATATGACTGTGGCTTGTGAGTGATTAGTGATGTTCAAAGAGTAGAGATTGGCAGCTTCTTCTGTCAGTCTACCCCGGGGCAGCTGTGGCTACAAAAGCATCTCACCACCACTGAGTACAGAGTGAAATAATGATGACAATATGACGATGACTGTACTACAACGCTGCCACAAGTAAAGACGTAACTGTAATTATCTCCTCATGTGTGAATGTTCGGTGTAATTGTGGGACATTTCTTACATGTTTTTCCAGTGAAATCTTTTATACACCCAGAAGCGGTCCATGAGGTTTCAAAGAAAGGCGTTTGGGCAAAGTTTTTTGAAATTGAGACATTTGGACGGCCATCTGGAAGTCATTTTCAATTTCAAGGAACTGGGGCCCGAGAAGCTAGAATCTATACTGCTCTGAGTTTGATTAGTCCTGCTCTAAAGGGGGGAGTTAAAACCAGAACCTGCTTTGTCTGGGTTTACCTGCGAGCCTTGTTTTCAGTTAATCTACCCTATTTCTTCCAGTCTGCCCCAATGAAGGGCCTGGCAAAGCTAGAATGATATCTCTTTGTATTTTTATACAGATACCAGTCTGGTCCCCATGTCCTTTGTTGCATCTTAAACTCAGCCAAATGTGATCCTGCAGTGAGATTTGTTTGTTTTTTACTGCGTTGCTCATTGATTCTGCAGAAATCAGACCCTGTGATATTTTTTTCCTGTCATTTTCCTTGTAAGCAGGCGTATTTGTTTTGATATGGCCAGATCATGCCTGCCCCTGATTGGCTAATCCACCTGTCAGTCACGTCCATCTAAACTCAGGGGGATTCACCAGTGACCAGACTCACATCTTCATAAAGTACTGAAGAAGTGTGTATTCTGGATCCCAGGCAAGTGTATATATATGTTTGTTTTTTTTTTCTGTTAAGCTACTTTATCTATTTCTCATCTGGCTCATATTATTGAGCATCAAGCAGACTACTGGGAGGGATTTTCCGAAAAAGTGAGCAAGAAACCGCCATGTTTGTTTTCCCAGTGGGATGTGTCTGTTGTCAAAGCCGAACTTTTCTAGTGTTTTGAACCATATCACTTTTGTTTCTGGTTCTGATATTGTCATTTTTTTTTTGGGATTCGTCAAACGGCTCGAGAAATTTGTTTTTTGCGAACTCCATAAATACAAAAGGGAATCAGATGTGTGTGACTCCAAACCTCCGTTCAAACTGTTTCCCTTCCAACGGAATTAAAAAATAGTGAAAGGTGAAAGCGATGGGCAGGATTGATACGCAAGAAGGACAAAAAAGGAAACCTCTGACTGCTTAAATCGTCACGAGTTTGTAGTGAACATTTTGTATGTGGAGCACCATCAAAGCAAGTCAGAGATTACCTTTGTTGTCCTTCCCGTGGATCGATCCTGCCCATCACCTTCACCTTTCACTATTTTTCAATTCCCTTAGGAAGGGAAACAGTTTGAACGGAGGTTTGGAGTCACACAGATCTGATTCACTTTTGCATTTATGAAGTTCGCGAACAAATTTCTTGAGCCGTTTTCCGCTGTTAGGACATCCAACAACCACACAATTACGATGTCAGAATCCCAAAACTAAAATATGACAATATCAGAACCAGAAACAAAAGTGATATGGTTCAAAAGACTTGAAAAAATCGGCTTTGTCAATAGATGCATCCCACTGGGAAATCAAACATGGCGGTTTGATGCTCACTTTTTTGGAAAATCCTTCTCAGTATGCATTGCTCAATAACCGGAAGTCCGAGATTCTTGACGCGTGTATTATACATAAACTGTTACTGTTGAATCCACAGACCTGTTTGAGACGATCGTCCAGGTAGTTGACGGTGACCCACCCGAAGGCGCCCTCTTCCTGCCCGCTGAGGATTCGCGCTCCCTGGAACGAGAAAGGGCTCTTCTGCAGACTCTCGGACACGGCCTGGAAAACCTGATCTGACGCTGCGCTGTTCTCAATACTGCAACGGGAAAACACAAACACAAACAACATATTCTCATGTTAATTTTGTTTTGAGGAAATTTCTTTTTGTTTTTCTAATAACTACTGTGATTTGATTTGCTATTTATGGTTAAAACTGGGGGTATTTTACATCTATGGGCTCTTAACTGCTGACACATAAAATATTTAGATCACCATGTTACCTTTTATTGTTTTAAAAATGCAAGATTCACCAAAAACAACTTATTATCATGTTTTTTAAGTCCCTCTCCCTTTGCTCTCTGCGCTAAGTCACACCCCTTCAGAGCGCTGTCACAACACAATCAACTAATTAAACAACTACACACTGGATTAAGCTGTTGTGTACAGTTTTGTGTCATGTTTTTGTATATTTATGGAGAATTGTTGCACGGAGGCATGTCGAGAGTTCAAACAGGACCCGGGAAAGATCACTAAATTACTCAGACATGCATGGATGACATCTAAAACGTCTTTAGGCATGTTTTTGATAAGGGAACCAAATTATAACATGACAGAAAGCTCAAAAAATGAACACTGCATAAAAAAATAGGATTCTGTTCGGATAATAAACAACTCGAGGAGCATTAAGACTGAAATTTGAAGAATCCCATGTATTTCAGAACGTGTCTAGAGGTCTAAACTAAACTTAAGTACAAGATTTGAGACAGTATAGTTCCTTCTTTCAAATTTCAACTTTAATTTCTACATATAGAGTAGCAATATTTATTTATAATAGAAGTCAATAGCTGTATACTAAATGCAGAGAGCCCCCACTGCACATAATGGATTAGATTCAGTGTAGTGTGCGTGGTGTCGTGTGTACTGTAGTGTGCGCGGTGTCGTGTGTACTGTAGTGTGTGTTGCAGTGGAGTCGACATAGAAATAAATCATGTTTTGTCAGATGGAAAAGGCAGGAGTGGAAATGCGATTGGATTCTGTCACAGCTCTCTAAATATGAAGTGGCCTTTCCTATTGGGAGTGAACAGTACAGACCAGGACTGTATAAATGTACTGATATTCAATATTGTACAAAATCTGCACACTCAGTCAGGATTCATGTCTTGTACTGAAATAAAGCGCTCATCTTCAGTCCTACATAATTTAATATTTAAAGGTCGACGATGTAACTTTGGTGGGGAATAAGAGCTGTCACCTGCTTGTTTTGATGAAGACGTTATTGCTTTACCAACTTTACCAGAGTCTGAAGCTCTGTTACTCAATTTAGACTTTAACCTGGGCTTTTTTTTTTTTTTTTTTTTTAACACAACCTGACCATAAAAGCCCTGACTTAGTTAGAACTACAACAGGTGGGATGATTTTGTACTTTTAAACAATAGTGTTGCAGTCAAGACCGCACTAACTGAGTCCAAGACCAGTCCGAGACCACAGGGTCCAAGACCGAGACAAGACCAAGACCTTCGAGAGTCAAGATCAAGACTTTTAAAGATCGAGACCGAGACAAGACCACAGCCCATCAAGACCAAATCAAGACCATCGTTGCTATTTCCTACATTTATTTGTCACATTTATACTGTTTATCAATGTTTTTTTTTTTAATAAATATATATAATATATTTAATTATAAATATTATTTTAATATATAATTAATAAATATATATATATATATAATATCTCCATTTGATCTGGTTAATGTTCATTTAAGCAAACTGTACTGCACTTAAACACCCCTTTTTTGGACCCTCACCCATAGTTTGAAAACCCCTTCTTTAATCCCACTTCCACTGGCACTTTACACAAAACAACTTTAAAGTGAATCAAGTGGATTTTTTCAAGTTCATAACATTTACAGTCACATTATCTTAAAGGTTCTGCAGTGATATTGAGCCTCTGCACATTTACTGGCTGTAGTGAAATATGAACTCACTTGTTGAGTGTCAGACCTCGAGTCCGAGACAAGACCTCTGAGAATCAAGACCGAGACAAGACTGAGACTTTTAAAGGCCGAGACCGAGACAAGATTGAGACCACAGCTCGGCAAGACCAAGTCAAGACCATCTTTGTCATTTCCTACATTTATTTGTATTTTACAGATATTTTGGCACATTTATACTGAATATCAATGTTTTTTTTATTTTTTTATATAAATCTATCTCCATTTGATCTGGTTAATGTTCATCTAGGCTTAAAATAAGACAAGCAAACTGTACTGCACTTAAACACTCCTTTTTTGGACCCTGACGCACAATTTGACAACCCCGTCTTTAATCCCGCTTCCACTGGCGCTTTACACAAAACAACTTCAAAGTGAATCAAGTGAGTTTTTTTCAAGTTCATAACATTTACAGTGACATTATTTTACTGGTTTTGCAGTGATATTGAGCAGCCTCTGCACAGACCTCGAGTCCGAGACAAGACCGAGACCAAGTGCACTTGAGTCCGAGACAAGACCAAGTCCAAATGCACTCGAGTCAGAGACGAGACCAAGTACTACAACACTATTAAACAAATCCCTCTCCAAAAGCATTACAGTCCCAGGCTATGTAGCAGAGGCATTTTTTTCAATTAGTCACTCAGTCTTTTTTGTTGAAGTCAAACTCCTAAATGGCACAATTCATGCTTGCGTTGTTTACAGGCAAAGTATATTTTAGCACAGTGCGTGTAGTACGTGTGAGAGAGTATTTCAGATGAGCGTACTTGAGCAGTCTCATCCCGGCCGTGGCTCCCAGGTACAGCGGCGTCTCCTGGTGTCTCTCGCTGGGCACATACTGCTCGGCCTCCTTCATGCACACCTGCAGAGACTGAGCCGCCATTTTAGGATCTGACGCGTAACTCGAGATACCAGGACCTGTGAGAAATGAGAATATAGAGATTTTTCAAGTGTGTTTTCCCTATATTATTATTATTATTTTGGAGTAATACTTGAAATTGATAATAAACAATGTAAACTCAAGAACAGATTGATTTAAAGGTGCACTAAATGTAACTTTTCTACTGGGGGATCTGCCAAATTCTTGTTTTTCTTACAACTTTAAATTGATCTATTTTGCATTTTTAAATCACAGGAGAATTTATACATTTGTAGTTAGTGATGCCATTGTATATAAGGTCCTATATTATGCAAAATTTTCTCTCTTTTTAAGCCAAGTTATAATGTTTTTACCTCATCAGAAACATCGCTAAGATAGTTGTATTTTGTTTCATTCACACATGTTTGAGTAATTCTTTATTATTAGTCTGTTGCTGTATGTTTTTGATGAGGAAACAACATTATAAAAAATCAGAAAACAGCGTAAAATGGACCCTGTAAAAAATGTAAACATCAATATCAAAGAAAACGAAGGCATAAAACATTGGCGATTTACAAAAGTCCTGTTTCATGAGGAAGAAATGTTCAGTTTTCTTAATTTAATGTAACTTATGTTGTTATTTTATTTATCTTTCAAAATATTAATGCATGAACTTAAAGGTGCACTGTGTAACTTATTGTCTGAGGGGTCCGACACCTGCTTGTTTCCATGGATACGTCATAGCTCTGCCTGGAATGTTCCACAGTATGACTTTAAACAGTTGTACCTTACATTTATTCAATTACAGGTGGTTTTATAGCTCAAAAATACTTAAAAAAAAACAAGGCTTTCTGACTGTGTGCGGGGTCGCCTCTCCACAGATCTGACCTGTAACTTGGTCTGGTTTGCTCACCATGACGATAGAAAGCTTTAACGCCATACTGTGAAACATTCCAGACAAAGCAATAACATCTCCATGACGAAAAACATTTGACGAACCCTCCACCAGAAAAGTTACACGATGCACTTTTAAGGCATCAACTGAAGGCTTTTTATGAAAGATTTGTCTCAGATAGCAATGTATTTTTCCTAATAAATAAAGATTTTTGGGATTACATTGACTTTAAATAAAACCTCCATCTTAATGCAGTGTAAAAAAATAAAATAAAAAATTGGACTTTATCAAACGCCCAACCTTGAATCTGATATCAAACACGAAAAGAGAGATTTTAACTTTCAAAACATCCCCTCCCTCCTTCACCTCCTCGTCTTCAGGGCACTCTGACATAATCCCATCAAGGAAAATGACTTCAGAAGTGTTATTTTTTCACAGCGCAATCAGTTTCCAGACTACATGAATGGCCCATTAGACAGATAGCAGCTGTGGTACGTGATAAGACGGTGCCATAACAATACAGATATCTTCCTATCTTTGTAACGGGATCGAAGTACAACATCACTGTGACGTTATTACACGATTTTACTGTTATGATTAGAATTTGAAATAAATTATGAAACTAACATCCAATATTGTGTTGCAAATTTAGCTTTGCAAATTGCACTTTAATGTCATTTTTCGTTTGGGGGTCCGTCATCTGCTTGTTTCCATGGAGATGTCATTGCTCTGCCTGGAATTTTCCGCAGTATGACATTAAACAGATCTACCTTACACACTGGCGGAGTTAGGAATTTGAGGGCCCTAGACGAACTTGAGTTTGGGGCCCTCATTATAATGCACCGTTTTGTTGTTGTTGTTGTTTTTTATATATATATTTATTGTTTAATTAATATTTATTTATTGAATTATAGTGGATTGGAAACTTGTCTTATTGGTTTGGTCACCTAATAAATAACCAGAGCTGAAAGTAGTTTTATTTTTTTGCTAGTACAATTACATTTTTGTTTACATCCAGTAAATATGATGAGGATTATTTTTCTTATGATTATTGTTTAAAAGTAAACGACTCTCATTTAATGTCATATTGAGAGAAAATCAAATTAGTGGTATTGAGGGTAAATTGTTTCGGGGCCCCTCCAAGTTTGGGGGCCCTAAGCAGCTGCCTACTTTTCCTAATGGTAGCGCCGCCTCTGACCTTACATTTATTCAATTACAGGTGGTTTTATAGCTCAAAAATACCTAGAAAAACAGACATTCTGACTGTGATCGGAGTTTCTTGGTGTAACTTGGTCTGGTTTGGTCTCCATGATAATACAAAGGTTAAACGCCAGACTGTGAAACATTCCAGGCAAAGGAATAACATCTCCATGAAGAAAACTCCACCATAAAAGTTACACAATGCACCTTTAAAGATGCTGTACCTGATTTTTAACATCCATGACTAGAGCTACTCATTTTAAACAGTTTGCAGTGATCCAAAGTCATTCCTCTTTCTGAACATTCTAATTATTCACCGCAATGAGTTTCAGAACTTTCAGGCAAGGCAAGGCAAGTTTATTTGTACAGCACAATTCGTACACAAAGTAATTCAAAGTGCTTTACAGAATAAGAAATACATTAAAATCACAATAAAAACAAATCAAAACATAAATAATCATGAAGATTAAAATGAAAAAAGAGAGACATAAATTGGAGAGAAAAGTGCGGAATGAAAACCTTTCAGTTATTTGCACAGTTAAACAGAAATGTTTTGAGCCTGGATTTAAACAGCGTCACAGAAGAGTCTGTCTCACATGTTCAGACTGTTCCAGGTTTTAGCTGCATGAACCTGAAACGCTGACTCCCCTTGTTTAGTCGTGACTCTGGGCACCAGCAGGAGGCCGGTCCCTGAGCTCCTCAGAGTGTGAGATGGTTCATATGACACTAACATGTCACAGATGTACTTTGGTGCTCGGCCATGGAGAGACTTGTACAAGCAGAGCTGCTTTAAAGTCTATTCTCTGAGGCACAGGAGCCAGTGCAGAGACCTGAGCACAGGACTTATGTGCTCGTACTTCCTAGTTCGAGTAAGGACCCGAGCTGCAGCGTTCTGGATGTTCTGCAGCGTCTCACAGCTCGTTTGGAGAGACCAGTGAGCAGAACATTACAGTATCTAACCTACTGGAGACAAACGCATGGATAAGTTTCTCCAAGTCTGCTTTAGACAGTAAACCTTTGATTTTTGCTATGTTTTTTAGATGGTAAAAGGCTGCAGATGTTATTGATTTGATTAGATTTCTTGCCTGATTTGAAGGTTTTAGAGAGAGAGACTGGAGGTGACTGCTGACAATGTAGTGCAATCCTCTGGTCACACACACGTTCAGCAGCCACGTGTTCAGCTGAAACAGTCGGGTAAATTTGTTCCTGTTCCTTAGGTCTATGTTGGGAAGAGGTCCACTGATAAATGTCTTAACCTCCACTTTATTAAGCTCCTCGAATAATTTAGTGAAATCCCTTTCACTATCATTCTGATCCATTTTGAACACCTTGGTGTGTTGACAAAACTTTTGGCAGGAGTTTTGTTATCTCAGAAACAGTGTAGGTCGGGTAGCAGCATGTTAGGATTTCTCTGTGACTCACACCAGTGATAGCCCCGTCTCCTAGCAGCAACGTATTTCTGACCTTGACGTTTGACACAGATTCCCGGTATGCCTGCACTCTTTTGCCAACTTTATTGTTCTTGTTTTGTGATGACAGTACATTATCCGTTTGTATGTTAACATCAGTCTGTGACAGTGGTGAAAATCTGTTTGTTAGCTTTATTGTGGGTGATATAACGATATTTTCACCCTCTTCTCTGGAAGTAACTGAGTGCGTATACATGCACATCAATAACCCGGTTATTAGCCATACCCCGGTTATGTCAGTATTCGGGTTACTGCGTTTACATGCGCACTGAGAAACCGGGCTACTCATATTCGCGTGTACATGATCAAATGGAGTATCCCGGTTTCTTGACATAATCTTACAAATGCGCAGGCGCAAAAATTTACTCTTCATTAAAACCTATCGGAATAAACCAGCTACAGTAACCCGGTTTCTAATAACCGGGATACTGCCATAACCGGGTTACTGAAACCGGTTACTGCGTTTACATGCACCATCAAGAAACCGGATACTCAAAAACCCAATCATAACCGGGTTACTGATGTGCATGTATACGCACTCACTGTAGGTTGCTCACCACTGGAAGTCACTGGTAGCGTCTGATGAAGTCCTTTTTCAGTTTCTAAAGCAAATATCCGTGCTTGTAGCTCATAAATTTCTTGTTGATAGATCCGACAGACAGATAGAATTCTCTTGGTTTCTTCTCCCCGACATGTTGCTGGCCCATCAGATGATTTGTTAAAAAATAAAAAAATGTTTAAAAGTATTAATTTATTTAAAAGGAAATCAAAAATAGACACATTATCCGTTGTTGGAGGAGGTAAACTGATTAAAAAGCAAAAACAGCAGGAGCAAGCAAGGATAGCGTCTGCACTCTTCAGAAGCAGGAAGTGATCCCTGAAGCGAGTTCTGCCATCACAGTAATAGCATTCTAACAGCACACTTACTGATTCCCGGACATTAAAAATAAGCTTTATAATTAGATACAGACAGCACTAATTTTGAGCTCGAGTGCAGGGTGTACAGACATTTTAATGAGTCTGGAATCTGTTAGAAAAAGTTACAAAGACATAAGTTTACGCAATTTTCAGTGTTGAGTAAATATGAAGTCACATTATGAAAAAAGTATGTACATGTATGTATGATGCATGAGTCCCCCTTTTTTCTTAAGAAATTGCTGACTGGAAGAGCCATGACTAAGAATTACTGGAAAACTTTGGGTGAAATCTCCAGAAATAAGTAACTCCAATGTATATAATTCACTCCTCCCATTTCAAATAGATTTGTTAAATTGGGAAGTAATTCAAACTCTGGGTAATCTGGGTAGTCCTGTGTAATGTCATGTAGTACTTGACTTCAGCCTAGTAGCAAAAAAAAAGTTGATTTATTTGAATTATCTGTGCATATGACTGAAAGGTTTTGACTCCGCACGCTTCTCTCTTCTTGTTTAATGTTAATATTATCTCGATTACTTATGTTTTGATTTGTTTGTATTGTGATTTTAATGTCTTTCTTATTCTGTAAAGCACCTGGAATTACTTTGTGTACAAATTGTGTTATATGACTCAACTTCCCTTGTATTCACTGAAAAAAAGCAATATCTAGGTAAGTTAAAATGACTTAAATTAAGAACATTTTACTTTATTTAAGTAGATTCAACTTCATAAGTAAAATAATGGAATAAGTGTGATTTTCTTAATTCAAGCAACATTCGATTTTGTTTCTTATTTTAAGTGCAAAAAGTTGTTGTTTTTCTTATTTTAAGTGTAGCAAGATGTATTTTCATATTTTAAGTACAAAAAGTCTTATTCCACTGGCAGAGCGTGTCAAGAACTTGTCAAGCGAAATTGACTCAAATCATGATGAAACTTTCTTAATTCAAGTCATCTTAACTTGGATAGATTTAGTTTTTTGCAGTGTTGTCTTGCCCAGTGTTGCATAAGATTATTTTAATTTGAATCTTTTCTGATCTAACATAAATGATTAAAGGTTGTATAGAGGATTTTCCAAGGAACGAGAAATCCAGCGACTGTTTGTCCTTTTTCAAATGTTGCGCATGCGTGAAACCACCCCCCCTCCCCTACAGCTCCTACGTAGAAACGCCTCCTCCCGCCTCCTCTTACGCCAGAAACAGGTTTGTTTACAGCCGGTGAGCTGCACATGACTTGTAAACAACTAACTACAGTGTTGGTTAGGCAAGACGGAGAAGTGAGGAGCGGGGGGAGCGGGTGTGCGGACATTTCGTTCGCGGACGAGAAGTGAGGAGCAGGGAGAAGAGCGGAGCAGGGAGCAGGGAGAGAGGAGAGGTTAGCGGTGCACGGAGATTCCGTGCCCGGAGAAGTGAGAAGTGAGAGCGGAACGGGCAGCGGGGACAGGAGCAGGAAAGGGGTGCAGAGAAGGTTGTGCGGAGATTCAGTGCGAATGAACTAGCTACAACACGCAGCAGCAAGCGGACTCTTTCTTTGCCTTGAAAATTACGTTTTCAGACATAGGATATCGCTTTCGTGTCCTGAAAAACGTTTGTCTAGCTCTTGGAAATAAAGTACGTTTTCATAATAAGCAGAAGTGACCTGTCCAGGAGTAATTTGGCGACCAATGCGTCAGTCTTTAGACCCTGCGTCTGCTTCAGTCGCGCCATCGCTGGAATGAATCTTCAAGAATCACCTTAGTTTGGCTTCGCTTCTTTTCCCCTTGTCTTCTTCTTTCAGCGACCTCAAAAACGGACTTTCTTTTGCGGCGAACTGCTCCTGGATTCTTGTCGCCATTGCAACAAACTTTGTGCGAACTGCAAGGAGGATATAGGTCAAAAAAAGCCGCTAAGAACTGTTGCTTTGGTGGAGTAAACAGCGTCTGTTCGTCTTGCGTCTGTGGACTGTGTGACAGTCGTACGTAAACCACGTACCGGCGGCGCGCAGGCAAGTCAGTTACGCTAGAAACGTAGGGAGATTGATTGACAGCCTGTCAGCTCACAGATAACGAGGCAGTGTCGTTATCTATTGGCAAATGTTTAGCCCCACCACGTCCAGAGTTGATGAATTTTTATTCTCTTTTTTTTGGTCATCATAATTACAAGGCTACTGCATCTCTATAATGCTATCATTGACAACTTGAAACAAAAAAAACAAAAAAAAATCCTCCATACAACCTTTAAATTAGGAGGCCCTTGTAAAAGAGATGGATCAAATCTTCAAATAAATAAATAAATGAATAAAAATAAAGTCACATGTTATAGATTTGTTGATGTTTGATGGTACCTTTGACTTTGCAGGAGTTGGTCTGTTCTACCCTCCCTGTGTTGTTGTCTTTCTCCGCGGGCCACTGGTAAATGTACATGGCCGTGTGAGAGGAGCCAGCGTCCAGGACAATTCCATACTGAAAACAGTAAAAAAAACAAACAAGCATTAATTTCATTTAGACACAAAACTGAAAGAAGTACTGTTTATTTTGTTTTCATTGCAAGTCCACATAATAAAACCCCAGATAATCTCTTCTTTATATAACAGGTTGCACTCATGTGAAATCAAAACATTCTCAAATCACTACAGTTTAAAGGTGAATTGTGTAACTTGCTTTGTCTGGAAAGTTTCACAGTATGGCTTTAAACATTTCTATCTTCATGGAGACCAAACCAGACCAAGTTACAGGTCAGATCTGTGAAGAGGCGACCCTGCTCACAGTCAGAATGTCTGTTTTTCTGGGTATTTTTGAGCTATAAAACCACCTGTAATTGAATAAATGTAAAGTAGAGCTGTTTAATGTCATACTGTGGAACATTCCAGGCAGAGCAATGACATGTCAGTAGAAATAAGCAGGTGATGGACCCAAACCAAAAAGTTAGATAGGCGTCGTTCAGAGTGCAGGGCTTAACGGTCAATTCGGATTTTTGTGTGAAATCCGATTTTTTCGCGAGGTCGTTAACGCTTCCAATTAAATGCGACTTGTGTGTGATCTCCAGTGTGAACTTTAAACGCCCCAAAAGTGTACAGAGAAGTCGCCTAAACGCTGGGCTCGTCTCCCAAAATATGGTCCAGTTCTTCGTAAAATGGGCAGGTTACACGTCTATGTCCACTTTGTTTGTTTGAGTCTTTAGGCTCCTTGTATTTGGCTCACACGCTCTTTACTTTTTGTTGATATTGGAGCCCGGACCATCATTTGGCAATCACTTCAAAAAACGCCCAGTTCCGATAAGACTACTCTGATTTGGCCTGAATACAGCGATCCCCCCCAAATCTCGCTAACCTCACTTTCCCTCTAAATTCCAAGCCTGACGTGTAGGTGGGATGAATGTGACCTGACCGTTCAGACTGAAGTCGCATGTCAAAAGATCCGATATGTATCAGTTTCAGGAGCACATATCCAAGTGGCCTGGGTCGCATTTGAAAAAATCGGATCTGTGTCGTTCAGACTGTCATTAAAAGATCAGATACAGGTCGCATTGGGTCGAAAAAATCGGATTTGGGTCACTTCAGGCTGCAGTCTGAAGCTCGATTCGATGGTGGAATTTGCTGTTTAACTGTGCAGATTTGTGGACCTGGTTTACGGTTAATACAGCTGGAATTACTGTAACAAAAACCGGCGCAAAGTTCATGGTCTGCTCTGTCTGTATAAATAAACAGAAGTGGAGTTACGCTTTCACAACAGAATTTATAAGTGGTGCCATTTTTCAACTCCAGTTGTGATTGTTGTCATTTGAAAGAATTTAAGGACATGAGATTAATAAGACAAGTTTGTGAACCCGAGTAATCCCTGTAAATAATGTTCATAAAGTTCAATATTTGTGGCTCATTTATGTCTTTCAAATCTCCCATAGAGCTACATAGTCCCTCGCCCACCACCTGAGCTTATGACAGCATCAGATTCTACAGCCTAAATGCAACCTATTGATACTTTAGAGTGACGTCATGCTGGGGGTGTTCTACATAGATCTCTATTGACAAAATTTTCATCAGTAAACATGGTGACGTAATGCACACATTTGCAAAAACTGCCAAAAATGTTTTAAAATGATCTGAAAACTCAAGAAAAAAACCAAAATAGCACATTTTCAGGAGCCTGTGATCATTACGAGAGTCTATAATTGTGTTTAGGAGTTTGATTTTCAAGCAAAAAGGTGAGAGTGACTAGCTGGAAATGTATGTAGTATGTTAGTTGAGAGTAGGGTGACCACATTTTCAAAATAAAAAACTGGGACATCCCTGGTTTGTGGTGGTTGGTGATAATAAAATTGCAAAACGAGCGCATAATTAAGGAAAATTGTTAGCACTCGGCATTAATGTGAGTCAGTGTTGTCACATTTTCTTTGTGTTTTGGTCGTTTTTGAGCAGCTTTTCTGTGTTTTACCTTAACAAATGACTAGGGATGCAACGATAACCGAAATATCGTGATATCGTATCGTCAAAGTTCTCACAATAATATCATGGACCATTACAATATATCAAATTAGAAGTTTTAAATTAAGAGTTATGATGCAGCAATAGTTAAAAAAGACAGGGAACTACATAGACCATGATCCTTTGCTCCGTTTTAGTGCAGACTACATGAAGAAATAACAGTTCTAAACACTTTTAAGTCTTAGTTCTTTGGATTAAGTCTTGTCAAGGAATTTTAAAAGGAAAAAGAAGCAAATTAACAGTTTTGTTCGCAGCGTTCACAAAATATCGCAATAAATACAGTACTGTGGGATGTATATTGTGAAAATATCGTACAGAGAGATTTGGATATTGTTACATCCCTAATCGTGAGCCTCCCCACCATATCGTAAACTTTCCCGCGATATCGCAATAAATATCGTACCGTGAGGTTCATACCATGATGATATCGTATCGTGACACTTGGATATCGTTACACTCCTACTAATGACAATTTATACCTCGCTTTGCTGTTGGCAGGGAGCAGATTGGTCAAAAATAGGGACGCCTGGGACAAAAACTGGGACAAATCACTGGTTTTGGATAAATCTGCTGGGATAGAGGACACAGGGCTCAAAACTGGGACTGTCCTGAGTAAATTGGGACTTGTTTAACAGTAAAAATCATCTCATCTGTTGTAATTCCAGCTAAGTGAATTCTTTCTGGTCAGATTGAGTTAAAATAAAGTCTAATGAGAGTAACAGAGCTTCAGACAGAGCAGTGCAGTATTAGTAGTACTCCTGGTCTCGCAGACATCACGACTGTCTTATCTTCAGTGTCAGATGAGGCAAGTGGCTTTACAAAAACAACACATTTAAAGGCTATACTCAAAACACAGCATCATCTCATAATGTGAAAATACCAGTGTTACAATGTACTATGCCTCATATGCTAATCAGGCATTTGCAATTGTGATCAGCTTACAGGTCCAACATTAATATTATTCCAGGTTTTGGTTGATTTTAAGATTTCAAAGGATAGTTTTTACCAGTCTTCTTTATGAAACTGTAGGTAAAGCTGTAGGAGTCAAACAGGTTGCTGGTTGACCTTCGTATTGCACTTGGGGCTCAGGGTAAAACTGACCTCCACCTCGAGAAAGTGCAACGGAACGGCCAATCAGATCAGAGTTCCAAAGCACAAACTCGAGTTAGTTCAGAACAGATCGAATCGGCTGGATTTACGTCACAGCGAAAATGTCAATGCCCACAGTAAACGGGGAGAACTGTCTTTTCGTAATTTTGATATGTTAAGTAGAGAAAAGTGTCTTCTAAAAAAACTTTGTACAACATTTAGACTTTCTTCCACATCATTTTACAGCAGACGGAAGTTTTTTTCAATACACGCATCAAGAATCTTGGACTTCCTGTCATTGCGCAATGCATACTGGAAAGGATTTTCTGAAAAAGTGAGCATCAAACCGCCATGGAAGGAAGGGAAACAGTTTGAACGGAGGTTTGGAGTCACACAGATCTGATTCCCTTTTGCATTTATGGAGTTCGCAAACAAATTTCTCGAGCCGTTTTCCACTTTAGGACATCCAACAATCACACAATTACGGTGTCTGAATCCCAAAACTAAAATATGACAATATCAGAACCAGAAACAAAAGCGATTTGTTTCAAAAGACTAGAAAAGATCGACTTGGACAATAGACGCATCCCACTGGGAAAACAAACATGGCAGATTGATGCTCACTTTTTTCGGAAAGTCCTTCCCAGTATGCATTGCGCAGTGACCGGAAGTCCAAGATTCTTGATGCGTGTATAGTCAAACTTCCATAACTGAGTCAGACTAGCGATACCTGACATTATATTAAACTTTCTCGGACAACCATATTTTCCCCAGCTGTTGCAGTGGAACACATTTGCACTGACTTCTTATGACCTCTTAGCCTGTGAGGACCTCGCAATATTAGGATTTGTTTGCTTGATGGTAGGCGGGTCCTTTTTTTATTTAACCAACCGCTGCTATTTGGTCGTGATGTATGTAATGTGCCAAATCAGAGCAATAATGTCTTTCTTAACATCTTGATAAAATTCACCAAACATTCTCTTTGTTCTAGCTTTAAATCCTCGATCCCGGGAATCGTTACCAACACAGAATGTCTGTCTTCGTCTACATCCATCTCGACCGCTGTGTTTACTGTTGTGCTGCACCACAAAAGGGACACAGACAGATGCATGAGTTTGACGTCATGGCTTCACAGATCTTCACTGATTGGTCGGTGCATGGTCTACAACTTCCGGGATCCTTGCAAACCGTCTAGTGTATTCTGATTCCTGACCTAGTCGTTCAAGAGAAATGAAATTGAGTGCAGCCTGACTAATGACCTCTTGTATAAAGCTGTGATTTTATATTTTATTATTTATCTTTCTATTTTATTTTTACTTGTATGTTTACATTTATGTAATTACCTCTTATTTGACACCTGTCTCTTGCTCTTTTTTGCTACTTATTTAGAATTTATTATTACCATTTATATTTTTGCTTTTTGTTATAATATTATATTGTGATGTGTGAGCAAATGTGTCCAAATAATTTCCTTTGTGGATCAATAAAGTTTAAGTCTAAGGCTACGTTCAGACTGCAGCCTGAAGTGACCCAAATCTGATTTTTTGGCCCCATGTGAAATGTATCTGATCTTTTAATGACAGTCTGAACGACACAGATCCGATTTTTTCAAATGCGACCCAGGCCACTTGGATATGTGCTCCTGAAACCGATACATATCTGATCTTTTGACATGTGACTTCAGTCTGAATGGCCAAAGCGCATTCATTCGACCTACACGTCATCAACAAGCCACAAACGTCACTATTCTGCTCTGAAGTAGGCAAAAATTGTTAATGAACTCCGTGTCACTGAAGCGAAGCACATCACCACTCACCACTCTTGGCTACGTCTCCACATCCACACGTTTCTTTCAACGGACGTCGCTGCCAGCTGCCCCACAAAATGCCACGGCCAAAAACCTCGTCCTTCATGAAGTTGTTCATGTTCTGGCTCCGGTACGAGAGGAACTTTAAAATCTCCAGGTGCTCAATGCTCGCGTCCATGTTTGGACAACTTCCGTAAACACAGAGCACGCTCGCTGAGGTTCATCGTGTCTCCAGTGCACATGCGGGACACTTTTGGGCCGTTTAATGTTCACACAGGAGATCACATACAAGTCACATTTAATTGGAAATGTGAACGACCTCGCAAAAACATCGGATTTCACAAAAAAATCTGAATTAAGCATTAAGCCCTGCAGTCTGAACGTAGCCTAAGTCAGGATTTATGAAATGTTCCACAATCTGGCATTAAACATACTAGTATATATGCTTCATTCCATAAATTAAAGTGTTTTATTACTGCAAATCTAAATAAAAATGTTGGTTAGCAGGGTTGGCTCTCTGCGGATTAAAGATGTAACTTGTCTTAGTGGTGTCACCTGCTTGTCTCCATGGAGATTTACGCAGAGTTTATGCCATACTGTGGAACTTTCCAGACAAAGAAAGCAGTAACAACTTCATAGAGACAAGCAGGCGAAATTAACCGATTATTGTCGCTAAAGCCATCTTCTTAATGAGCAAAAAATATAATCCACTTCAATATAATCTTACTAGTGTAATGTTATATTATTCTGCTAACAGTTCCATAGAAAATATTTAACAGAAGGTTTGTTTAACTTGCGGTCATTTGCGCTCACAGTTTGACGCATCACAGAGTAGCTGCTTTCATTTTTCGCGTTTGACAGAAAGAACACATCATCTTTATTATTATTACCGCTCGCTCGACCTTATACGGGCGTGAGATAGAACGCAGAGTCACAGGTTCAGGTTGTTTTAACTCGCCTCCATATTTGGGCAGTGAACTCTGGACATTCGGATCTTTGGATCAGACGCAGCAGAAGACTCCCACAGTTTAACAAGGAAGCAGATAAAGCGAGGAGATTTCACATAAACAAGACTGACTTTGATCATCTGGACACTACGCAGTTACGCCTTTGCAGAAGAGACTGAGCAGAAGTAACAGATCTGCATGTAATCTCTGGTTTTAGAGTAAATATGAGACGGATTTTGGATTTTACGTGTTTACAAATCCAAATCTGCTTTCTTTAAATAGCAGATTTTATAAGCAAACAGTTTTCAACGAGCTGCGCAGATAAAGATAACATTAAAGCTGCGGTGTGTGACTTTTTGGCAGAGGATCCGTCATGTTCTGTTCTTGTTTGTGTTGAGATGTCATTGCTCTGCCTGGAATGTTCCAAAGTGTGACATTAAACAGCTCTACTTTACATTTATTCAATTTCAGCTTGTTTTATAGCTCAAAAACACCTAGAAAAACAAGAATTCTGACGAAGCAGGGTCGCCTCTCCGCAGATCTGACCCGTAAACTTGATTTGGTTTGGTCTCCATGGTGATAGAAAGGTTTAAAGCCATACTGTGAAACATTTCAGACAAAGCAATAACATCTCAGTGGAGGATTTGATGGACCCTCCACCAGAAAAGTTACACAAAAGTTGCACTTTTAAAAATCAACAAAAGGTAATAAACAATAAAATAAAATAAAAAAAAATCTAATAATATTGGGTTCTACAAATAACATAGATTTGGCATTTATGAACCGGGCTTTACATGACTAAACCATTTTGTAAAAAGAAAAAACCCGCACACTGTCTTACTTAGAAATTGTGAGATTTATTAGGACAAACCGTGAATCTCACAATTTAGTAAGTAAGATGGTGTGTGGGATTTTTCTCCATGTTCTTGGGCTGCTCCCTCTCTTCCAACGCACCCATCTCAAGTAACTGATGTGTGAAGTTCTCATTCTTTTGTAAAAAAAAAAAAAAAATAAAAAATAAAATTATATAGGTGAGCCCCCATGTCTCGTATTGTTATAGAAATTAAACATACCTTTAAAGGGACAGTTCGCAATTTTGGACATAGGACTTCATTTCCTAGTGATCCAGAGTGTTGGAGACGTGTGGAGACACTTTTTTAAATATTCCATCCAGTCCTTGTATTTGCAGAGGTCACTGGTGCTAGACTAGTGCATGTCAATGGTCATAGTTATCCTGCCACTAAAAACAGTCTTACCCACTCCACAAAACACCCAAAACAAATCTATCATTACACCAGACTGTCCATGTAAATGTCTGTGTTGATAGAATAATGTTTGACATAAAACTAACCTTGCATCACATGAATCGTCGCATGTTGAGGGACTATTTTCTCATATATCAGTCCGCCGCTGCCAAGCTTTGTATCAGGAAGTACAACTCACTGCTGCTGCTGCTCAGACATAAATCCTCCAAATGCAAGGTTGGTTTTACTTCTAAAATTATTCTCTTGACACAGACATTCACATGGACAGTCTGGTGTAATAATAGATTTGCTTCGGGTGTTTTGTGGAGTGGGTAAGACTGTTTTTAGTGGCAGGATAAATATGACCATTGACATGCACTAGTCTAGCACCAGTGACCTCTGCAAATACAAGGACTGGATGGAATATTTAAAAAAGTGTCTCCACACGTCTCCAAAAGTCCAAAATTCCAGACTGTCCCTTTAATGGAATAAACACAAGACTGATACAGTAATGCGGAACATTATAGAGGAAGCAAGAACATCTCCACGGAGGCAAACAGGTGGTGGACGCCTTAAGAGGAAAGCTGCATGTCGCCACTTCAAGTTTTATGAATAGTGTAATCTTCAGTGTAATTTTTCCCATGTTCTTTCTATTGGTCCTGCTCCACGGTGACATTAGCCAAACCACAGTGCGGTTTTACAGTGTTATTACTCAATTTGTGTAAAATAATATTTAGAAAGTTGTGGAGGGGAAAGTGAGCAGACAGAGGCACTCAAGCGGGGATTTGTCCATTGCTTTGTTCACATACATACCCGTGTGAAATGAGGCTATACAAAATTTTTCTATTGCAACTGTGAAAATATTTGCAGAAGGAAAAAAGAAAAGTTTGAGTTCACAATGCTCAAGGCTCAGAGTTGGACTTTCTTCCTAATCATTTATATTAGAGGGGGCCCATGTGACGTTTCTTGCGCTGGACCGCCAAAGTTTTGTTGACGGGACTGATTTAAGAGCAACATTTTAGAAAACATGGAAACAACTAAAGCCAGCATTCCAGTTTTTTAGGATCTTAACTGCAATGTTATCATAATACTATTTATATTTAGCTGTGTAGTGATTTTTAGAGTGAACCCTTGAGGACAGTGCATTTAAAAGAGCCCATATTAGGCTATTTTGTGATCTACTGTGTGTTCTAATGTTGTTTTCTCGTCACAGACATGGAGTTGTGTTGTTGTGTTGTTCAGTTCACACGTTTAACACCCAAACCCTGGATATTTAGGCTGAGTTCTTCTCTCAGAACAGAAAACACTCTGTTCCAGCTTGTAATGTCATGTGATAATAATACAGGCTCCACTGAGTTTTTAAACTCCACACACCTTCACTTGTACTGCCAATCCCTACTGACCAAAAAGTAAACATGGTGGCTGTTAACTTGAAAACTACAGCTTCATGACATCACAAGGTTGAACGCAGCAATTTGAGCTGTGGAGATGTAAACAGGGTGACTCAAACATGTGTGAATGAAACAAAACACAACTCCAGGGATGTTTTTGATGAGGAAACATCACAGCCTTGCTGTTATGCTGATTTTTTTAATGTGCAATTTTGCTTGCTTTTTTCTTTTTACAGTGTATGAACATGCATTGTGTTCCTCCCCCTGCGTCCTGATTGGCTAAAGGACTCTAGACAATTGTCAGTCATTCTCCTCCGTGCTGTGTCTCCTGTACAGTACAGAATGTATTCAGCTGCCAAATTTAGCAGTGTGAGTCTGAAGTGCTGTATGTTTGCAAGTTTTCTCCCCGACAAAACCCACAATGGTGACAAAATGTTCTGCACTGACAAAGGCTCCTGCGGTCGCACCCAAAGACAGAGGAAGATGTTCTAACCATCGCACAAAAAGTCACATCTAGACACGCTGAAGGAAGGTAGAAGTTACACGCTATAGCAGAGTCCTGCACCAGGTCGGGTTCGGGCAAACAGTTGCTAAAATGGGCGGGTTTTAACGTTTTGGAATTGTACGGGCGGTATGCTGCAGGCAGTGATTACACACTGATGGGGCAGGACTAAATCAGGACTAAACCAGGACTAATCTTGGACTTAAGAGAGAAAACAACAAGCCCATGGAGCAGGGTGTCCGCAAAGTGCAATTGGGCGATGGCCCTGTTTACCTTGGTGAGGTGCGGAGCTCTGTGCCGGTCTTTTTTTCTTGCGGTCACCCCCGAGCCCGTCCCGACAGTGAGTTCTGTTTCAGTTCTGGCTTAGTCCTGGTTTACTCTTGTTTTAGTCCTAGTTCAGTCCTGGTTTATTCCTCCTGTTTCAGTCCTGTAATCAGTCCTAGGTTGGTCGTCCTGGGTTAGTCCTGGTTTAGTCTTGGTTCAGTCTGTGGCGTGTGCAGTGCAAACGTTTGATATAATCTCAGGTTAACGGGCGGGTGCGGTGTTGTACTGCACTGGTGCGAGTCTCCAAACTGTAGGCTACATTACGGAATAAATGACTCTTCGGTTTGTTACATAAAGAAGGAGGAAAATAACAAAAGGACGACAGCAGCAATAAGTTTTAGGAAGGACGCAAAAAGGGTTGTAACCGTCCTGTCTGAGAAAAGTGTTTAAAGTGTGTGATGAGGGATTTTACAGCCTTAAAACAGGTATAATAATAAAGCTGACTTCTTTGTGGATTTCGCCTATTGTGGGTTATTTTTAAAACTTAATCCACACTTTATAAAATAAACAAGGGACCACTGTGTATATTTTATCCTTTTAACTTATGTGTCTTGCCTTATTTGTTTTTATGCATGTAGTTTATTTATTTTTATTTATAATTTTTTTTTACATGGACAGGTGTGGAAAAGTAGCACTTGTTCTAAAACATTCAAAACAATGCATCTTGCATCTGGCTTATCTAATGCGATTGTGAATGAAAAAAATAAATAAAATATATATATATATATGTATAGTGACTGATTAAAACTAGTAAGAAGTACTTTGAACCGCTGTATGTGTACTGTGTAATCCTGAGCGCTGTTACCTTATACTTGGGGGTGAGAGGCTTGTTCTGCAGCACGGCGACGGTCACCAGGGCAACGATGGCGATGACCCCGACGACAGCGATGATGATGGTGAGGGGCGTGTGCCAGGGGTTCCTCTCTTTCATCTCTGCGAGGCCAGCGGGGGCAGGACGAGGCAGACAGGAAGAGAGGAGAGGGGGAGAGCGAACAGGAAGAGAGGGGGAGGAGGGAGGGAGAGAGGGAGAGAGCAAACAGGAAGAGAGGGGGAGGAGAGGAAGGGTCAACATGGGCAGTTGTGAGACACTGTTATCAAATACTGTATGCAGACACTGGAGGACAAGGGAGGTGAAGTATCTTGCCCAATGACACAGTGACAGCATTCATGTGTGGCAGCTGCAACTATATCTGATCTACCAACGATGTTTATGTCAGTATTTGAAGCGCCAAACTTCAGACACACTACTGGGCTGCTGTCGCTTCATATTACTACCAAAATTACTACTACCACTACTGCTACTGCTACTGCTACTACTACTACTACTACTACTACTACTACTACTACTACTACTACTACTACTACTACATAAACAAACATAAAGTACAAATCACATTCATACATATAAAGACAAATTGGAGCAGGAACCACCTATTTTATAATACTACCTGAGATACTACTACTACTACTACTACTACTACTACTACTACTGCTGCTGCTGCTGCTGCTGCTGCTACTACTACTACTACTACATAAACATGTCACAAATCATATTTATACGTATAAAGGCAAATTGAAGCAGGAACCACCTATTTATAATATATAATATATTATATATTATAATACTACCTGAGATACTTCTGCTGCTACTGCTGTTACTACTACTACTACTACTACTACTACTACTATATGACTACTGTGGTGTGAACAATATGGAATCAGAACAGGGGATAGAGAGACAGAATAAAACAAATTATTACTGATTAACTTCTTACTACCGAAGTACTACTACTACTACTACTACTACTACTACTACTACTACTACTACTACTACTACTACTACTACAACATAAAGTACAAATCAAATTCATACATATAAAAACAAATTGGAGCAGGAACCACCTATTTTATAATACAACCTGAGATACTACAGATACTACAACAACAACAACAACTACTACTACTACTATTATATTACTATTGCAAAACTAATTATTACTGTTCAGCATCTTACTACCAAAGCATTATTACTACTACTACTACTACTACTACTACTACTACTACTACTACTACTACTACTACTACTACTACTACTATTACTACTACTATTCCATTACAATTACAAAACAAATTATTACTGTTCAGCATCTTACTACCAAAGCATTACTACTACTACTACTTCTGCTACTATTACTACTACTACTACTGCTACTATTACTACTACTAACTACTATTACTCCTATTATTATATGACTACTGTGGTCTGAGCAATATGATGGAGTCAAGACAAGACAGAAAAGAGACAGCAAGTTCAGACACCACCCACTACTACTACTATTACAACTCCTAGCCTACCTAAAAAGTATTTCCCTGTAGCAGAATATGCCAAAAAACTACTACTCCTACAGCTACTGCTACTATAACCTTCTACACTTCTTTCAGCTTCAGGTTTTGGGGACTTTTGACCATTTGAATGAAAGAATACTTTGATTTGAATGGTTAATGCAAACATAAATGTCAAGAAAGGATATAAAAACACACAATAGAGTCTACAATTAGCCTCTTACTACTACTACTACTACTACTACTACTACTACTACTGCTAATACAACTTGTAGCATAGATTTATGGCCAGTACAGGGACAGAGAAAAGGCAAGTTCGGACACGACCCAAAACTGACAGAACTCCTACAATTACAGAAAATGTTGCTGTGACTTGTCTGGTGAGCCAAAAGAAGTACAGAATGTATGCAAAAAGTGAAACGGTTGGTTCACCAGGCTAGAAACTACAGCTTAATGCAATCTTGGTCCTTTCACGATTGCTTCAACTACCTAACACCTACTTCCGCTAAAAACAGAGCATTTTGAAATTTTGACAAGAGAAGAAAAGAAGCTATGAAAACAAAAATACAGGGACAGTTTACGTGCAAGGAAGGCATTTTTCAGACAGATTAAACCTTCATTTAACAAACTAGACGTGACGTTGTTTATTTGTATTAGTCTAATCAGAACTATTGTTAAATTTAGACAGGTTTCGGCTCTTGGTTGCTAGAACAGTTATGGAATGTCTGGGGCTCATATCTAACCGGGAACTAAAATTGTAAATGTCAGGAAATTTAAAAAAATAGAAAAAAAATCCATATTACTGTGTCCATATTATGTTATTTTTATGTTAACTTGAAAACTACTGCTTCATGACATCACGAGGTGGAGCAGAGCATTTTGAGCTTTAGAGATGTAGACAGACTAATAATGCAGAAATGAAACACAACTCTAGGTGTGTTTTTGATGAGGTAACAACATTATAACATGGTTTAAAGCTCACAAGAGTCAATTTTGTGTAATATTAGGCTATGTTCAGACTGCAGGACTTAACGCTCAGTTTGGATTTTTTGTGAAATCCGATTTTTTTGCGAGGTCGTTCACATTTCCAATTAAATGCAACTTGTATGTGAGCTCCAGTGTGAACTATAAACGCCCCAAAAGTGTCAAGCATTTACGTTGGAGGACACGACGACATCACCTGCAGCGAGTGAGCTCAGGTTGTTGCCTAAACACTGGGCTTGTCTCCCAAAATATGGTCCAGTTCTTCGTAAAATGGACAGGTTACACGTCCACGGTCGCTTTGTTTGTTTGAGTGTTTATCCTCCTTGTATTTGGCTCAAAGACTCTTCATTTTTCATTGACATTGGAGCCAGGACGGCCTGTACCTGTGCTCGGACATTTCTTTGGTAATCATTTCTAAAACCGTCCGGTTCCGATAAGACCCCTCCAATTTGGCCTGAATACAACGATCCCCCCAAGTATTAAACTCGCTAACTTCGCTTTCCCTCCACTAACTAGACACTGAGCCTGACGTGTAGGTGGGATGAATGTGACCTGACCGTTCAGACTGAAGTCGCATGTCAAAAGATCGGATATGTATCAGTTTTAGGAGCACATATCCAAGTGGCCTAGCCTGATTCATCAGTCGTTTTTTTTTTGTTTTTTTTTTTGTTTCACTTCGTATAAAAGGTCTGACCTCGCAGCCTTAGATTTTGGTCGCTTGATGGTAGGCGGGTACTATTATTATTTAACCAGTCGCTGCTATTTGATCGTGATGTATGTAATGCGCCGCTAACGGGGCTAACTGGTATATTAAGCTTTTCCCAGATCCTATAGGAAGAAGGGCAATAACGTCTTTTCCCTTGATGAAATTCACCAAACATTCTCTTTATTCCAACTTTAAATCCTCGATCTCGGGAATCGCTGACGAACACTGAATATATGACTCTTCTCTGATTGGCTGGTGCCTGAACTTGCACTTCTGGGGTTTTTGCAAACTGTCTAGTGTATTTTGATTCCTGACCTAGTCGCTGTAGAGAAATGAAATTGAACGGAGGCACTAGGTGGCACCAGCCTGGCTACAAGTGTCCTGAGTCGTGTTTGAAAAAATCGGATCTGTGTCGTTCAGACTGTCTTTAAGAGATCAGATACAGGTCACATAGGGGTGAAATAATCGGATTTGGGTCACTTCAGGCTGCAGTCTGAACGTAGCCTAAGACTTTTAAATATACAGTAATAATAATGCTAACAAAGCTTTATTATGTGACTAAGACCTACTTGAAATCTGATCTTCACTTCTACCTCTGTGAACTTTATATCCATTGTGTAGTTGAGACATAGAACTCAATGGGATTTTATCTAATACCCTGTTATACCAGAAGTGGCCATTTTCTAATCTCCATTGACCTACATATGCTTAGTCACGCTTAACTCTGAATGACTCCCTTGATCGTATAATTTATTGTCTTCTCTCTTTATATAAACATCTTCTTCAACCAGGTTGGCGTTTTTTCCACATGTGTGACTCTCTTTTTCTTTAATCATCGCCATTTCCATAAATTGTTTGAATAATTTGGGTGTTACGTAACGGAATAGCCCTTTAAACCAAACAGGAGATCCTTTAGGATTTTTGGCACAGGTTCAGTCAGACGTTGGACCCAAATACATGTGGAGGCCTTGGTTACAGAACAACACGAGACTTAAACACGTTGAGATCATCACATCTGGAGCCAGACCTTGTGGACGTGATATTTCCAATGAACCTTTTCAAACAAGTCCCACGATCTGTCAGATTTTACTCCAATTTATGGTGATAGCCTAAAAGAAAACAGTGTTGGGAAGTAACTCAATTCATGTACTCAGAATATGTAATCAGAGTACTTGTATTCTGCTACAGTTACTTTTTTTTGGTCACACAATTTAAAGGTGGATTGTGTAACTTTTCTGGTGCTTGTCTCCATAGAGATGTCATTGCTTTGTCTGGAATGTTTCACAATATGGCATTAAACCTTTCTATCATCACGAGGACCAAACCGGACCAAGTTACAGGTCAGATCTGTGAAGAGGCGACCCCGCTCACAATCAGAATGCCTGTTTTTCTAACTATTTTAGAGCTATAAAACTACCTGTAATGGAATAAATGAAAGATAAATCTGTTTAATGCCATACTGTGGAACATTATTGACAAGCAGGTGACAGACCCTCCACCAGAAAAGTTACACAACGCACCTTTAAGCTTCAAATTGCACATAATCAAGGAGAAAAATGGAAAATATCACTCATTAAAGCATATGCATGTGTGTTTTTTTCTTCTCTATTTAGTGACAGGAGAAGCTGAACAAACTTTTATGAAACTGTTCTTATATTTTGGTCTATAATGTGTTTTAACTCTAGTATTTAAAGGCAACCCTACGTGAAAGTATTCTAAGTATACGGAATACAGTACTCTGACTGGACCATATATCCGAATACTAGGGCTGGGAATCATTAAAAAGTTGCCAATACGATACATATGTCGATACAAAGGCCACGATACGATACATATCTTGATACATAGGCCACGATACGATACATATCTCGATAGATCGGCCACAATACGATACATATCTTGATACATAGGCCACAATACGATACATGTCTTAATATATCGGCCACAATATGATACATATCTTGATACATAAGCCACAATACAATACATATCTCGAGACACAGGACACGATACGATACATATCTCGATACATAGGCCATGATACGATACATATCTCGATACATAGGCCATGATACGATACATATCTCGATACATAGGCCATGATACGATACATATCTTGATACATAGGCCACAATATGATACATATCCCGATATATTGGCCACAGTACGATACATATCTCGAGACACAGGACACGATACGATACATATCTCAATACAGTGCACTTTCAAATCAGTACGATATATTTCAAACTGATTTGATATGGTTCAATAAAAATAAAGGCTAAAATAAGTCTGTGATACTAAAAGTCTTTGTTCTCCAGGCAGGCGTTGCAGATTTGCAACAGCTAAATTCTAAGTACCTACTTAGTCCACATCCATATTATATGAGCTTTTTTTACTCAGGAGCCTTTTTTCCCATCCATGCTGATAAACGTGGACGATGGAGACTGCAAGAATGGCTACAAGCAAACAGCCTGCAAGAAGTGCAAAATACTTTTTTTGTTTACAAAGGATAAAAAAGTCAGAATTGTATATTACTACCCCATATTATAATTTTCCCCAAATATCAGATTTTTCCTGATACTAAAAATTAATTTGAGCCTGAGAGGGTTAAACCACTTCTTGTGCAAAGTTCAGATGAAACACAAACATTTTACGTATTATTATTGCATAAACGAGTTTCCTTCCTCTAAACAAGCAACAAAACTGTAGCTGTAACAAAATAATTGCGCAGACTATACTAGAAAATACTCTTGGCAATAAATTGATACAGCAGCTGATACTGTATCATCACATTAGGCGATACGATATATTGATATTTCGATATTTTTGTACACACCACTACAGAATACATTACAAAATACTTTTTAATGCAGGTATTGAGTATTCTCTGACTAAATACATGTTCAAAGTATTCTTCACATCACAGTATGAAAACAATTACAATCAAACATTAGGTGGAAAAATGTATGAGAAAGAGCTTAAAATACACAAACCACACCATCAGAGGGAGCATGATCAGAGAAATCTGATAATTTTTCTGTTTACATTTCATTTGAATTGTTTTATAACTCAGGAAATCTGATAACAATTAGAATTTGGGTGTGAATGTAACTGCAGCCAGTGTATTAAAGAAGCATTATGTAACTTTTATGAGAGGTGATCCACATCTTGTTTGTATCCATGGATTTATTCTAGCTTTACTTGGAATATTTCATTGTATGGCATTAAATTTAGCTTTTTTTGTTTTGTTTTTGGTAAATACTGGTGTTTTGGTTCTATATTGCTAAGAATACTTGGTGGAGTTGGCAGTTCGAATCCCGCTCTTGGTAAAACATCATTTGGAGAAAGATCAGATTCACTTTCCTACACTTTGGATGATTAGATTTCAGCTCCTACACATCAATGCTGTTGTGTCCTTGGGCAAGACACTTAACCGCCCAACTTTTATAAAGCTGATTTTAGAGATTGTTTTTAAATATGGGCATGAAAAACTGAACATGTATTCGAAAATACAGTACATCAAAGATTCTTTTATATATATCTATATCTATCTATATATATATCTATCTATCTATATCTATCTATATCTATCTATCTATATCTATCTATATATCTATATATATATATATATATATATATAGTATAGTATACGGCTGTGTTTCCCAAACTTTTTTTTCTGCGGACCCATATTTTAAAAGTCACAAACCTTCAAGACCCAAGTCAATAGACATTATTCGTAAATCACAAAATAAAGGTGGATTTGACCATTATTGAACATTAATGAGGATATTTTATTGTCTCTCTGAACAATTAGTATTACTCAAGTTTTATACAATGAAAAACTGTAAGTGAAGCAGCAATAAAAGGATCCACAAGTCGCCTATTAGGACATTAAATGTAGCCCATTTGTTTTTCTTTTCAACATTCAACTGAACCAGCAATACTGGAACAAAATAGTCAATAAAATAATTACAAAAAGATTAGAAATTATACAAAACATGTCTTAACATTTCAACCTACATGCAGATCGTGACAAGGCGACTTAAAAATAGTGGTTGAGATCCAGTCTTTGGGAAAAAACGGTACACAGTATGCACCAGGCGGGGAAGTGTTTTGCCCAAGGACACAAAAATATGCACAAGTCGGAGCAGGAATCGCCTATTTTGTAATACTACTTGAGCAACCGTTACCTCACATAAGACACACAAGACGTATACTTTATAAGATGGAATACAAAAGCCTATTGTTTACTCTTCCGTTATAATGGGTCAATATTTACACAACCCTTTTCCAAAATATTCACTACCCTCACTTTAATTTTCCACTGTTTACCTTTGGGACTCATGACACAGTTTAAACTTTAAATCACTGACAGAGGCATAAAAGAGGGTGTGACAATAACGCACAGAGGCAACCGGCACCCGCACAGTCGAGGGAGCCGTTAGTGACAACAAATACGATGTACAGCCGAGCACGTTTGATCATTTGCAGCTCGAGCCGACCTGCAAACTACAAAGTACACACATGAAACGCCGGCAGAGTACACGCTGAACTAACAGAGCTGCAGAAATGTGTATACAAAGTCCAGTCGAGAAGGAGATAGTGGTAAAAGAAGTAGTAGTAGTAGTAGTAGTCGTAGTAAAAGCAGGTTGAAAGTAGTGCAGAATCTAAAGTGGAATTGCATGTGTTTTGAGCAAGAAAGAGCGGCTTACCTCAGCTGGCAATGAACTTAAACTGACAGATGAGAAAAGGAGAAAGAGAGAGGGAGAGAGAGAGTGAAAGTGGGTGGGTGTAGGGTAAGAGAAAGGGAAGGGGTAGAGCAACGGAGGGAATGAAAAAGAAAAAAATCAATCAGTCAGGAAGGAGATATGAAGCGAGGGAGGAAATATATGAGCAAAAAAAAAAAAAAAAACAAGATTGCGTTCGGGGCTTCTCAAGTAGGCTGGTGGTATTTCCTCTCCGAGCAGCGTTGCCATGGAGACGGAGGCTAACAGCGTGCGCACTCGTCCGCTCGGGGGGGGGGGGGGGGGGGGGGGTTAAAGGAGCGAGTGGGCCGAGCGGGCGGGGACAGACGAGTGGGGACTCCCCGTGTTCACGAGTGGTTCGCCGGAGAACGCCGTGATGTCATAAGTGACGGATTGGGATCCCCGGACTTCTGCGAGAGTGAGAGCGCGAGGGAGGGAATGGAATGAAGGAAGAGAGAGAGAGAGAGGGAAGGAGGAGGGGAGAGGGGTGGAGAGAGAAGGAAAGTGAGAGAGAGGAGGGGAACTGAAGAGAGAGACGAGGAAGAGAAGAACGTGCGAGAGAAAAGGGTGTGAAGAAGGAGAGGAAAGAGTGAATAGAGATAAAGGCGGAGAGAGAGAGGGTTAGAAGAGAGAGAAGAAAGAAACGAGGGGGAGAAGGAAAGGTGGAGAGAGAGAGAGGAGAGAGAGAGAAAGGGAGGAAATAGGGAAGGAAGGGTGAGAGAGACGGGGCGGAAGGGTGAGTCGAGATAAAAATAGAGAGAGAGAATGGGAAAGAGAGGGAGGGGACTGGAGAGAGAGAGAGACAGAGAGAGAGAGAGAGAGAGAAAGAGAGAGAGAAGAGAAAAGTAGAGAGAAGGAGAAAGAGAGGGAGTGGACTGAAGAGAAAGAGAGAGAGCGAGAAAGAGAGAGAGAGAGAGAGAGAGAGAGAGAGAGAGAGAGAAGAGAAAAGTAGAGAGAAGGGGAAAGAGAGGGAGGGGACTGAAGAGAGAGAGAGAGAGAGAGAGAGAGAGAGAGAGAGAGAGAGAGAGAGAGAGAGTCAGAAGGGGGAAAGAGAGGGAGGGGACTGAAGAGAGAGAGAGAGACAGAGAGAGAGAGAGAGAGAGAGAAAGGGTAAAGGGCGAATCAAGATAAAAGTAGAGAAAGAAGGGAAAGAGAGAGAGAGGACTGAAAAGAGGGGGAGAGAGAGAGAGAGAGAGAGAAGGAAATAGTAGCGAGAGAGAAAGGGAAAGAGAGGGAGGAGACTGAAGAGAGATAGAGAGAGAAGAGGAGAGGGTAAAGGGGGTGAAGATAGAGAGATAGAGGAGAGGGGAGGAGAAGGAGTAGAGGAAGACAGAGGTGAAAACGGGGGAAAGAGCGAAGAGAAAGGGGAAGTGGATAATGATCAGAAGAGAAAGAGAGAGGGGGAGATGGGTGGATAAAAAGTAGAGAAAGAGAGAGAGGGGGAGAGGAAATGATGAACAGAGAAGAGATAAGAGTGAAGAGAGAGAGAGAGAGAGAGAGACAGAGGCATGGAGGCGGAGAAAGAAAGGAGTGTGAAGAGAAAGAGAGAGGGAAGGGAGTGAGGAGAGAGTGGAAAACAAGGATTAGCGAGGGAATGGTGAATAGAGAGAAGAGAACGAGTGAAGAGAGAGAAGAGAGAGGGGCAGATAGGAAGACAAAGATGGAGGGATTAAAGAGTTAGAGGGAGGAGGAGGAGAAGAGAGGAGAGAAAGGGGAGAGTTAAGGACAGAGTAGAGGAAAGGACAGGAGGATAAAGTGAAGAAATGAAGCGAAAGAAAGTAAGACATACGGAGAGAGAGAGAGGGAGGGAGGTCAAGTAAAAGAAAAGGGAGGAGGGAAGTACAGAGAGAGAGAGAGAGAGAGAATAGGGGAGAGGGGGGAGAGAGAGAGAGGTCCCCTGGGGAGGCAGTGTAAATGAGAGAACAGCCCCAGACCTGATCTGCCTGTAAATGTGAGAGCCTCTTTCACTGCGAGGGGTTTAGCTGTTTGTTTTCTTTTTGCTTCGGCGATTCATGAGAGCAGAGAGAAGTTTGTCAAGGAAATGCTCAAACAGGTGTTGGGAGAAGCGAGCCAAAAATAGAGTAATCCCCATACTTAAGGGTGTATTACGTCACTTTTTTTGATGCATCTGCTTGTCTCTGTCTCTTCAGTAGTAATTCACAATGCAAGTTTAAGCCACGTTATCATGTTGTTACCTCCTCGAAAACACACCTGGAGTTGTGTTTTGAAACATTCACACATATTTAACACTACTGATGTGACAATAACTGAAATATCGTGATATCGTATCGTCAAAAGTCTCACAATAATATCACGGGCGGTCACAATATATCGAATTACAAGTCCCTTTGCTTAAATACAGTGAGTGTGTATACATGCACGTCAGTATCCCGGTTATGGTAGTAGTCGGGTTACTGCGTTAAACTGAGATACTCCTATTCGTGTACACATGATCAAATAGAGCACAGGTGTCAAACATACGGCCCGGGGGCCAGATCCGGCCCTCCAAGACTTTTAATCTGGCCCTTGGGTGATTTTCTACAAAAATATTTTAATTATATTTTCTATTAAAATATTGGTAATTTTCTGTGGTGTTTATCACAGCAGCGTCTCCAGTGTCTCTGTACGTGGCCCCTCCCACCAGAACAGCACAAATGAAGACTTGTCTCTTTCCAAACGCTCTTAAAGGACGATCGTTTTGACTGTTGACCGTGACACCCTCATCAGAAAAATGTCCAACATGAGAAAAGTGGAGCCGAGTGCAGGATTTTACAAGAAAAATGAACTTATTCCTATTTACATACAAGTTCAAGTTAAAACATTAAGAAAAATGTAATTTCAACACAAAGTTTCAGGTTCATAATATTATAATATTTTGTAAAAGAAAGAGTTCATCAATTAAAAAAGATTTCTGTAATAGATTTGTGTTTCTCTGCACAAATATTTGAACTTATTGTTATTTTTGGGGTTTATATGACATGAGTTTTCTGATCCGGCCCCTTTAGGATCAAAGTAGGTTGGATACGGCCCCCGGACCAAAATGAGTTTGACACCCCTGAAATAGAGTATCCCGGTTTCTTGACATAATCTTACAAATGCGCCGTCTCAAAAATTAACCTAATTTAAGTTAATAAACCAGGAAAAATGCAAACAGGAAGCTGGGGAGGTTATTTTAATAGATCCACAGGTTCTAACCAGCGGTACGAGCTATGAGGTATCCCACAATCCACTGCACACATCAAACCCAACGTGTAGATTTTTTAAATTAAAATATTCAGCATAAATACACTCAGCTCTATAACATATGAACCACAACCACATCAGCTCATTTGATAATATAATTCAGCTTTGTCTCATTTGTTTACATTTTATAGAATCTAAGACTGCATGGCTAATTAGCTCCTTGTGCTGCTGATGCGGTTCAGACTAAAGGACACAACTCAGTGGAATATATGTGTTTTTTTCTGTGACAGAGGAGTGGCTGATGATAGTAAGTGTGTTCTGTGCGTATATCGTATAGGAGATGACTTTTCAGCGATCATATGTGTGCAGGTTGTACGAGTGCAGATTTCTGTGCAGGTTTAGCGCAGCCATTTCACTCATGTATGGTCACTTTATTTATGTCGCTGTTGTAGTGGTGAAAAGACTGAAAACTATGTCTTTTGGATGCATGCGCACTCAAATTTATGTTGCAGTACCCGGGGAGACTGGGTATACATGCCACAGTATCCTGGTCGGTACTATCGGAAAATACCAGCTACAATAACCTGGTTTCTCATAACCGGGATACTGAAACCTTATACATGCACCATGATGAAACCGGGATACTCAAAAAACCCAATCATAACCAGGATACTCATATGCATGTATACGCACTCATTGTTTTATAGTAGCAACACCTTATGAATATCAGGAACTACATATCCCATGATTCATTTCAGCGCAGACAACATGAAGAAATATGTTTTTAACTTAAATTCTTGGGATTATGACGGAAAGTTTTAAAAGTAAAAAAAGTGTCCTATCTACAATTATATCAGCCTCTTTAAAATATCGCAATAAATATCGTACCGTGAGATTCATATCGTGATAATATCGCACAGAGAGATTTGGATATCGTTACATCCCTGTTTAACACACAAACTCTGCATATTTAGGCTGAACAGAAAACACACAGTTCCACCTTGTGATGTCATGTGCTATGTTTCTAAACTCCATACAGCTTCATGTTATTAGGTTCTTTTTTTTAGACCAAGAGTTTGTTTTCGTTCTTGACAGTTTCGACTGCTCACTGTTGCTGTGACGTGTCTGGGCACTGCCTCCACTGGCATTCGAAAACAAACTCTTGGTCTGAAAAAATTACCTAATAACATAAATTATCGGAAGACCAAATGAGCCTCGTTGGTCCATACACCTTCACTAGAATCATTTGGGTGATTTCAGCCTTGGAATTGCCAATCTCTACTAAAGTAAAGGTAAAAGGAGCTGTTAATAATAGTCTGTTAATAATAAAGGATTACTCAAACATGTGTGAATCAAACAAAATACAACTAAAGGTCTGTTTTTGATGATAACATAGCTTAGCTCACAAGAGTCAGTTTTGCGTAATATAGGGCATTTAAACCATTGTTTTCCAAAGACTGGGTCACGTTCCTCAGGTGAGTCGCAAGACATTTTTTGGGGGGGTCACCTTGTCACGATCTGCATGTAGGTCTGCAATATACAGTTTTATACATGGATCTGTGGCCTTATTATTATTCTGGAGAAGCATTTGGTCAGTATTTCTATGTTTATTCCTTTCACTACTACATATATGTGTGAATTGGGATTTTCTGTTCTCACAAAAATGAAAACAAAGCACAGAAACAGACTGAATGCTGCGTCTGATCTGCTGCTGCGCTCTCCTCCTGCACCTGGACTGGAACAGGCTACAAAAACACAGACAGATCCACCTATCTCATTAGAAATGTTGATATGTTAAGACAATTTTGTATAATTTCTAATCTTTTTGTTATTATTTTATTGACTATTTTGTTCCAATATTGCTGGTTCAATTGGATGTTAAAAAGAAAAAGAAACGGGCTACATTTAACGTCCAAATAGGCGACTTATGGATCCTTTTACTGCTGCTTCAATGACTGTTTTTCATTGTTTAAAACTTGAGTAATACTAATTGTTCAGAGACACGATCACCCAGTCAACAATAAAATATCCTCATTAATGTTCAATAATGGTCAAATCCATCCATCACGAAGGTTTGTGACTTTTAAAATATGAGTCCCAAGAAAAATACTTTTGGGAAACACTGCACTAAACAATACAAGCTTTTAATCATTGACATTCAACACAAAAATAATCAAAAGTATTCTTCCAAAGTCCACAAACTTTTACTGCCTGAGGATTGGCTGCAGATCTCTCCCAGGCTGATCATAGACGATTAGAAATAACAGAATCTCAAGCTCTATTAAAATTCAATCACAGGAATACAGTACCGTACAGTCAGGCTGTTGTTTCCTCAAGGTTCTCATCCAACAACAACAAGATCAAATTAAATAAAACAAAAGTCACTCCCTGACAATGTCCATGGCCCCTTTATCTTCTATCTTTCGCACCACGCTGTGTGTACGGCTACAGTAGAAGCACCAGGAAGTAAGTTTGAGTTAACAAAGTATCCTGTGATTGTTTGGCTTTGGGCTGCGGTGATTTCCAATAAAGTCCAAAGCTCAAGACTGACCTACTGTTCTTCCGTTTAAAACAATATACTTATCTTGAGTGTATGATATGAGTCTATAATGTGTGAAGGATGTTTAAGGGCACTGTACTGGATTTTACTGTAAAACAAACAAAACAAAACAAGGTCATTTTAAACAGTTTGCAATAATCAAAAGTTACTCCTCACTTTCTTTATTCGTTCAGAGCATCCTAATTATTCACCACATTGAGTTTATCAGAGCTTTTGACAACCTCCAGCCTCCTCTCAATTTCATTTCTCTCCAGCGACTTGGTCAGGAATCGGAATACACTAGACGGTTCCCCGTAACCCCGGAAGTGCGAGTTTGGGCACCAGCCAATCAGCAAAGAGCCATACATTCTGTGTTGGCAACGATTCCCGAGATCGAGGATTTAAAGCCGGAACAAAGAGAATGTTTGGTGAATTTTATCAAGGGGAAAGACGTTATTGCCCTTCTTCCTATGGGATTTGGGAAAAGCTTAATATATGTTACAACCAAATAACAGCGATTGGTTAAATAAAAAAGTACCCGCCTACTGTTGAGCGAACGAATCCTAATGCTGCGAGGTCAGAAGGTTTCCACAAAGTGAATCAGGCTAGAGTTTTGCAGTTATGATAATTCTAACAACAACTAACATACTAACTAGGGATGTAACGATATCCAAATCTCTCGGTACGATATTATCACGATATTTATTTATATTTATTGCGATATTTTGGATGGTTAATAAAACTGTAGACAGGATGCTTTTTGCATTTAAAATACATTGACAAGACTTAAAAAACATATTTCTTCAAGTTGTCTGCGCTGAAATGAATCATGTAGTTCCCCATCCTTTTTTTTTTGGCAGTTGTTACTGTAAAACGATGCATTTATGCAAAGGAAATTGTAATTCGATATATTGTAACAGCTCTCGATATTATTGTGAGACTTTTGACGACATGATATCACAGTATTCTTCATTAATGGTCAATCAAATGCTTTCTAATTAGATACAGTGGACTTATTTTGACCTTAAGAGCTGCTTTTACTGTTTCAGCTGTACTATGGTAAGACAAATTTTGCTCAGATCTTGTGAACCTTTAATTAAAAGTAATGTTTCAATGTAAAATATATTACTTAAGTAGAAGTAAAAGTGTGGTATTTGAAATAACCCGATATTTAAAACTACAATTTTAATAAAAAGTTACTCAAATAAGTAAATTAGTTCTATGTCTGTAGGTCCTACATTACGCAAAATTGACTCTTGTGAGCTTTAAGCCAAGTTAGAATGTTGTTACCTCATCAAAAACATACCTGGAGTTGTGTTTTGTTTAATTCACACTTTATTATTAGTGTGTCTACTAGAGCCCCGCACCCGTGGGACCCGACGCAAAACAGTGCGCCGTGGGACACATTTTGAAAGCTTATTTCAGATGTGGGCAGGAGCGCAAACTAAATATGAGTGTAAAGTAAAATACACAAATGATTAATTATGTCTATCATACATCATTTGTGCTGGATATTTTATTTGACATTAATGAAAACTTTTTATGTAGCCTAATCTTGTGGACGTGGTGACAATTCTTTTCCGCTTCTCCGTGTTTGATAGAATTTAAGAAACCAAACGGCCGAAGCGGGACAAAATATCGCAGATATGGGCAGGAGCGGGAATGAAAATTAGAATTCTTTGTGGGCGCAGGCGGGAGCGGGACTGAAAATTCTATCTCGTGCTACTGTCAACATATCCAAAGCTCAAAATGCTCTGTTCCACCTTGTGATTTCATGAAGCCTCCTTTTACATTTAGTTCAGCAGAAATGAGAAATTCCTGGGATGAAATGATCCAAATGATTCTAATGAAGGTGTATGGAGTGTTTTTCAGTTTGAGAGAAGAACCTAAATATGCAGAGTTTGTGTGTTAAAAATGTGTGAATGAAATAAAACATAAATATAACATAGATCAGAAAATAGAGGCAATTTCATGAGTGTGACCAATTACATTACGTTACAACTAGGGATGGGCATGATTAGTCGATTAATCGATAATTGATCATTAAGAATTTCATCGATTACGTTCATTTTAATTGACAAACCGAATGTAGGTTGCTGTGCGTAGTGTGACCAAACAGGGGTCCAGACATGTGTCTCTCTGCACTCAGAAGGAGCGAGACACAAACATTCGGTCAGTCTGCAACGTACCGAAGTACAAATGTGTATTTAACGATGATTTGTACAAGAAATTCCACGCTTTCCGTTGCATTCGGGACAAGTGTGAGTCCATGTGCACAGTGTATAAAGCAGCACATATGTTTCGGTGTCCAGTGGGAAAAAGTTTTGCCAGGTGAGAGTCGCGCAATGTCGATGACGAGTCCCCACCTCCCTCCCCCCGTACGGTGTCCTGGTTTTGACAAACACAAATATGGTCACATTAACCTGTATTCTACTGAGTCATGTCTTTTAATCTGACAGAAACTGACCGCATCAGCGACACAAGAGCTGTAGTTTTATCTTTGCTTAGTTTATGCAAATTAGCGATGCGTTTTTAAGTTTCGTTTCTGTGAAAGTTGCGCAAAACTGAATTAAACACATTATAATCTCAAACGGATTAATGTGGCTCTAGAGTCGTTACTGTTTATATGTCGTAAAGTTTAATTTATTTATGCAGATTAGTAGTGCAGACAGTAATAATAATGATGATCATTTTAATATAAAAACGTTAATGATTAATCGATAATCGATCGTTCATCCTTCCGACAATCGATTAAGAAAATTTCATCGAACGCCCATCCCTAGTTACAACATCTGACCAAATGTATGACTGGCCCTGTGCCGTTAAACCACAGTCATGCATTTGTCATTCATTTCAGTTCTTTCACGTGTTATGTGTGAAATCGAAAGCCCTGTGACTAACTACTGTCTGTGTGTCATCTTCCTGTGATTGTGTAGTAGTACAGATCAATGAACGCATAATTGGAAAGGAATGTTGATCTAATGACCTCTGCAAAAACTGAGATGACTTCCTGTCTTGTGCCGAGATCTTCAAATACTTTAGTTTATTTTGCATTTCTTAAATAAACCCACACAACCCAAAAATGTACAGAAAGCAGATAGTATTAAAAAACTGTAATATAGACAAACAGTGGACATAAGTTACAAGAAAGATTATGACACAATGAAATGAAAAATGCCTAATAAAAATAAATAAATAAATAAATAAATAATAAATAAAATGATCAAGTCCAATGTATTTCCATTTACTTTTTAGATATTTCATGGCAGTACAATGTAAACAATAGGAAAATATGTCTCTTATCCACATTTGAGATAATCTGAAAACCACCAATAGTACTAAATCCAAAACTTGCAAATTATCACTGACCATCTGCCCATTTTGTGCAATCTGACCTTCTTCGTTTTTCAAAATAAAACCAAAAATAAGAAAACGAAAAAAACAACTATTTTCTTCATTTGTCTCCAGAACTAAAATTAAAAAAACAAATAACATTATTATTATTATTATTATTTTTTTTTTTTAACGAATAACAATTACTTAAAATTTTTGTATTTAAATGAATAATGGAAAAAAAACAAAAAAACTGATAACAGGTTCACCTTATTTTGACCCTTATGGACTGAGCCAGGATTGTACCAGGATTAAACCAGGACTAAACCAGGTCTAAATCAGGACTAAACCAGGTCTAAATCAGGACTAAACCAGGTCTAAACCAGGACTAAACAGGACTAAACAGGTCTAAAGGACTAAACAGACTAAACCAGGTCTAAATCAGGACTAAACCAGGTCTAAACCAGGACTAAACTAGGACTAAACCAGGACTAATCTTGAACTTGGGAGAGAGAACCCCAAGCCCGTGGAGCAGGGTGTGCACAAAGCTTGATCGGGCGATGTCGCCACTTTACCCCATGGGGTGCAGAGATCTGCGCCAGTCCTTTTGCCTGCGGTCACCCGACAGGGCCAGTTCCAACACTCAGTCTTGGTTCAGTTCTGGTTTAGTCCTTGTTCAGTCCTGGTTCAGTCTGTAAGGGTCAAAATTGGATGAAACGAGAAAAGGCTGTTATCCAATTTTTCCATTATTCATTTAAACACAAAATCAAAAACTGAAAAAGCGAATCATTATCCATTTTTTCATTTTGGTTTAGAAACAAATAATGAAGAAAATAGTTGTTTTTTCATTTTCTTATTTTTGGTTTTATTTTGAAAAACGAATGAACGAACGATACACTAATTTATAACATCTCCATGAAGAAAAGAATTTGACAGAAACCTCCACCAGAAAAGCTACACAATGCACCTTTAAGTACATGTACATTAAATCAAAATGAAATTAGAAACGGCTTCGGGCACATTCCACTAGTAAAAGCGACACAAAGGAAACACTGAGTTATATGGGGCTATATACTGTACAAATTATCCACTTCCTCCAGTTGTAATTCATGAATGAAGCGCCACCCACTTGGTTTATAACAATGGGGAATTTTAATCATTTGTTTTGAACCATAAAAAAACAGAAATAAAGATTATCGTGACATGTTTATAGAGAGGATGATATCAGTTTGTGAACAGTCCAGGCGCTCGCTCCAACCCAACCTGCCTACGTGTGCGTCTAGACATTTAACATATGTCCTTTAATTACGCAGGATTTCGTTAGTTGTGGATTTATAAGGCACTTAAAAATCCCAAAGTTTGCTTGTTAACTCGTACCACGCTGTGCTCCTTTTCACTTGAGTGGTCTGGAATGCTGAGACCCCCACAGATGTCTGTATATATTACTGTGTTAGCGCTAGGAGGAGCCCAGGACATGTTTAGAGCACATGTTTCTCCAACGAAAACAGATTCACCCGCTCAGCGTAAACATCCTGCTGGGTTTTTACTAGACTAGCCATTGTGCGATCTCTCTATCCTGTTAGGACTTTACAGCAACTAGGTGCATTGTGTAACTTTTCTTGCGGAGGGCGGCGTCTGCTCGTCTCCACGGTGATGTTATTGCTTTGCCTGGGATGCTGCGTAGTATTAAAGGCACAGTTTGGAATTTTGGACATAGGACCTCATTTCCTAGTGAGCCAGAGTGTTGGGGACGTGTGGAGACAGTTTTTTAAATATTCCATCCAGTCCTTGTATTTGCAGAGGTCGCTGGTGTTAGACTAGTGCATGTCAATGGTCATATTTATCCTGCCACTAAAAACAGTCTTACCCACTCCACAAAACACCCGAAGCAAATCTATTATTACACCAGACTGTCCATGTGAATGTCTGTGTTGATAGAATAATGTTTGAAATAAATCTAACCTTGCATCGCATGAATCGTCGCATGTTCAGGGACTATTTTCTCATATATCAGTCCGCCATTGCCGAGCTTTCTGTCAGGAAGTACAACTCACTGCTGCTGCTCAGACATAAATCCTTCAAATGCAAGGTTGGTTTTACTTAAAATCATTCTAGCAACACAGACATTTACATGGACAGTCTGGTGTAATAATAGATTTTTTTTTTGGGTGTTTTGTGGAGTGGGTAAGACTGTTTTTAGTGGCAGGATAACTATGACCATTGACATGCACTAGTCTAGCACCAGTGACCTCTGCAAACACAAGGACTGGATGGAATATTTTAAAAAGTGTCTCCACACGTCTCCAACATTCTGGCTCACTAGGACTACGTTTACACTGAAATGAATCTACATCTCATTGTATCGGAAATTATCTGCGTCCAGACACGTTGTTTCTGTGTCCGCAAGCCTTCCCTATCCAAACAGCTTTAAGCATATTTATTTACGTTTTACAGAAACGAAATTTAAAACTGCTTGGCTAATTTGCATAAAATGAGTGCTCAAAAACAGCTCGCTGTTGTGCGCTGATGTGGTTCAGCTTCTGTCGGACTAAAGGACACAACTTGGTGGAATATGAGTGTTCTTTCTGTGACAGAGGGGTGTTCTGCTGATGGTGAGTCTGTTCTGTGCTTCTATCACATTGGAGATGGTTCCTGTTAAACTTTTCAGAGATTATACGTCTGCAGGTCGTACGCACAGACCGTATATATAAATGGACATATATTCTAGCCTCTTAGCATGTTGGCGGTGCATAGACCTACATCAGCGTATCAGTGTTTTCAGGCGTCCACACAGTGCCGGATCAGATCCGTACTCAGATGAATTCGCGGGAGCTGGCGGCACCAGATCGTTCTGTCTCTGGAGCCATTTTCAATCAGGTTAGAGTGGACAAACACTGCATCCTCAACAAAAACATCTCGAATACGTACTAGTGTGAACGGGGCCTAGGAAATGAGGTTCTATGTCCAAAATTCCAGACTGTCCCTTTTAACAAAAATAAAGTATTTATTTAATTACAGGTTTTATTTCTCAAAGCTGCCACAAAAACATGCATTAATAACATGAGCGAGCGTACTTATCCACAGATCTGACCTGTAATTTGGCCTGATGATGTGTCCTGCTTGTCTTTGTGGAGATACTTAAATCCTTCCTGTCATTTTTCTCAAAACAAAATCACCAACTTCTGCATCTTCATCCCTCGCTCTTACCTCTCCCTGCCCTCGCACCACTTACTCCGACCTCTCCCATTTCTTCCTGATCTCCCCTTCTGACCTGCCTGAACTTCTGAAATCTTCTCGATCCCGTCCAGTCCACTCTCGTCAAAACCTGTCTGCCTGCTCTGTTCTCCCTCATCATCCATCATACACTCCTCTCTCCACTGGCTCCATCCCATCTGTGCTCAAGCTTGACGCCTTTACTCTTATCCTCAAAAAACCTGGACTTGACCCCGACATTCCAAAGATCTACAGACCCATCCCTAACCTCCCATTTCTTTCCAAACTTATCGAACGTACCGTCGCCACCCAGCTGAAATCGCACCTCACCACGAGTAACCTGTTTGAATGTTTCCAATCCGGTTTCCGCTCCCACCACAGCACTGATTCAGCCCTCAGCACTGATAATTATTATTATTATTATTATTATTATTAAATTAAATGCCAGACTGTACAACATTCCAGGAAAAAAAACAACATCTACATGGACTCAAGGAGGTTTTGGACCCAGAAAATCCAATGCAATCCATCAGTAAAGTTACACAAGTGCACCGTTAAAGGGCTTTTTCATCATAATCATACCTGGAGTTGTGTTTTGACAAACTTTAACTATTTAACACACAAATCACGCATATTTAGGCTGTGTTCTTCTCTCAAAACGCTCTATTCCACCTTGTGATGTCATATGGTAATTCAGGAAGTGCTCCAATGTGTTTTCAAACTGAATACGCCTTCACAAGCTATAAGAAAATAACAATTGATTAAAATTTCAGCATAAACCTGTGTCAAAACCATAAAACCACCACCATTTGAAGCTTTATTAGATCCCCAAATCTGTGCAAAATACTTTTACTCCATGATTTAAGTAAAACATGTACCTAAACACTTTTACTTTTTAGTTTTTTTTCAGGTGATACTTTTATGTTTATTTCAGTATTCTTTTTGCTCCGATACCTGTAAGTAACAAAACTGACTACTTCTTCCACCACTGTATACAGATAAGTTTAATGCCATACTGTGAAACATTCCAAGCCAAGCAAAGACATCTCCATGGAAACATCATAGTGCAACATTAAAATGCAAACCTTAACTTATTGATTAATAGGCTACATTTAGAGGTTGTCCTTTATAACCAATAGTCTATAATCAGTGTTGGGAAGGTTACTTTTAAAATGTATTCCCCTACAGATTACAGATTACATACACCAGAATGTAGTTTGTAACATAATCCATTAAATTACTTAAAGTGAGTAATTTTGGATTACTTGATTTGCTGTACAGAAGCAAAGACTCGGATATCGTCACATAGGAAGTTTTGTCTGCTAAAAGAAAATAAAAAGCCCAGACTTTACTCAACCGTATTAAAAATATTATTGATAGAAGAGGAGGAGACACGTCCACGCAGCGTGGTTTAGTCCTGTTAAATCCTGATTTAGTCCTGTTTCAGTCCTGTTTTGGTCCTGGTTTAGTCCTAGTTTAGACTTGGTTTAGTCCTGGTTTTCGTCCTGGTTTAGACTTGGTTTAGATTTGGTTTAAACTTGGTTTAGACCTGGTTTGGACCTGGTTTAGTCCTGGTTTAGACCTGGTTTAGTCCTGGTTTAGTCCTGGTTTAGTCCTGGTTTGTCCTGGTTGTCCTGGTTTTGTCCTGGTTTAGTCCTGGTTTTGTCCTGTTTTGTCCTGGTTTAGTCCTGGTTTTGTCCTGGTTTAGTCCTGGTTTTGTCCTGGTTTAGTCCTGGTTTAGTCCTGGTTTAGTCCTGGTTTTGTCCTGGTTTAGTCCTGGTTTTGTCCTGGTTTAGTCCTGGTTTTGTCCTGGTTTTGTCCTGGTTTTTTGTCCTGGTTTTGTCCTGGTTTAGTCCTGGTGTGCTTTGCGGACACCCTGCTCCACGGGGTTGAGGTTCTCTCTCCCAAGTTCAAGTTCAAGGTCCTGGCTTAGTCCTGGTTTAGTCCTGGTTTAGACCTGGTTTAGTCCTGGTTTTGTCCTGGTTTAGTCCTGGTTTTGTCCTGGTTTAAACCTGGTTTAGACCTGGTTTTAGTCCTGCTTTAGTCCCAGTTTAGTCCTGGTTTAGACCTAGTTTAGACCTGGTTTTAGACCTGGTTTGGACCTGGTTTTAGACCTGGTTTAGACCTGGTTTAGTGTCTGGCAGTGAGTGGAATTACTGAGAAAAAAAAAGAGATTTAGCCCAAAATGTGAAAACAGGAAAATACTGCCGTGTAATCCATTTATTTCAACAAAGTAACTGTAATCCAATTACCACTCACTGAAACAGTAACTGTAACTGAATACAGTTACTCATAATTTGTACTCTGATTACATAACTCCGGTACGTGTAATCTGTTACTCCCCAACACTGCCTATAAAACACAAAATGTAGTCTATTGTGGATTATTAGCAGAGATGTAACTGTAATTGTTTCTATGGCAACTTTCACTGAATTCAAACAGTGTAGTACATGTTGTATTCATTACAGGCTACGCCATTAAAACGTGATTACCCAAAGCAAGGATTTGTTAATTCTTCTTCCACTAGTTATTTAATTAAAGGTTGTGACAAGCCGAAGCCTATCCAGACTAGTTTACATGTGCAGCAGAGTCTACATTCCTCAGAGGGGTTTGCTCGGACTACTACTACTAATACTCATTATTTAAAGGTTCAATGTGATGGAAATTTATAATGTGGAAAGATTTTTCTCAATCTGTCTTTGTGTGAATGAATGTGATTTCTACCTGAGACTAGAACCCCGCAGGAAAATATTGTTTATGATTGATTACATTAAAATAGTGATTAGTTTATCTTTTAGAAACACATTTGGTCTTGTATTAAAACTCATTTGGTTTGATAGTTAAAGACAGTGTTAGGGCCTGTCCACACAACGTTTTTTGGTCGAAATGGTGAAGTTTTAATTAGTTTATTGTGTGTTTTTTGAGAATGGGTTCCAGAGTGGAGAAATCTGAGAACGCCGGTGTTGTGTTGTCGTGTGGACGAGCAAACCGTAGTTTTTGGAAACGATGACGTTGCAGGCCTCAAACTAGCCTCCGCGGACCACAAGGCTGCTGCCGAAATGTGACAGGTGTAGCCTACGGAGCCGCTCCCTTATTTTATTTATTTATTTATTTAAAAAAAAAATAAAAATAGGGACAAAACACATTAATGAACATATACATGATATGTAAATATGTTATCAGATTATAGCCCAAGGCTAATTTCCATCTGCTGTCCCTAGGCAGGTTGATGTAATCATAAAACAAAAGCACAGTAAAAACCATACACCCCGACAGACAATACAGTAATACAAATAGACAGACACAAAGAGCTGGTCAGTCACAAGATCACAGACACAGGTCAAGCAAAGGATGTTGGATTATTTGATCAAAATTGCACGCTGCCTTGTTTAGTTAAGATGCCAGTATAGATATAGATATTGCACACAGCCCATTGCTAAAATTACTATAAAGTGCTTTTCTTCAATGTATTGCACGTGCCCTCGAAGGTAAAATTCTTTAGTATATTACATACTGCCCGTAATTTAAATATTAAAATACTTAATAAATAGCATATTGCACTTTGCCCATTGCACATTGTAAACTATATTAAATGATCACACACCTGTGTCGACCTGAGCCATGTCTTTAAATGGCCTTTAAAAGTCGTAAAGCTGGGGGAGTCTCTAACTGTGGGTGGTAAACTGTTCCACAGAACACTGCCCTTATATGAAAACACATTTTGACTGAAATTCACCCAGCAACTAAGATACGTACTACGCAGATTACGCACACAGATCAGTAACAACAATTACGCACGGGTAATTAAACTGTTGGATTTTCAGACCAAGTTATTCTAATAATTCTCATCCAAATCTTATAGCTAAAAACAAAACAGTTATATTTCTGGGATACATCTAAAATAGTCTAAATTACCTCAAAGTTTAAAAAAAATTGTGATGAGATATGTATTATTAAATTTTATTATTATTGTTAACAGCGCCACATACAGGTGTGGCATATGTATTACATCGTTTTCGTGTATGTAAATATTTATTGATCCGACAAGTGTGTGGAGGCATATTTTTTTCAACCCGCAAAAAAATAAAAAATAAATAAAAAATCCAGGAGTGCTGTCGTGTGGACAACCTTAAAAAGACCCTTCAATGTAAACACTTCTGTTCGATTTTGCTTGCTAATTTTGTCGGGAAGTGACAAATGCGTATGCAAATATGGGTGCAAATCAGATCAAACACATCTGGCCACACCTCAGGAGGAGTCGTCACCTTCTCAATGTGAAATGTTTGTCGAACTCTGGTCATCTCAGGCTATATAAACTTGGTGCTTTGTAACATTCAGGGCAAAAAAAAAAAAATGGGAGGGACATCCTGCTGGTGAGGAGAGGCAGTTGGTCTGTGGCCAGAGATGAGCTGTAACAAGAATAAACCTTGGTCTGTATTCCAAAATCTCATCAGGATTCGCAAATGGATTAATTATTTATCATCAAGAGATATAACATTTTCCGCAACATCTATATTAGGCAAAATTTACTCTTGTGAGATTATGTTGTTACCTCATCAAAAACATATCTGGGGTTGTGTTTTGTTTTGTTTCATTCACACTTATCTGTTATTATTAGTCACTCTACATCTCCGTTCATAAGACATTGGCAATTCTAGAGCTGAACAGGGCTGGGTACCATTAAGAAAATGTCGATACGATCCATATCTCGATACAGTGCGCTTTTGATTCAATACGATATATTTCAAATCGATTCGACACAGTTCCATAAAAAAATAAAGGCTAAGTAATGGCTGTGATATTAAAAGTCTTTGTTGAACCACTTCTTGTGCAAAGTTCAAATGAAACACAAACATTTTAATCATCAAAACAGTGAAAATGTCAAATGTGTCGCATAAACAAGCTTCCTTCCACTAAACAAACAACAAAACTGTGGCGCTGTAACAAGATAAATCAGTAAAATATACCAAAAAATACTCTTAGCGATATATATCGATACAGCAGCCCACGATATCAATACTGTATCATCACATTAAACGATACGAAATATTGATATTTAGATATTTTTGCGCATCCCTAGAGCTGAAATGATCCAAATGATTCTAGATTCTAGGTGTATGGAGTTTAAAAACACAGTGGAGCACTTCTTGTATGGCATCGCAAAGTGGAACTCAGCCTAAATATGCAGAGTTTGTGTTAAATATGTGTGAATGAAACAAAACTCCAGGTAAGTTTTTGATTACATAAATAGCATCATTTAGGCTGTTTATTGTCGGTATTATAGAAAAATACAGCAATTCCTAAAGGACAAGAAAGCAATTTTGAGATTTCAAGCAGTTAACTCCAGCTGCATTATTGCATAACTGGAAATCAGCCCGAGTCAATGATAGTTTTTTCTTTTTTTTTAAGAGAGAAGTCATCCTTGCAGGCATGTGTTGGGACAAGTGAAAACGCAAGAGTTTGGGAACAGAGATGTCCTCAAGCGTGTTCCTCTGTGTCCCCGTTTGGCTTTTTGTCACTGCGCTGGGTTGATGGAGTGATTTACAATACACTCATTCAAGTCATTCATTTTTTTCTGTTTATTTTTACGTTTTAGATCCATATAGAAAACATCACACAACTTCCATCTCTTCATATGGAACTGCTTGCTTGCTGTTATTAGATCCCCAGATGTTCTTAGAAGCAGATGTTCTTGTGCACAACTAGTCAAAGTTTGGACACAGCAGCTCATTCAATGCTTTTTTCTCCTTTATTTTTTTACTAATTTTTAATATTTTATAAACATACAGAAGACAGCAAATATATGAAGTAAAAAATATGGAATTATAATAAGACAAAAGGTAAAAAATACACAACTTTTTAAAATGTTTTATATTGAAATCCTCAAAGTAGCCACCCTGTTGCTTTAAAAATATTTAGTTAAGTAATTTAAAAGTGCACTGGTGGAGGTTCTGCTAACTGCTTGTCTCCATGGAGATGTTATTGCTTAGCTTGGAATGTTCCATGATATGATTTTAATAGGGGTGTAACGATAATCCAAGTCTCACGATACGATATTGTCACGTTATGAACCTCACGGTACGATATTTACTGCGATATCGTGGGAAAGCTCACGATATGGTGGGAAAGCTCACGATTAGAGATGTAACAAAATCCAAATCTCTTAGTAAGATATTTTCACGATATAAATCTCACGGTACGATATTTATTGCGATATTTTGTGGAGGCTAAACAGCTAAAACTGTTAATATGCTGCTTTTTCCTCTTAAAATGCCTTGACTTAATCCAAAGAAATAAGACTTAGAACTGTTATTAAAGTCTCATGATGCCATATCATCACAGTATGAACCTCATGGTACGATATTTATTGCGATATGGTGGGAGGCTCATGATTAGGGATTTAACAATATCCAAATCTCTCGGTACAATATTTTCACAATATATGTCTCATATATATATATTTATTGCGATATTTTGTGGAGGTTAAGAAAACTGTTAATATGCTACTTTTTCCTCTTAAAATTGCCTTGACAAGACTTAATCCAAAGAACTAAGACTTAAAAGTGTTTAGAACTGTTATTTCTTCTTGTAGTCTGCACTGAAACAGAGCAAAGGATCATGGTCTATGTAGTTCCCTCTGTCTTCTTTTAGTTATTGCTGGACCATAACTCTTAATTTAAGCAAAGAGACTTGTAATTCGATATATTGTGATGGTCTTTGACGATACGATATCACGATATTTCGGTTATTGTTACATCCCTAGATTTAAACGTATCCAAACAGCATTTCTTCATTACGGGTGTTTTTATTGCTTTTGAAAGAGGTCGACTCTCCACAGATCTGAACTGTAATCTAGCGTAGTGTTGTAATAGATACGAGGCAAACCCCCCACGAGAAATGTTACGCAGTGCACCTTTAACTTACATTTTTTTACTACATAATTCCATATGTCTTGCTTCGTATATTCGATGTTATACTATACTAGCAGAAAGTAGTAACAAAAAAAAAAGTCTGGTGTGGAGAAGGTAGAAGTGAGGATTTCAATATAAGATACAAACTAACAAATATTTAGTAGAGTTATTTACCTTTTTGTCTTTGCTACATAATTCCATATATCTTCCTTCATCTATTTGTTTTTTTTCTGTGTGTCGAAAATATAAATGACAACTAAAAAAACATCCAACTACAGCACAGAAGTTTACACGCTAGATGCACACAGATATTGCCTTGACTTGTCACATATCGCTGTTGTGTCCTTGGGCAAGACACTTCATCTGCATTATATAATTCAGATACAGTACTTGGCAGGTTACGGCAAGAACGAAAAATGTCAATAAAACGTCAAATTGCTGAGTAATTAATTAACGCTTCGGGAGTTTAGCTGCTATTTCATGTATAGAGTAATTGGAAAACCTGTTCAAAAAGCTAAATATTAAAGGTGCACTATGTAACTTTTCTGGTGGAGGGTCTGTCACCTGCTTGTCTCCATGGAAATGATATTGTTTTGTGTGGAATGTCCCAAAATGGCATTAAATCTATCCATCTTGTGTCTACTCAATAGCCTGTGTTTTTATTTACCTAAAAACCTTTCATTCTTACTGTGTGTGGGCTCGCCTCTCCACAGATCTGACATGTAACTTGGCCCTTTGGCGTCACCTGCTGTCTCCGAAGAGATAAACAATCATAATGCCATACTGTGGAACATTCCAGGCAACAGCTATATGGATAGAAGCACCCTGAAAGATTCTTCAACGGAAAAGTTACACAGTGCACCTTTAACTGTGATATAAACAAACAACTGACAAAAGTTACAAGATGAAACAAAACTTACAGTGAAATGAAAAAGATGAATTTGCTAAAGAAATATTGATTCATTGGCCGGTTTCACTTTGTGGAAACCGTCTGACCTCCCAGCATTAGGATTCATTCGTTCGACAGTAGGCGGGTACTTTTTTATCTAACCAATCGCTGCTATTTGGTCGTGACGTATGTAATGCGCCGGAACACTCAGTGGTGTCCAAGTAATCCCCGGCACAACAGCAAACAGAACAGAGAGTGAACATGTCTGTCAACGATCATTGTTGTTTCTGTGAGATGAACTTGCGAATTAAAGGTGCAATAAAAAATGCGGTTTGTATTTGACAAAGTAAGTCCAAAGGAGGATAGCGTACGCGGTCTGATATCGCAACTCGGGTTGGTTCAGCCCTTCACTGATTGGCCGGTGCGCGGTCTACAACTTTCGGAGTTTTTACAAATCGTTTAGTGTATTCTGATTCCTGACCTAGTCGCTGGAGAGAAATGATATTGAGCGGAGGCACTAGGTGGTGCCAGCCTGGCTAAAAAAATATAGGCCTGGATGTAAATATTGCAAATTAGCCTTGAGTCTTGGCTTAAAGGTGCACCTCGTAATTTCTAGTTGCTTCCACATGCTTGTCTCCATGGAAACATTAGTGCTTAGTCTAGTATGTTCCACAGTATAGCTTAAACCTAGGGAGACAAACAGGTTACAGCTCTACACTACATTACAGTTCAGATCTGCGAAGAGTCGCCTTTATACAAAAAAGGAATTATTGTATTTTTGAGCAACAAAAACACCTGTAATGAATAAATGCCAGATTGATGTCATACAAATCTGGGAAAGCAGTAACATCTCTAATGGGACAAGCAGGTAGCAGACCTCCAACCAGAAAAGTTGTGCAGTGCTCAGAAATATTTGGTGTACTACATTCAATTAAAATTAAATTAAAGTCTAATCAGAAATGGCTTTGGGCACGTTCCAGTTCCAGCTGCTTGTACGTGCGACGCAAAAGGAAGCACTGAGTTACATGCAGCTGTATAAAAATTAACAAGTACGTCCGGTTATAATTTAACAATAGATAGTTATTTATTTATAGAGGCTTTTACAACACCCAAGGTCTCCAAAGTGCTTTCCAATAAAAGCAACACAGTAAAATAATAAAAACATGCACAAAATTAACGAAGTATTGTGTAAGTTTTCTGGCGTCAAATGCTTTTCTTCATGGAAATATTATTGCTTTGTCTGGAATATTTACCAGTATGGCATTAAAGCTTTCTATCGTCATGGAGACCAAAGAAGAATCCCTGTTTTTCTAAGTATTTTTTAATTACAAAAAAACAAACAAACAAAGAAGACGCAAATTAGAGCTGTTTAATGGCATGCTGTGGAACATTCCAGACAAAAAAAAAAAAGACATCTCAGGTGATGGACCCCCAACCAAAAAGTTAAAAAGTTACACATTTGCACCTTATACACAATGAAATAAAAACAAAATTGTGCAAAACGTCACTGTATTACTGTGGATTAAAAGCCAGTCTCAATAGATCAGTTTATAGTGATGGGAAATTTTATTATTTTGTTTTGAGCCATTAAAAAGAGAAATAAAGATTCGTGGACATGTTTATTGCTGGAAAAAATACGAGCTTGTGAACGGCTTTAGGACAGCTTTGTGAACTGTTAACTGTCAATTCGCTCTCATAATTTAGAATTTATTATGACCTATTATATTTTTACTCTTTCTGTGAGCTACTGTGTCCAAATAATCTCCCTCGTGCATCGATACAGCTTGTCTAAGTCTAAGTCTGAGCCAAAGTGTTACGTAAGAAGATATAGTTCTATCTTTCGGGTCTGTGATCAATAAAATGTTTTACAATTTGATACAGTCTGATTAATTATTTACTCGTTCTTGTACTTTAACTCTCGCACCATTGATATTTTGCAGCTGATGTCATTCACGTTTCTCTGTCTGAAGCTCTGTGACTCGAGTTAGACTTTAATCTGAGCTTTGAGTTTACACAATCTGACCATAAACAACTGATTTAGCTGGAACTACAAATATAAAATTTATAGATGATTTGTGCTTTTAAACAAGTCTCTCAGACGTAAAATTACAGTTTTTCCGTCAGTCGCTCTCAAATTTTTGTTGAAAATCAAATTCCTAAACAGGATCATGAACGCTCGTATTGATCGCAGGTTGCTGAAAATGTGCGGTTTAAATCCATTTTGTGTTTTTTTCTTGAGTTTTCAGACTATCTTAAAACTTTTTTGGACAGTGTTAGTTAATATGTGCACTGTGTCACCATGGTAACTCCTAAATACTCCACCTTAAATATACATGTAGACCTCCCCAGCGTGATGTCACTGCAAAGTATCAATAAAACTCTATCAGAATTTTCTCAGTAGCAGAATTTCAAGCCACCTCAGCCTCTTGAGCTCCTCCTTCACTATAAATGTCCCAAAAAGAAGAACTATGCACCACTGATTTCTCTACACGGTCTAGAGCCAAAAACAATTCATACAGTTAATTATTCATAACACCAGACTCATGATACAGTTATAACAACATTCTAAACCATATATTTGAAGGTCCTATATTACGCAAAATTGATTCTTGTGAGTTTTAAGCCATGTTACATCGTCAAAAACAGACCTGGAGTTGTGTTTTGTTTCATTCACACATGTTTGAGTAATCGCTTATTATTAGTTTGTCTACATCTCCAAAGCTCAAAATGCTCTGTTCCACCTTGATCATGAAGTGACAGTTTTCAAGTTAACAGCTACATTTCACTAGCCAGGCTGACGCCACCTAGTGCTTCCTCTCATTTTCAATCAAATTACACTAGACAGTTCGCAAAACCCCCGGAAGTGCGAGTTCAGGCACCACCCATTCAGCAAAGAGTCAGACATTATGTGTTGGCAACGATTCCTGAGATCGAGGATTTAAAGCCAGAACAAAGAGAATGTTTGGTGAATTTTATCAAGAGCAAAGATGTTATTGTCCTTCTTCCTACAGGATTTGGGAAAAACTTAATATACCAGTTAGCCCCGTTAGTGGTGTATTGCATATGTCACGACCAAATAGCAACGATTGGTTAAATAAAAAAAAGTACTCGCCTATTAGGCTAACATTTTACCTGTACACTGGAAAAAAAACAATATCTAGGTAAGTTAAAATGAAAAACATTTTACTTTATTTGAGTAAAATCATCTACCAATGGAATAAGTCTGTTTTTCTTAATTTAAGCAACATTCGATTTTGTTTCTTATTTTAAGTGCAGCAAGATGTATTTTCATATTTTCAGTACAAAAAGTCTTATTCCATTGGCAGATCATTTTACTTGTCAATTGAAATGTATTCAAATCATGACAAAACTTTCTTAATTCAAGTCATTTTAACTAGATTTTGTTTTTTGCAGTGTAGTTCAGTGGAGATTGTCAATTCCAGGGCTGAAAAGATCCAAATGATTCTAGTGAAGGTTTATGAAGGTGTTTAAAAACACAGTAGAGCACTTCCTGTATCACCACATGACATTACAATGTGGAACTGAATGTTTTCAGTTTGAGTTTTAGAGAAAAACTCAGCCTAAATATGCAGGATTTTTGCGTTAAACATGTGTGAATGAAACAAAACACAACTCCAGATCTATTTTTGATGAGGAAACAACATTATAACAGAAAAATAGCATAAAATTTCTGATTTTGAGTATCTGCTTTCAGCCTTCCTGCCATCGTAATCTTTACTGGGTCCAAATTTCTGGTCCGATTCACTAATAGGTGTCAGATAGGAATGGCTGCCACTATTTCCACCTGTGATTGGTTTCCATGGAGACAAACACAAGTCTAAAGATCCGCTCTTGTCGCTGCGTGTTTCGATTGCTCAGTGACGATGCTGAGGTTGGCACAGTCACCCAAAAACACATGTCCGGGCACACAGCGGGGATCTACCTGCACAACAAATACAGGCATTAGGTCATATTTTCCTGGAAGTCTCTGAGCGAAACAAACCGAAGCGTGTGTCATAATATGTGTGGAGTCAGGACACGTAAAAATAACATGTGAAACGTCAGCTTATCGTTGACCTGAAATCTTATGTGCAGCAGCGATGACCTTTAACTCACACATGGTTAGTGTTATTTTTAAAGGTGCAGGGTAACGGGATTTATGAGCGCAGAGCGTGTCCTCCCGAGCTACCTATTTTCCAAGGTTCTGATTTAAGACATGGAAAAGAAAAAGGTAAAAAAGTAAGAAACAGCGCAATTGCTCATTTCTCAATAACAGTTGGTCCAAAATTCTGCTGTGTGACTTTTAACTGGAACCAAAAAACAAGAGCACATTATCTCAATTTTAGAGTTGTTGCACTGGCTTCTAATTAATTTTAGAGTTGATTTAAAGATTTTATTGTTTGTTTTTAAAGCTTTGAATGGACTGGCGACAAAACGCATCTCGGACCTCATCCAGATTTACTCCCCTGTGCTCTCTGAGGTTACGTTTACACTTTTACGTTTCACACGTTTACGTTTTATCACCGTATCAGAAATGATTTGCATCCAGACACATCGTTTCTGTGTCCGTTCCCTATCCACACAGTAACGCGAAACTGCCTGAAACGTCACATGGGCGGTAAAAACAAGGAAGCTGAACACCGTGTCTGATGTTGCAGCAGCCGATTTGGAGCCGAGGAAGATGCGTGAAAGCGTGACAGTAGTAAGTAGTTCTAGTTACGCTGTTTCCCATTTGTCTATGGTTTGTTTGGACTGTTTTCCGCAAAAGCGTCACATGACCGATGTCATGAACCTAGCGAATCAGGAAGGTACAAGTTGCAGTGACGTGGTCCAATAAGGACGTCAACTAGAGCTTCTACGTCGGCGTATCAACGTTTTCAGGCGTCCACACAGTGGTGGATTAGATCCGTACTCAGATGAATTCGTGGGAGCAGGCGGCACCAGATCGTTCCGTCTCTGGGGCCATTTTCCATTGGATTAGTGTGAACGAACACTGCATCCACAACAAAAATGACTCTAATACGCACTAATGTGGATAGGGCCTAAGACATGGAAAAGACAAAAGTAAAAAAGTAATTGTTATAGTTGTAAGAAATATCGCTCAAAGTTGTTCATTTCTTGCTTACAGTTGGTCCAAAATTCTGCTGCGCGACTTTTAACTGGAACCAAAAAACGTGAGCACATTACCCCGATTTTAGTGTCGTTGCACTGGCTTCCAGTTTATTTTAGAGTTGACTTTAAGATTTTATTTATTGTTTGTTTTTAAAGCTTTGAATGGACTGGCCCGACAGTACGTCTCAGACCTCATTCAAATTTACTCCCCTAAGTGCGCTCTGAGGTCTGAGAGCCAACTCCAGCTCGTGGGGCCTAAAACGAGACTTAAAATCAGCGGGTACAGGACCTTCTCTGTGGTCGACCCCAAACTCTGGAACAGCGTTCTGAACAGCCCCACTTTTATTCTCTTGCTTTTAACACTGCGTGAATTGTGTGGTCCTATTTATTTACTGCTATTTCATGATTTTTATGGTCTTGCTTTAATTTGATTTTAGGACTGATATGACCACATTTTATCAATTTACCTTTTTGTTTTCTTCATTTTACGACCTCTGTGCAGCACTTTGGAAACGGCTTTATTTGCAAAATGTGTTATATAAATAAAGTGGATTTGGATTTCTTTTCTTTTTAACTGTCTTTTTTACGGCTCAAAATTACCTTGAAAAACACTCATCCTTACTGTGAGCGGGGTCGCCTCTCCACAGATCTGATCTCCAACTTGGCCTGACTTGACCTGCTTGTTTTCACGACGAATTAGTTAAACGCCATGAGGAATATTGTGAACATACTCGGTGAATCGGTAACATGTCCGATGAGACGAACTCGGGTTGTAGCCTATCCTACAAAAGTTACGCAGTGCACCTTTAATGGGTCTATTACGGTATTTTCTGACCTATGTTACAATGCTGTTTCCTCTTTAAAAACAGACCTGGAGTAACAGCTTTATAACATATTTCTGTGTATTATAGGCCCTTTCATCTCTGTATAATTTGCTTTCTTGGCCTTTATTACCTCATCCTTTATCAAATACATTTAACAAGCAGAGGAGCCTGGTGTTGCCGAGTCTGTATTTAATTTCTGTGACATAACTTGCTCTCCACCTCTTCCCCAAATAAACCATAAAGCTCCGTAAACCTTCACGTTCTGTACCAGGTGTGTGCACAGCTGTACACTGTATAAAGACAGACCCCGTTGCAGACACACACTATGAGTCAAACTACGGGGGATTAGCAGCGTGTTTTTTTTTTTTGTGTTCACCTCTAAACCAGACAATGGTGCTTAGTCGGCGTGCTGCGGTCAAATACAGTAACAGTTGTGTCATACGAGAGCTACTGTAAATGGTTGTTACGAAGACTTAAGCCAGCGCAGGTGCAACAGCGATGACTGAAAATACAATACAGAAATCACCGTAATTCTAACGTAAGGCAAGCTGCGGTTTAGATGATCAAAATATTGGATTGGCCAGTAATTTTTTGAGGGTTCTGCCACCTGTTTGTCTCTGGGGATATTACTGTTTCGATTGAATTACTCCACAGCACGGAAATAAACCTGGTGATCACAAAGAAGACAGGTTAATGGTCAGATCTATGGAGAAGGAAGCCTGCACATGGTAAGAATTTAAGGTATTTTTGAGCTATAAAGCAGTGTTTCCCAAATGTTTTTTTTATTTTTCTAGGGACCCACATTTTAAAAGTCACAAACCTTTGCGACCCAAGTCCGTAGACGTTATTCGTAAATCACAAAATAAAGGCGGATTTGACCAATTTTGAACATTAATAAGGATATTTTATTGTTGATTGAGTGATCGTTTACTCAAGTTTTAAACAATGAAAAGCAGTAATTGAACCAGCAGTAAAAGGATCCATAAGTCGCCTATTTGTATATGTATACTGCAGATCCACATGCAGATCGTGACAAGGCGACCCCCCCCCCCACAAAAAAAATCTCTTGTGACCCACCTGAGGATCACGACTCAGTCTTTGGGAAACAATTCTATAAAACACACGTAACTGAACAAATAGAAGGGAGATATGTTTACTGCCCTACTGTGGAACATTTCAGGCGAAGAAATAACATCTCCACGGAGACAAGCAAGTATCAGACCCTCCACTGTAGAAGTTACACAGTGCATCTTTAATACAGACGAGTTTCAGGTAAAATGAACATTGATCAAGCGCAGATTTTTGTTGCAATGCGGCGAGTTCAAGGGTCTAGTCACTAATAGAAATCATCACACTTGTGCTTTTAACTTTTGGAAATTTCATGGCAAAATACAACATAATCAATAAGAAAAATTTTAAATATGACATAATCATATTCTAGAATCTGAAAACCACTCATAAGAATAGTTAAAGCCTCACTACGTAACATTTCAGCCTATAAATAGACTTGTGTAAAAGCCTTTCATAGCCTCATAGTAAAAATACATGTTTGCCAATATATTTTTGAGCAACAATAACACTTATTTTAGTCTATTAATTGTCCGAAATGTTACACAGTGCGGCTTTAATGCGAGTAAGCCACAAATCAGACCCTGGAGCGAGTGAACTGAGTGAAGTGTCTTGCTTATGGACACAAACACAGGTGAGATTTGTACGACTGTCTTCCTTGAAAAATGTAACATAATATGAAAAAATTATAAATGTTTGTAAAAATTTTGAGCCAATTTAAGCTAAAAAAGCCTACGACGTTTTCACTTTGCTTAGAATGCTCCGCAGTGTGGCATTAAACTTATCTGTCGCCATGGAAACAAGCAGGTGACGCTACAGACTCGAGCGGAGAGGCAATCCCACGCACAGTGAAATAAAATAGTAAATAATTGTCGATAGATTGATTTAATGTCATTGTGAGGAACATTCCAAGCAGGTGGTGGACCCCGCATTAGAAAAGTTACACAGTGCACCTTTAAGCAGATTTATGACAAGTGGAAATACTAAATAAACCAGACGCCTGCTCTTTAAAATGCACATAATTAAGTACAAGTGGAACCTGCTTTGACCTGAAGGCTCGTTCTCTTTCTCTCTGTGGGAAGCACTTGACATTTACATTGACTCTATATTATACGAGACTCGAGGACCGCGCTCACTTACGAAGCAGCCGACATGCGAGCTACATTAGTGGAGCAGTAATTAGCTGATTGCCTAAAAGCTTTGACTGATTTTAATGGAAAATATTGACAGTTTAGACTTTTACCGGTATTGTAGAAATGTAAAACTGTAAAGCTTGGCTAAAATTCAAGATATAAACACTTAAATCTATCAGAAAATGATTTAAAAGTAGTGAAATTATCTGTCCACGCAGCAAAATAATTTTACTTGACAAGTTATCTTAAAATAAACGACCTCTAGACTAGAATTAAGCAGTCTCTGGTCTAGTAAGTCCATAATAAATCTGAAAACAAGATGAATAAGCTGATATAAGTTTTAAACTCTTGGCCAGATCAGAGGAATTTGCAGTGAGGAAATATTTCTGACATAGTTTTTTGGAAAAATCACATAATCAACTCCTACATATAAACCTTAAGAGGATTACAGAGACGTGGGCAAAGGAATTTAAAGGACATTTTCTTAAAGGGTCCATTACACTATTTTCTGTTCAATGTTGTAATGTTTCCTCGTCAAAAACTCTTCTCAAACAACTCTCAAACTCACGTCCACCTTGTGATGTCATATGGTAATACAGGAAGTGCTCCACTGCGTTCAACTCTATACGTTTTCACTAGAATCATTTGGACAATTTCAGACCAAGGAATTGACAATCTCTAGTGCCTCCCTTCAATTTAATTTCTCTCCAGCGACTAGGTCAGGAATCAGAATACAGTAGACCACAGGTGTCAAACATACGGCCCGGGGGCCAGACCCGTCCCTCCAAGACCTTTAATGTGGCCCTCGGTTGATTTTCTACTAAAATATTTGAATTATATTTTCTATTAAAATATTGTTAATATTCTGCTGGTGTTTATCACAGCAGCGTCTCCAGTGTCTCTGTACGTGGCCCCTCCCACCAGAGCAGCACAAATGAAGACTTGTCTCTTTCCAAACGCTCTTAAAGGACGATCGTTTTGACTGTTGACCGTGACACCCTCATCAACAAAATGAGTGCAGGATTTTCCAAGAAAAATTAACTTATTCCTATTTACATACAAGTTCATGTTCAAACATTGTGTTGAAATTGCATTTTTCTTAAAGTTTCAGGTTGTTCATAATATTATAATGTTTTGTAAAAGAAAGAGTTCATCAATTAAAAAAGATTTCTGTAATAGATTTGTGTTTCTCTGCACAAATATTTGAACTTATTCTTATTTTTGGGGTTTATATGACATGAGTTTTCAGATCCGGCCCCTTTGGGATCAAAGTAGGCTGGATACGGCCCCCGGACCAAAATGAGTTTGACACCTCTGCACTAGACGGTTTGCAGGAATCTCGGACGTTATAGATCGAGGACCGGCCAATCAGTGAAGAAGAACTGTGAAGCCATGACGTCAAACTCAAGCATCTGTTTGGGTCCCTTTTGCGGTACAGCACAACAGTAAACAAAGCGGTCGAGATGGATGTAGACGAAGACATACATTCTGTGTTGGCAAAGATTCCCGACATCGAAGATTTAAAGCCGGAACAAAGAGAATGTTTGGTCAATTTTATCAAGAGGAAAGATGTTTTTGCCCTTGTTCCTGCGGGATTTGGCGCTTTACATACGTCACGACCAAATAGCAGCGATTGGTTAAATAAAAAAATTACCCGCCTACTGTCGAGTGAACGAATCCTAATGCTGTGAGGTCAGACGGTTTCCACGAAATCAGGCTAGCCAATCTCTACTGAAAAGCTGAAAATTACCACTTTCGGAACAGAGCATTATGAGTTTTGGAGATTGTAGTGGACAAAACAGAAAGGCAAAGACAAGGTATAAAGATAAGTTGAATTTAATAACGTCAAAAAAGTTATAATTTAACAAAGGCTCAAATTAGGTAATTCAACTGGGGTAACATAAATTTAACTGAACAGAACAAAACTAACCCAAAGAACAGGGTTTTTAAATACATGAGGGCCAACTAAAACAGAACACAAGAGTGGGAATTACATGAAATAAATAACTAAACTAGACAGACTGATAATAAAGGGTGACTCAAAAATGTGCAAATCAAACAAAACACAACTCCGGATGTGTTTTTGAGAAGGTAACAACATTAAAACATGACTTAAGCTCACTTAAAGAGTTAATTTTGCGTAATATGAACAAGTAATTTCAAACATTTTAACAAAGCCTTGATTACAACAATTAAATGATGCAAACGTTTCATATCTTGCCCTGGTCTTTCTTTGGTGCTTGTTTGAATTTCAATAACATTACTTACAGTGAGTCATAGCAGTCTGCAAAACAGGACTGTTGTTGACTAAGGAAATTCACAGTCAACTAAAAGCAATTCATTATCTCTCTGGCCTTGTAACTGCACGCAAAATACTGTAATTGCAAAACAAATATATATTTAGAAAGAAAAGTACCAGAAAAAAAGTGTATTTATATCGAAAAAGGGCATCTTAAAAACAGGATTCACAACTAAATTTTAAACTAACCCATCTTTCTGCTGTTGTCTCATATATCTCCTCATGAACCAAATAAATAAATAAAATACTACAGAAAAAGTTGAAAACAATTGAAAAGTGTCAATACCAGTATTAGTCCAGTAGTATAATGGTAAGTTCATATTTTTTGGTTTTGCACTTATATATACATGAATTTCTTTCATTTCAATTGGGAATAATATTGTTTTTTATTCTGTTTTAAAACCCTTAAAGGTACGCTATGGAACTTTTTGGTTGGGGGTCCATCATCGGGTTGTTTCTATGAATATGCTCTGCTTGGAATGTTCCACAGTATGATATTAAACAGATCAACCTTACATTTATTCAATGGCAGGTGGTTTTATAACTCAAAAATACCTAGAAAAACAGACATTCTGACTGCAAGTGGGGTCACCTTAGCCAGGCTGGTGCCACCTAGTGCCTCCGTTTAATTTCATTTCTCTCCAGCGACTAGGTCAGGAATCGGAATACATTAGACGGTTTGCAAGAACCCCAGAAGTTGTAAACCGCACACAGGCCAATCAGTGAAGAGCTGTGAAGCCATGACTTCAAACTCAAGTGCCTGTCTGGGTCCCTTTTTTGGTACAGCACAACAGTAAACAAAGTGGTCGAGATGGATGTAGACGAAGGCAGACATTCTGTGTTGGCAACGATTCCCAAGATCGCAGATTTTGGCAATTATTTGGACACCACTGAGCGTTCCGGTGCATTACATACGTCACGATCAAATAGCAGCGATTGGTTAAGTAAAAAAAGTAACGGCCTACCGTCGAGCAAATAAATTCTAATGCAGACGGTTTCCACAAAGTGAAACCGGCTGATGAATCATTCTAGGGTCGCCTCTCCACAGCTCTGACCTGTAACGGTCACGGTGGCTGAGTGGCTAGCACTCATGCCTCACAGCAAGAAGGTTCCAGTTCAATCCAAGGGTCGCCTGGGCCTTTCTGTGTGGAGTTTGCATGTTTCTCCCCGTGTTTGGATGGGTTTCCTCCGGGTGCTCCGGTTTCCCCCATCAACCCAAAACATGCTACAGGTCTCCAGAACAGCTGATAGTCAAGATCAGTTAAGTACAATCAATCAGTGAATCTGTCCAGGGACGACAGGTGGAAATTAGCACTGTTGCTACAACCTGATGTACAATGCATCTCTCCTGTTAAGGTTAATGCAAAAATTATGCGCTGCCCCTGTCTCAAATAAATAAATAAAATTAAATAACTTTGTCTGGTTTGGTCTCCATGAACATAGAAAGGTTTAAAGCCATACTGTAAAACATTCCAGACAAAGCAATAACATCTCAATGCAGAAAAGCTTTTGACGGACCCTCCACCAGAATAGTTACACAGTGCACCTTTACAGCCTGTGTAAAGGTTTACAGTCAAACCAAACAAACCATCTGACCCCTAGACTCTCTATTGTCTTCTCAAAGTGCCACTTCCTTCAAGGTTTCCCCGTGTTGAAATTTAGAGTTCCGATTATAAAGAAACATTGTGATTTCATAATAGCCAAGGTTAGAGTTTATCTGGATCTCTCCATCCTCATGCTCTCACTGCTTTGTTACATGCACAGCCAAGTCAAATCTGAGCTATAAATAGGGCCGGGAATCACCGAGTTACCCACAATTCACTATGATACACGAGTCACGGTAGGAAATTACCATGATACGGTGATACGTGTGTGTTAAACATGTGTGAACGAAACTAAACCAACTCCAGGTAAGTCTGTGATAAAGAAACAGCATTAAAACACAGACCAGAAAATAGTATAATATGAGTCCTTTAAGGTTGTAAATTGTAGTTATTATAAAGTGTTAATTGTACTTAATAGTTAATATCTATATGTGAAAATATTTTATTCAAACATTATTTAATTATTTCATCTTTTAAACGTGTATTGTGTAACTTTTCTGGTGGAGGGCATAATACTCCCTACAACTGTACATCAACCCACCATTATGTAACAGATAATACTCCCTACAACTGTACAACAACTCACCCTTATGTAACAGATAATACTCCCTACAACTGTACATCAACTCACCATTATGTAACAGATAATACTCCCTACAACTGTACTACAACTCACCCTTATGTAACAGATAATACTCCCTACAACTGTACATCAACTCGCCCTTATGTAACAGATAATACTCCCTACACCTGTGCATCAACTCGCCCTTACAGTATGTAACGGATAATACTCCCTACAACTGTACAACAACTCACCCTTAAGCAACAGTTAATTCTCCCTACAACAGATAATACTCCCTACAACTGTACAACAATTCACCTTTATGTAACGGATAATACTCCCTACAACAGATAATACTCCCTACAACTGTACAACAACTCACCCTTATGTAACAGATAATACTCCCTACAACTGTACATCAACTCGCCCTTATGTAACAGATAATACTCCCTACAACTGTACAACAACTCACCCTTATGTAACAGATAATACTCCCTACAACTGTACATCAACTCGCCCTTATGTAACAGATAATACTCCCTACACTGTACTGCTCCCTACACCTGTGCATCAACTCGCCCTTACAGTATGTAACGGATAATACTCCCTACAACTGTACAACAACTCACCCTTAAGCAACAGTTAATTCCCCCTACAACAGATAATACTCCCGACAACTGTACAACAACTCACCCTTATGTAACAGATAATACTCCCTACAACTGTACAACAACTCACTCTTATGTAACAAATAATACTCCCTACAACTGTACAACAACTCACCCTTATATAACGGATAGTGCATCTTTAAAAACAACAAAACGTTTCCTCTTATTTTAGTTCTGGATTACAGTTAAGAGGATGTTGCATGAAAGAAACTAAATTTTGACACAATCCACCCACTTTCTGGACTTATTTGCCAGTCATAAACAAACTTGAAAGACTCTCGACAGCGTTTTCTCTAAAGGGGAACCTCCTCCACCTCCTCACATGATGAACACAGAGGAAGTTTACGACCTGAAACCACAGGGGGAGGCCGGTCTGACACAGAGAGCACGAACTCAAAAGACCTCAAGCTGTGAAAACATGACCAATGAGGATTTTACTGCGGAAAAAAATAAGCTGGACCAGTCATTACATCTATTCAAAATAAAGGAAGTCGATAATGATTCACTTCACTAAGGATAGGGCCGGGTATCATTCAGAAGTTGCTGATATGACACATACCTGGATATCCTCCTGAGACCCGGCCCATTCCTTTGTGTCCTTTGTAGTGGACATTGAGTTAACCAGATGATCTTTTAAGTGTTTTGAGATAGACTCTTAATGGGGGGACTAGGTTCTTCTGCCTAAATAGGACTGGGGGATTACAGGATACTATCATGTCCAGGATAAAAAAAAATAACTCAATAGGAGCTAGTTTGTGGCTGCAACATGATTAAAAAAAAAAAAAAAAAGGAGACAAATAAGAGTGTGTTATAGTAGCAATAGCTAATAAACATTGCAAACCGATTCATTTCAGCGCAGACAACATGAAGAAATATGCTTTTTACTTGAATTGTTGGGATTATGACAGTAATAATTCACACCAAAATCTTGTCAAGGTATTTTAAAAGCAGAAACGTGTCCTATCTATAATAATACCAGCCTCTTCAAAATATCGCAATAAATATCGTACTGAGAGATTTGGATATCATTACATCCGTAGCATTTACACATCAAAATCGGTACTAAACTCTAAACTAAAGCTGGACTAGAGCAGGACTAAACCAGGACTATCCATCCATCCAGTTTCTTCTGCTTATCCGGGGCCGGGTCGCGGGGGCAACAGTCTAAGCAGGGACTCCCAGACTTCCTTCACCCCAGACACGTCCTCCAGCTCCTCCGGGGGAACCCCGAGGCGTTCCCAAACCAGCCGAGAGACATAGTCCCTTCAGCGTGTCCTGGGTCTTCCCCGGGGCTTCCTTCCGGTAGGACATGCCTGGAACACCTCCCGAGGGAGGCGCCCAGGAGGCATTCGGAGCCACCTCAACTGGCTCCTCTCGACATGGAGGAGCAACGGCTCTACTCCGAGCTCCTCCCGGACTAGCCAGGACTAAAACAGGACAAAACCAAGTCCACATCAGGATTTAACCAGGGTCAAACAGGGCAAATGAACATACTCCAAGGTTCTCACACTATTGCATACTTTCTCCATCTGGAAAGACAAATTTTAATCCCATTATAATCTAAATACTCTTCAGAATATATAAACCAGTCCGGTCCAAAACACACAAACACTGAGGTCACTTAACACACCGTAATCTGCTAAGAGCCCTTACCTTAAGTGGCCTCTTGTGGAATATTGGTTTGGCCAGATAATATTGACATTATAGTGTCCATTTAACACAGTAAATCAGGTCTCTTAAACACTGAGACTAGCAGATTAACTACCCTTTAAAATCACATGACTTTGACCTCCCCTCTCTCTGCCCTCCCTCTACCCCATCTGTCTACCCTGAGTTACTCTTGTGTACTTACTCTTGTAGAAGTAAAAAAAAAAAAAAAAAAAAGTAAAACACAAAAAAGTAAAAAAAAAAAGTTTTAAAAAAAGTCATAAAACACCGTACTTAAGTACATTTTAGGTATCTATACTATACTTAAGTAGATTTGAGAGTGGATACTGTTTTATTTTATTTCACTACATCTGAGTGCAAGTATTTCAACTTAACACTCCATGACATTTTTGAACAGGACTGAAAAGCTAAAGTATTTTTTATTATAGTTTGAGACCTGCTGAAAAGGTTGAGGGTTTATTTTTAACACATTTGTAGTTAGAGCAAACAAAAACATACTAATAAAACCAGCTAGAAAAAAAAATCAGTTTCATCTGAACAAAACTCAGTGCAAATCTTGAATCATTACATTTCAGGCTTTATAAGACCTCAAAATACTCGCAAAACTACTTTTACGTTTTACTCTTAAAGACTGACATGTCAAACTCAGGCCCGGGGGCCAAATTTGGCCCACAATGTAATTATATTTGGCCAGTGAGATCATACAAATATGTATTACAGCTGCCCGCCGGCTACAGATAGACTATAGAGACATTATTTAAAATGTGTTATTATTTTATATTATGCTTGTTCTGGACTCAATGTTTAAGCTAAACTATAATTAAACATTTATTTTTAATAAGAAAAGGTTTAACATTACATATCTCAAAAGAAGACGAAACATGCTGATATTGTTTAAATTTTTCAATAAATACTTAGTTTGTCCCACGACTCAGTGCCAGTTTTTAATTTTGGCCTCTGATTTAACAGATAACACTTTATTTTAGGGTACACTTATTAACATCTAACTACCCTCTAATTAGCATAGTTGTAAATGGTTAATTTTTCATTAATTAATTTTGTCCATGAATTATGATTCTAATAAGCTTTTGGTGCAAATTTTTAAAAACTACATTTCTTTTGCTACTAGTCCTTAACAACACCAGTTTAGTAAAATCATAATTCATGGACAAAAGTGACCTAGTGTCAAACTTATAAAGTAATAAGGAGTGTATTAATAGGAAACTGTCTAACTAATAGCAGAATAAGCTTCTGTGGAATTAGACATTAATAAGGGTTAAATAAATACCAATTAATGACAAATTAAGCATTTACAACTATGCTAACTAGCAGGTACTTAGATGTTAATAAGTGTACCCTAAAGTGCATTTTGAACAGGTACTTTTACTTAAGTCGATTTTTTCATGTGCTTTTCATCGCTCCAATATGTGTACTTTTACTATAGTAACAAAAAGGACTACGGTCAGTCTCATATAGTACCAGTACTGCACTCACACCACAAAATCACACCTACCTCACTCACTATACTGCAATTTCACTACAGTATGTAATTCATTCACACAGATTTGAAAAGAACATGCTGACATATACGGCATCTTATTAAACCTGCCTATGATTTACTACTACTACTACTCACAGCTGCTGCTACTACTACTATTACTACTATAGGTCCATAATACTATTCCATATATTTTCCACTCATTTGGCTACTACATATTACTTTTATTGCTTCACACTCTCACTCACACATAGAATCCAACTTCATTTACACTGTACTACTACAAATACTTCATACTCATCCATGCTTTCCTAATAGATTAGTCACTGTTACCAATACTGCTACTACCCCAATAGTTATTGCTTAATGCGTACTATTACACAATATTGATTCATGTACAGTCACGCTACATTTCAACATATGTATGCTGTTTTTAGAAATACCAAGTATTACAGAGACCAGCCACCTGCCAACAACTCTAATTACTACTAAAATTACTACTAATAGTACTACATACCTAATTTTATCATTACTACATTTTTGTACCATTTTGCAAGCCACAACAAAATCAATCTGTTTATTACAAATACATCATAACCAGCAAGTCTACATCAGCAAATTAGATGAATATAATTACACGATATATAATCAGTAAGAGAAATGGATTACTATTGCTACTTCTACTACAGCTGCTTCTACTACTACTACTACTACTACTACTACTACTACTATCACTGGTTCTACCACTACTTGTACTGCAATCGCTGCTATGAAAACAGAGCTGTGCCACCTAACTTCATCCACCACATGCCCGCTATATCAGTGGAAAAAATACTACTACTACTACTACAACTACTGCTACTACTACTACTACTACTACTGATACTTTTTTGCAACTACCAGTGTTACTTCATTTTCACAGCAAATACATCACAGTGAGTAAGTCTACACTGGCATATTACATAAATAGAATTACACTGAATAATTAATAATGAGAAATTTTAATAACTACAGTATTGCTACTTCTACTGCTACTAATGTCACTGGCTCTACTACTACTTGTACTGCAATCACTGTTATGAAAATAGTGCTGTCCCACCTGTCTACAACTCTAACTTCATCCACCACATGCACACCATATCAGTGGAAAAACACTACTACTACTACTACTACTACTACTACTTCCACTAATACTACTACTTTTTTGCAACTACTTGTTTTACTACAGCTCTAATTTTACTGTTGTTATCTTCATTACAAATACCTCACAGCCAGTAAGTCTACATGAATACAATTACACTGAATATAATTAATAATGACAAATCTGACTTTTCCTATTGCTACTTCTACTACAGCTGCTACTACTTCTATCACTGGTTCTACTACTACTTGTACTGCAATTGATGCGATGAAAACAGAGCTTTGCCACCTGCCTACAACTCCAACCTCCTCCACCACATGCACGCTATAACAGTGGAAAAATTACTACTACTACTACTACTACTGCTATTTTTTTGCAACTACTAGTATTACTACAGCTCTAATTTTACTGTTACTACATTTTCATTACAAATACCTCACAGCCAGTAAGTCTACACTGGCATATTACATGAATAGAATTACATTAAATAAAGAGAAATTTTAATAACTATTGCTACTTCTACTACAGGTACTTCTACTTCTACTTGTACTGCAATTGCTGTTATGTTATGAAAACAGTGCTTTGCCACCTGCCCATAACTCTAACTTCATCCACCAAATGCACGCTATATCATTGGAAAAAATACTACTACTACTACTACTACTACTACTACTACTATGCTACTTTTTTGCAACTACTAGTAATTACTACATCTCTAATTTTACTGTTACTACATTTTCATTACAAATACATCAGTACAGTTACATTGACTATAACTAATAACAACGAATTTGAATTACTACTGCTGCTTCTACTACTACTTATACTGCAGCTGCTACTACTGAACAGTGCTTTGCCACCTGCCTGCAACTCTAGCCACTTCTACACCATTCATTCTCTTCATTCTCTTGTTTCTGACACATATAATGTACCCAGCTCTCTCAATTATTTCCTCTACACTTGTGTAACTAATTCAACCTATACCACAGTCTCACAGCAGCAGTGTACACCTACCTCTTTGTCCGGACATGGGTTCTGTCTTGGCCGGCGACACAATGCTCTGTCTATTCTTCACTCATTCACTGTTCCTGACCCCCTCACTCTCTCTCACTCTCTCTCTCTCTTTCTGTCCGGCAGCGCGCTCTCTCTCCTCTGCCTCTCAGTCCCGATGTGGTTATCTTCTAACATACACAGCCTTTATGAGAGAAGCAAGCATGCCTCCTCCCCCTATTACTCAGCCCACTCCCCTCCTGCCAGTTAAAGGGGCTATAAGAGGTTTACATAGGATATTGGGAAAGTGAGTATGGATATGACCAGCAGGGGGAGTAGTGTTCAGGAAGTATCACGGAAGAAACACAGGATAAGTGCAGGTGATTCAGCGGTTAATGTATTTCAGAAACTCCCAATACACTGCACGCTAATGAACAAATTGGATACCTTAACAATTCCCAAAAGACTGGCAACAAAACAGTGATCACTTACCTTAATTTCACAGTATTTTGTTCGCAAAACCATCCAAAACATCACATGTTCAGCGAACAGGACCGCTGCAAACAAAATTAACAGTTTATATTATGTTATTTTTGCTTCAAAGGACTCGACTCAACTCAACTTCAAAACATTAACATTTGTATACACCAAATACAAACCATTTGATCAGCGATGAAAGTCGTTCTGCTTACTAAACAAGCTACGCTCTCGTTCAACTGATGTCCCTCCGGTGTTAGAGAAATATGTCAAAAGAGGACCACAGTAACCCCGCAACTTCCTGTGAAACAAGAAACCAAAACCTGTAACATTTAATTTTACACTAATACTATCTTAAAAATAAACATAACTTGCAACTGAAACTCTAACCCAAAGCAGAGTACAATATACAGATATACAATATAATTACTGGTCATTACAGCTTATTACACAGTGCGTAACATGTTATTACAGGTTGTGTCAAAGAGCGGTACATGTTATTAAAAGTGGCAGCAAAGAGTGTGACATAATGACAAATTACAAAGAGAATTCTATGTTATTGCACATAGTTACAAAAAGTGAAACATGTTATTACAAGTACTTACAAAGACAGTTACATGTTATTACAAGTAGCGTCTAGTTACAAAAAGGGGGATTACAAGAAGTTACAACTAGAGTTACATGTTATTATGTAGCTCCAATGAGCATTGCATGTTACTACAAGTAGTTACAAAGCAAGGTACATGTTATTATACATTCTTACAAATAGTATTACGTGTTATTACAAGTATTTACAAAGCAAGGTACATGTTATGTCAAGTAGCGTTTAGTTACAAAAAGGGGTACATGTTATTACAAGATGTTACAACTAGGGTTTCATGTTATCACACGCAGCTACAATGAGTGTTTCATGTTATTACAAGTAGTTACAAAGTCTGTTACATGTTACTACAAGTAGCGTGTAGTTACAAAAAGGGGTAAATTTTATTACAAGAAGTTACAACTAGGGTTACATGCTGTTACACATAGTTAAAAATAGCGTTCCATGTTATCACACGTAGTTACAAAGCAAAGTACATATTATTATAGATAGTTACAAATAGCATTACATGTTATTACAAGTAGTTACAAAGCAAGGTACATGCTCTTATAGGTAATTGCAAAAAGTGTAATATATTATTACAAGTAGTTACAGGGCAATATACATTCTATTATAGGTAGTTACAAAGCAATGTACATGTTATTATAGCTAGTTACAAATAGTGTTACGTTATTACAAGTAGTTACAAAGCAAGGTACATGCTATTATAGGGAGTTACAAATAGAGTAACATGTTATTACAAGTACTTACAAAGACCGTTACATGTTTTTACAAGTAGTGTGTAATTACAAAAAGAGGTACATGTTATTACAACAGTTACAACTAGGATTACACTTTACTACATGTAGCTACAATAAGCATTGTATGTTATTACGTATTAAGTTGTTACAATGCAAGGTACATGTTATAATAGGTAGTTACAAATAGGGTAACATGTTATTACAAGTAGTTAGAAAGCAAGGTACATGTTATTACAGGTTGCCACACAGTGCATGACATGTTATTACAGGTTGTTACACAGTTTATTACATTGTGCTAATGATAGTTACAGTGCATGTAGTGTAGCGTTGAATAAAGTGTGACCCAGAAATCTCCTCAACATACGAGTACAGTAAAGCCTAGAAACACAGATGATGAATTCAGCTCCTCTCAAAAGACTCTGTTCTGTACTTGAATCTTTTATCAGACCCTGCAGCTCTTGTCTCACACTTGTAACTTGTTACAGTTTGAAGAGCACATTGTCTGTCGGTGTTTAAAGCTTTCTTCACAGCTGAATCCCTTCTCATGCACGGATAATGATGATTTTCATAATAAGTGACGGACTGACGGAGCAGCAGATTCACAAAAGGGCAGAGGCAGACACGAAGACCACTGTTCACGCTACTTTAAATCACTTATATTATACATTATTCTGTCTTTTTTCTTCTCTTATGACCTGGGACTATTTATACCTAAAATTATTAGTAGACATGACATTTGTTTAAACAAAATGTCAATAGAGGGTGCTCAGAATGCCTTTTCTTGCTCATTGAAAAGTGAATTTGTTTGGATCAAGCTAAAAATGACGCAGTGAAATCCTTCAATAACAGATCAGCAGCACGGTTTAAAGATAAGTCTCTAAGCAATTAAAGCAAAACTAAGTAACATTTTATCTTATTAATCATTGTTGTAAGTCCCTGTGGTGGTTAAATATGTATTTTGGGTCGTGTTTGAAGCATCTGTTGTCTCCCTGTGATGTCTTCATGCGGAAAACCAGCCTGGCAACATGGCAGACACCAGGGACGTGCACAGATACAGTCCAGACCTAAAGAGAGGTTTTCCTTAGCTACCCTGTCTCCTTTTTTAATATTTTGTTCTTATATTTTGCAAGATTATATGTGTTTTTATGTTATTATACTAACTAACTAAAAGCATGGATACCCAATATGTAGGAGCTTTGTGAATTACAACTTGTCAGAGAGAAACAGGTTTTGAGCTCTGAAGAAACAGACCAAATGTGGAAATGAAACAAACACAACTCCACGTATGTTGTTGATGATGACATAACATTACAACATAGTATGAAGACTTAAAGGTTGTATAGAGGATTTTCCAAGGAACGAGAAATCCAGCGACTGTTTGTCCTTTTTCAAATGTTGCGCATGCGTGAAACCACCCCCCCCTCCCTACAGCTCCCTACGTAGAAACGCCTCCTCCCGCCTCCTCTTTACGCCAGAAACAGGTTTGTTTACAGCCGGTGCGCTGCACATGACTTGTAAACAACTAACTACAGTGTTGGTTAGGCAAGACGGAGAAGTGAGGAGCGGGGGGAGCGGGTGCGCGGACATTTTGTGCGCGGACGAGAAGTGAGGAGCAGGGAGAAGAGCGGAGCAGGGAGCAGGGAGAGGAGAGAGGAGAGGGGAGGGGGTGCGCGGAGATTCCGTGCCCGGAGAAGTGAGGAGCAGGGGGAAGAGCGGAACGGGCAGCGGGGAGAGGAGCAGGAAAGGGGTGCAGAGAAGGTTGCGCGGAGATTCAGTGCGAATGAACTAGCTACAACACGCAGCAGCAAGCGGACTCTTTCTTTGCCTTGAAAATTACGTTTTCAGACATAGGATATCGCTTTCGTGTACTGAAAAACGTTTGACTAGCTCTTGGAAATAAAGTACGTTTTCATAATAAGCAGAAGTGACCTGTCCAGGAGTAATTTGGCGACCAGTGCGTCAGTCTTTAGACCCTGCGTCTGCTTCAGTTGCGCCATCGCTGGAATGAATCTTCAAGAATCACCTTAGTTTGGCTTCGCTGCTTTTCCCCTTGTCTTCTTCTTTCAGCGACCTCAAAAACGGACTTTCTTTTGCGGCTAACTGCTCCTGGATTCTTGTCTGCCATTGCAACAAACTTTGTGCTAACTGCGAGGAAGATATAGGTCAAAAAAAGCCGCTAAGAACTGTTGCGTTGGTGGAGTAAACAGCGTCTGTGCGTCTTGCGTCTGTGGACTGCGTGACAGGCGTACGTAAACCACGTACCGGCGGCGCAGGCAAGTCAGTTACGCTAGAAACGTAGGGAGATTGATTGACAGCCTGTCAGCTCACAGATAACGAGGCAGTGTTGTTATCTATTGGCAAATGTTTAGCCCCACCACGTCCAGAGTTGATGAATTTTTATTCTCTTTTTTTTGGTCATCATAATTACAAGGCTACTGCATCTCTATAATCTATCATTGACAACTTGAAACAAAAAAAAATCCTCCATACAACCTTTAAAGGGCCGGTTCCATGTTTTCAAGCAAAATGTGTCTTATTATAGTACAGATATATTTTATAAGCATCTCTTGAGGTCAAAATAAGATTACGTTTACACTGAAACGAATCACCATATCACCGTATTGAAAAGGATTTGCGTCCAGACACGTCGTTTCTGTGTCCGTTCCCTATCCACACAGTAACACAAAACCGCCTGAAACGCTAATCACATGACTAGGCTGGTGTCACGTGTCTGAAGTTACAGCAGCCGATTTTGAGCTGAGGAAGATGTCAAGCGTGAAGTAGTAAGTAGTTCTAGTTACTGTTTCCTGTTTGTCTATGGTTTGTTTAAACTGACATGTTTAAACCATGTCATGAACCCAGAGAATCAGGAAGGCGTAAGTCACAGTGACATGGTCCAATGATGACACGACTAGAGCTCCTAAGTCAGCGTATCAATGTTTTCAGGCATCCACACAGTGCTAGATCAGATCCGTACTTTTCATGGGAGCTGGTGGCATCAGATCATTGAGTCTTTGGAGCCGTTTTCCATCAGATTAGTGTGGACGAACACTGTATCCTCAACGAAAATGACTCAAATACGCACTAGTGTGAATGGGGTCTAAGTGCACTGTGTACTAGGGATGTAACAATAACCAAAATATTGCGATATTGTATTGTCAGAAGTCTCACAATAATATTGAATCACAAGTTCCTTTGCTTAAATGCATTTCTTTAAAGTAGTAATAGCTAATAAACATCGGGAACTACATATCCCATGATTCATTTCAGCGCAGACAACATGAAGAAATATGTTTTTTGCTTGAATTTCTGCTATTATGATAGTAATAATTGACACCAAACTCTTGTCAAGGTATTTTAAAAGCAAAAAAAGTGTGTGAAAACATCTACAATTCTATCAGCCTCTTCAAAATATCGCAATAAATATTGTACCGTGAGATGCATATTGTGATAATATTGTACCAAGAGATTTGGATATTGTTACATCCCTACTGTGTTCTGTTTACATCTAATTATAAAGCGTTTTATTGTAGTCAGGATTTTATTTTTTTTTTTTTTACCTTTACTGTGAAGACAAAACTCTGCTCTTATGCGCAAGGTACAGTAAGTAAGGAATAATTCTGTACCACTGCAAACCACAAAAAAATGAACTAGTGCTGTTTTTCATGTTTTTAAGACAGTAAAAATCAGGTACAGTTCCTTTTACGCAACATTATTGAGTCTTTTATTACTGAGCACCACAGGGAGAAAAAGCCTTTACACGGGAACATAATATAAAAAATAAAGTATTGCCTTTACCGTGTAATTTATGCCATTCTTACACAGGAGTCTATGGAGAGAATAGTTAGTTGTTGTGGTCAAACTGTGGTGTATTGTGCAACACGCTGACTTCCCCTGTGGCCCTGACTGGAAACAAACCAGGCTTTGTCATTTAGCCTTGGTCTGAATGTTCGAAGTGCAGGTAGCAGTGCAAGGAAATGGCACGCAATAAAAAGTCAATAGATGCCAGCTAATACCATGGTGTATTCAAGTACCCTGCAGAGACATTCATAAAAATACAATTGTGTGTTTTAAATGTATTTATTATTATTGTTTTTTTGTTTTTACTAATTGTATTTATATTATCTATTTTTTGTTTTATTGTTGTATGTTTTTATTTATTTATATTTATTTTTATTGTATTACAGTGTATTTTAATGTCTGTTTATCATCAACAGTAAGCTTGTTCTTATCACGGTTGTTTTGCTGTATAAAGTTTTGCGTAAATTGCAAAAGTCAATAACCTTTTATCTAATCATCATCACCTTTTATTTGTGTAACTTGTGGTACAGTGGCTGGATGGCTGGCACACAGGAATCACAGCATGAAAGTTTCGGGTTTGTCTGTGCAGAGTTTGCAGGTTTCTCCCTGTGTGGGTGGGTTTCCTCTGAACACTGTGGTTTGTGCCATAAACACAAAAACAAATCCTTCTGTGAAAAGGGTCGACTCTCCACAGATCTGACTTGTAATATAGTGTAGTGATGTAACCCATAGGTCTCCAACCTTTTTTGCACCACGGACTGGTTTTATGTTCAACAACATTTCGCGAACCGGATGGGATGACTAAACCTTACGCTGCTTTTTTCGGGACCGGCGGCGTAAGGTTTAGTCCTGGTTAAATCCTGTTTTAGTCCTTGTTCAGTCCTGGTTTAGACCTGGTTTTAGTTCTGGTTTAGAGGCGCTGGAAACACGGTTGTCCACGAGGCGTATGAAATAAGACAAGGTCCACACAGCGCACGGGAGGAGACACGGTCCGCGCAGTGTATGGAAGGGGGGGTTCGGTACCGGTCCATGGCCCAGGGGTTGGGGTCCCCTACTGTAACCTGCATGTCTGTCTTGTGATACATAGGTTTAAGCTGTAATGTGAAACACTGTAGACAAAGTAATAATATTTCCATGGAGACAAGTGCATATCTAGAAATGTTACACAGCGCAGTAGTACATTTTACTAAATTATTTTGTTACAGAGCTACAGTTTTGTTGCTTGTTTAGAGGAAGGAAACTCGTTTATGCAACACATTTGACATTTAATGATTAAAATATTTGTGTTTCATAAGAACTTTGCACAAGAAGTGGTTTAACAAAGACTTTTAGTATCACAGCCAAGATTTTGCTATTACTGTATTATTTATTGAACTGAAATATATTGTATCAAATCGTAAGCGCACTGTATCGAGGTATGTATCGTATCGGCAACTTCTTAATGATACCCAGCCTTACCTTTAATGTTTACACTTACATACCTGGTATAGTAATTCACATAGCACCTGATTTAAAATTTTCACAATCTTAAAATGTTGGTTTCAATCTTTTTCAAAATGCATACTTTCATACTGAACCTTTGTTTTAATCAATTCATTGCTTGTATTGTTTTAAAGCGCCCATATTTCACTTTGCTGCTAATTTGCCTTTTTAACATTGTTCACTTCCTAGTGTTGCCAGCAGAGGGAGCTCTAAGATCTCTAAAAATAACAAAAAATACAGCAATCGAGCAATAAAATACCCATAATTAACCATACTTATGATATTAAATGTTGTAAAGAGGTAATTTTTAAAGGTTTTGACAAATGAAAAGGGGAAATAGTTGAGGATTTTAAACAGTCCACTAAATTATGTATATTTCTCTGGTTTTAAGAGTGGCTAGCATGCACGAATCACAGCATGAACGTTTCGGGTTCGATCTGTGCAGAGTTTGCAGGTTTCCCCTTGTGTGCGTGGGTTTCCTCTGAACACTGTGGTTTGTGCTATAAACATGAACATGCACGATAGGGAAATACAGCACGTGTCCTCCAGCTAAGATACTGAACTTGAATAGTGTTTATACAGCAAATAAAATTAAAACATCACTCATATACTTCTTTATTTATATTGATTTAAAAAGAAAAAACTTCTTCTTGGCGTACTTGATCGTATAAACTCACAGTTAACTTTATTAGCCAAGAGCAGAGCCATTAAAAGCCTTGAACTTTTTTTTTTTCCAGCGGGCTAAGATTACACTGATAGTACTCTACTGGAGAGAGAGAGGGCAATTAAAACAACAAGTATTCAGCCTGCTGCCTCCAGTCTCCCTACAGCCCTCTCACATCTCACAGGCTTTCATGTTGACCCACTTTCACCAGACAATGACAGAGGAGCTGATGATGAAGAAGACACAAGAGGAAGAGCGGAGATGAAGAGGGAGATGCCAGAGACGAGAGATACGGCATAATTAAAGGCTATACTTAGAATTTACACGGAAAGTCTAAATGACAGTATGACCCTGGCTATCCTTGTTTACTGTTGTTCAAGAACTAAGAATAGCTAAAAGTGGTATTTGCTCTCATATTAAAAAGCATTTTCAGCAATAAGTAATATTTAAAGGTGCATTGTGCAACTTTTCTAGTGGAGGATCTGCCACTTCCTTGTCTCCATGGAGATGTAATTGCTTTGCATGTTTCATAGTATGACATTAAATATATCCATCTACCATTTCATTACAGGTGTTTCAAAAATACAATAATTCCTTCTGTGAAAAGGGTCGACTCTCCACAGATCTGACTTGTAATAATGTGTAAATATAGTGTAGTGCTGTAACCTAGTGGTCCCAGACCTTTATTGCACCACGGACTGGTTTTATGTTTATGTTCGACAACATTTCGCGGACTTAGAGGGTAGGCTCTTTTCAGGACACGCAGTTTACGAGGCATGGTTTAGTCCAGGTTAAATCCTGTTTTAGTCCTTGTTTAGTCCTGGTTTAGACCTGGTTTAGTCCTGGTTTAGACCTGGTTTAATTCTGGTTTAAACGGGGAAACACGGGAGTCCACACGGGAGTCCACACGGGAGTCCACACGGGAGTCCACACGGGAGTCCACACGGGAGTCCACACGGTCTATGAAATAAGACACGACCCAAGCAGCACATGGGAGGAGGCATGATTCACGCGGCGTATGGGAGGGAGGGTTCCTGCTTTCACGGCCTGGTACCAAACTACCCACGACCGGGATCTGATCCACAGCCCGGGGATTGGGGACCCCTGCTGTAACCTGCATGTCTGTCTCATGATACATAGGTTTAATCAATACTGTGAAACACTGTAGACAAAGCAATAATATTTCCATGGAGACAAGCACGTATCTAGAAATGTGCACCTTTAATTAGGGGTGTACAAAAATATCAAAATATTGATATATCGTATCGTTTAATGTCATGATACAGTATCGATATCGTGAGCTACTGTATTGATATATCTCCAAGAGTATTTTCTGGTATGTTTTACTACATTATTTTGTTACAGAGCTACACTTTTGTTGTTTGTTTAGAGGAAGGAAACTCTTTTATGCAACACGTTTAACATTTTCACTGTTTAGTTGATTAAAATGGGCGTGTTTCATATTCACTTTGCACAAGACGTGGTTTAACAAGACTTTTAGTATCACAGCCATGATTTTGCTATTATTTTTTATTGAACCGTATCGAATCGATTTGAAATATAATGTATTGAATCGTAAGCACACTGTATCGAGGTATGTATCATATCGGCAACCTTTAAGGTTAACATGTTAATGTTAATGTTAAGTCTTGACATCTTAAAATGGGACATAGATGAGGATTTTAAACAGTCCACTAAATTTTGTCTTTTTATCCGGTTTTAAGACTGCTACATTAACAACAGCAAGAAGTTATATTAAGGAATTTTCAAACATTTTTCTCTTGGAGTGATACACCTAAATGGGAATAATTATTTACTTTTTTTTTTACCAAGCTCTAGCAAACTCTTTGTACGTGATTTATATATTGTACACAAATAAATGACGGGGCGCTCGTATAATTCATGTTATATAATTACAGAAACTCTGCCACTGCTCAAGAAGTGTAACTATGCATTTTAAAGTAGTTTCAAAGCAGGATTAATTGAGCTTTTAGGTCAGTGACAGATAGTAGTCTCGCTGAGTTTCCCCATTTTGAAAACTACTTGACGATGCAACATTTTTCAGTTCCTTCAGGAGTGTACCAGCAGACATAAAGGGCAGTGTAGAGGAACTGAGAGTCTTACCCACACTGAATCCGCCATCTCTAAATCACTATAACATGGAGCCTATAATAAATCAGGCTGTTATTTGTATGGGGCTTTTAGCGAGACAAGCGCCGTTTAATGAAATATCACCACAACAACTCTATTTCATCATTAAAGTCTTCGCGCTTGAGTCCGACTGCAGTGCATGAATGAGGTCATGGTATAGTACAGTACACATGGGAGGGAGAGATGTACTCTTTCTGGCTTACACTAGTAGTTTTTCCAAGGTATTCTATAGGATAAATGCATCTAGTTTTGCACTGTAGGTTTTCGTTTAAAAGACAGGGGGCACTGTTTTTTGTTATTTCAATGGATAACACTAATACATGCATCATGAATTTCGAACTTCTGGTCACTGCACAATACATACTGGGAAGGATTTTCCAAAAAAGTGAGCATCAAACCGACATGTTTGTTTTCCCAGTGGGATGCGGTTATTGTCAAAGCCGATCTTTTCTAGTCTTTTGAACCATATCGCTTTTGTTTCTGGTTCTGATATTGTCATATTTTAGTTTTGGGATTTGGACATCGTAATTGTGTGGTTGCTGGATGTCCAACGGAAAATGACTCGAGAAATTTGTTTGCGAACTTCATAAGTGCAAAAGGGAATCAGACCTGTGTGACTGCAAACCTCTGTTCAAACTGTTTCCCTTCCCAACGGAACTGAAAAATAGTGTGATACACAGGAAAAACGAAAAAGGAAACCTTTGACTGTCTAAATCATCCTGAGTTTGCATTGAACATTTTGTATGTGGCGCACCATCAAAGCAAATCCCTCACTCAACATTGGTTACGAATTTAAAAAGTCAACGTAAAAGCGAAAGGCACCAGCTGCTCGCTAAGAAACACCTTCCACTGCAAAGACACCAAGATGTGATGTTGCTGTAAAGTCGAACAAGAAAGTGCAACCTCAGCCTGTTTGTCTTCTGCACCGCTCGCTTAACAAACATGATCCCATTTTGATGGGAACATACAAAATGTTCACTGCAAACTCGGGATGATTTATGCAGCCAAAGGTTTCTGCCCATTACCTTCCCCTTTCACTATTTTTCAATTCCGTTGGGAAGGGAAACAGTTTGAAAAGAGGTTTGCAGTCACACAGATCTGATTCCATTTTGCATTTACAGAGTTCGCAAACTTCTGAAGCCAGTTTCTCGAGCCGTTTTCCACTGTTCGGACATCCAACAACCACACAATTATGATGTCCGAATCCCAAAACTAAAATATGATGACAATATCAGAACCAGAAAAAAAAACCAATATGGTTCAAAAGACTTGAAAAGACTTGGCTTTGACAACAGACGCATCCCACTGGGAAATCAAACATGGCGATTTGATGCTCACTTTTTCGGAAAATCTTTCCCAGTATGCATTGCGCAATGACCGGAAGTCCGAGATTCATGATGCATCTGTTAGAGGAAAATTACGTCAGAAATTGCATAGGAATATTTGTAGTAAAATCCATCTCAGGACTTTTTTAAATTTTAAATGAACACGTTTTCATATTTCCAAATGACTTATACTTATTAATGCAGTTTGATGTATAACAAGTTTTTAGAAATAAACACATGAATTCCTGCTCTGTTTGTTGTTATACTTGAACTCTCTACACCAAAGTATGCAAAAGATTTCATTGCATTTGTTTCTCTTATTGCTTGATGCATTATTCTTCTTGGATGGAAGTCTCCTGCTCCACCCACAGTCCACGCCTGGATTAGAGTAGAATGAAGTAAGATGTTCTCTTGGGAGCTTTTTTTAAAACGTGGGATAATTTTTTTCATTTTGTTAAGTCTGCTTATCCTTCCTCTGTCCCAAAATATGTTTTCACTTTTGTCCTTGATCGATCTCTATCCCCCTCTCTCTTTTCCAATCTGGTAGATGTTTATTGTAACTAGGTGACCTGGTAGTTGTTTTGACTTTTGTGTGAGTGTGTTTTACTCAGCTCTTTGTCTTTATTTAAGTACTTAATCCCAGTGATGCTGTTATTTGACCGGCCCCCAGCCCCTCTGCCCCCCACAACTTGCTCTGGCCCTATGAGGCATTTACATTTGCCGCCGAATTATCCACCAAATTTCCGTCACCTGTGCCTACATATACTACTGTACTACTGATTTTGAGTCCCATTGTTCTGTTCTGCTTTAGTTTTGACCTGTAAATGGCCTAATGCTCATTTTATTTTCACCTTCACATAAAAAATGTTGAGAGAGCTGGCAAGTTGATGTGTTACTCATAATATAATAAAACATTTTTTATGTATTTATTTTATAGGCCTATTTATTTGACTTTTATTAAGTGCTGCACGCAATTATTATTATTATTACAATTGTTATTCATAGGATTATTGTTAATATGATCAGTGCAACCTACAGTTTGTAATTTTTCACTCTCCTTAGCCAGTGTCAATCACCAGATCTTTCTTACCTTGATATTTCTTACTTTTGGTGTTATTTTTTATTAGAATATAAATACATGAAATATCTGTGGTATTTCAAATTAAAACAAAGTGTGGAGTACTTACTATTTTTGCAAACAACTAGTAACGATAAACAAATATGTGCCAGGAAAAATGTGTTGATATAGTATTGTGGATGTGCCAGATGAGTAATTTCTACTACACAATGAGGCCGACCCGACCCCGGCCCCCCCATCACAGTCAGGAGCGATAATGTGGCCCCCAGAGAAAAAAGTTTAGTGACCCTTGATCTAAGTTCTAGGTTCTAATTATACACAATATATCTTAATGTATTTCAGCACACCAAGTTGTATCTAAAATCTAAATCCATTCACTTCAGGATCACAAATATTATCCTATTAAAAGAGGCCTGGCGTCTTGATGTAAATTAAATTGAGTTAATTTTAAAGCAGAACACGTCAGTATGCATCAAGATGAAAATGTCAGATTAATCTATATAGTGTTAATTAGAAAAAGCTGTTCCCTAAAAACATGTGAATACTATATATAAGCACTATAACGGTCTATGTGACCTAGAACAATTTTTAAATATCTAGTCTCTACTTTCACAGTTTAAAAATCAGGGTCCCATTTTTAATATTATAGACCTTTGGCTGAAGAGATTTACATGACTGCATACAAGCAGATTTAGACTTGGAATTTAACGCTTGGTTGCTGCTTGTTCAATTTCTTTATGTGTGGCGATTACGCAGTCACGCCCTTCCTTTAATGGTCTGTCACTCAACACGCGGCTGTAGATCAGCACATTTCACAATGCAAAGCAAGATTCATATCTGTGGCTCACTGGGAAAACACATAAACCTCTAATGGAGGAAGGAAGTAACCAACAATAACATTAAGTCAAATCACGATAAGGACAATAATAAACAAGCACTTAAAAGAAGATTTGATTATCCATATGACAAAACATACTGTATAGGAGCAATTTTATTTAGTTTTAAATCACATAATTTACTGTTTTATTTATTTTGTTTTATTATTATTATTTTTATTTAATTAAACTGTAGATTTTTTTTTTTCTGTGTGTGCAACACTTTGGAAACAGTCTTTGTTTATGAAATGTGCTATAGAAATAAAGTGGATTGGAATTAAAACACTTAAAACCTCCGGCCCCTGAAGTGGTTTTAAGTCCATTATCATTTACAATAATGTTTTATGTGTCTCAAATTATTATTATATGCTGTGATTATTTTGCATGTGTGATTGTTTTATGGTTTAAATATGCATATAGTCTGAAGATTCACCAAAAAAACATGAAAAAATAAGGGTGGTGTTCCACAAGGTTCAGTTTTAGGACCATACTTGTTCTTACATCTACAACAGAATTTCCCTATTGTGAGACAAATAAAGGTTATTTTATCTTAATTGTTGTGTCTGGCCTTTTAAAGAAAATATATTCAAGTCACCATTTTACTATTTGATGAGTTTGAGTATTAGTTCAGTCAATAAGCCAATCATGTTTTATTTCAGACTCCAGTTGGTCCATATATAACATTTAAAAGTGCATTATGTAACTTTTCTGGTGGAGGGTCTGTCAAATGTTTTTCTCCATGGAGATGTTATTACTTTGTCTGGAATGTTGCACAGTATGGCTTTAAACCTTTCTATCTTCATGGAGACCAAACCAGACCAAGTTACAGGTCAGATCTGTGGCGACGCAACCTCGCTCACAATCAGAATTCCAGTTTTTGTAGGCATTTTTGAGCAATAAAACCACCTGTAATTGAATAACGTAAGGTAGATCTGTTTAATGTCATACTGTGCAACATTCCAGGCAGAGCAGGTGACGGACCCTAACCAAAAAGTTACACAGTGCACCTTTAAAAACAGACAAAAGCAACAGCAAAAATCATCTATAGTCCATATAAGTGATGAATCTGACACTGTTTTATTATTAAACCATTTAAAATTTCATTTATGTGAGTCCTTAAGGTGCATTATAAATTTATATACAAAATTTCTGATTGCTGCATTCACTGTGGGAACTTTATTCTGCACAAACACCTAACTATTTGAAACATTTTGTGTATTTAAGCCTTATCAAACAAACATGAACTCTCAGTTACCTTCACTCTGTTAATATACATGAGTGTTTTACAGTTGCAGATAAAGATAAGATAAGATTGTGAGTTTGGTAAACTTATGTTCTGTTGTTTCTGCTATAATTATCGGAATAACTGTTCATATGTTACGTTAACATGTTGATGCCTATTCAGTGTTGTTGTTCTCTGTTCTATTGTTATTAATATCATTTGCCTTTCAAGATGAAATGTCGGTTCCTGGTCTCGGATTTTACAAAACACATTTCCCCAAAAAGTGCGACTTATATATGTTTTTATTTCTTCGTTGCGCATTTTTTGGCTGATGCGACTTATACTCCAGAGCAATTTATAGTCCAGAAAATACAGTACCTGTCATTTTATTTTGTTTCATTCACACATGTTTATCACTCACATAAATCCTGCATATTTAGGCTGAGTTCTCTCTCTGCGAACTCTCTGTTCCACCTTGTGATGTCATGTGGTAGTACAGGAAGTGGTCCACTGTGTTTTTAAACTCCATACACCTTCACTAGAATCATTTCAGCCTTGGAATTGCCAATCCCTACTGAACAAAGCATAAAAGGCAGCTGTTAACTTGAAAACTACCACTACATGACATCATAAGGTGGAACAGAGCATTTTGAAACATGTGTGAATGAAACAAAACACAACTCCTGGTATGTTTTTAAGGGGGTAACAACATTTTAACATATCTTAAAGCTCTCAAGAGTCAATTTTGCATAATTATAGGACATTTAATGAAAGCACATTACTACACCAGATATACTTTTGAGAAAGAAACAACTAAGATCTCTCATAGTAATAATAATAACACATTGGACTTATATATCGCTTTTTTGGACACTCAAAGATGCTTTATAAACATATAAGAAGTAACAAGAAGTCTCTCTCATTAATCTTCACCTGTAATGCACTACTGTATATTTCTCTGTCTAGCTCCTGTCCTGTACATATTTCTGACTCCTCGGTGTCTTCTTCGTGATAAATTTGCTCTCATTTTCTACAGCGAAGGATCTCAAAAGACGAAAGCATTTCACCACACACTTTAACGCCCACTCTAATCCAATCAGACAGCTCTTACTGCAGCCATAATCTGACCCAGCCCCCCAAAACCACATTAGAACAGATACCCAATCCCGTACAACCATCCGATCCTGCTGTTCACTTCCATGGGAAACAGTGCACAGGAGCTGGGATCGAGTCATGGTTTGTTATTGTTTCATTTATAACAGTTTTTTTTTTAATAGATTTGTATTAGTCAAAATTGATTCTTGTGAGCTTTAAGACATGTAAGAATACTGTTTTCTTACCAAAAACATGCCCAGAGTTGTGTTTTGTTCCGTTCACACATGTTTGAGCAATCCTTTATTATTAATCTGTCTACATCTCTAAAGATTGAAATGCTCTGTTCCACCTTGTGATGTCATGTAGTGGTAGTTTTCAAGTTAACAGCTTCTTCTTCTTTTTTTTTTTTTTTTTTTAAAAAAAAAACCTTTTTTTCAGTAAGGATCGGCAATTCCAGGGTTGAAATGATCCAAATGATTCTAGTGAAGGTGTATGGAGTTTAAAAACACAGTGGAGCACTTCCTGCATTACCACATGACATCACAAGGTGGAACAGAGAGTTTTCAGAGAGAGAACTCAGTCTAAATATGCAGGTTTGTGTGATAAACATGTGTGAATGAAACAAAACACAACTCCAGGTCTGTTTGCGATGAGGAAACAACATTATAACATAGATCAGAAAACTGCGTAATTTGGGCCCGTTAAAGGTGCACTCTGAAACTTTTCTGGTGCTTGTCTCCATGGAGATATTATCGCTTTCATTGAGATATTATTATAGGTGCCTTAAAAAGCTGGGAAAATATGCATTCTTACTGTGAGTGCGGTCGCCTCTCTCTACTGATCTGTCCTGTCACTTGCCTGTTGCCATCACCCGCTTGTCTTCATGGAGATTCACATGTTTAAAGGGACAGTTTGGAATTTTGGACATAGGATTTCATTTCCTAGTGAGCCAGAGTGTTGGAGACGTGTGGAGACACTTTTTAAAAAATTCCATCCAGTCCTTGTATTTGCAGAGGTCGCTGGTGCTAGACTAGTGCATGTCAATGGTCATAGTTATCCTGCCACTAAAAACAGTCTTACCCACTCCACAAAACACCCGAAGCAAATCTATTATTACACCAGACTGTCCATGTAAATGTCTGTGTTAATAGAATAATTTTAGAAGTAAAACCAACCTTGCATTTGAAGGATTTATGTCTGAGCAGCAGCAGTGAGTTGTACTTTCTGATAGGAAGCTCGGCAGCGGCGGACTGATATATGAGAAAATAGTCCCTCAACCATGCAACGATTCATGCGATGCAAAGTTAGTTTTATTTCAAACATCATTCTAACGACACAGACATTCACATGGACAGTCTGGTGTAATAATAGATTTGCTTTGGGTGTTTTGTGGAGTGGGTAAGACTGTTTTTAGTGACAGAATAACTATGACCATTGACATGCACTAGTCTAGCACCAGTGACTTCTGCAAATACAAGGACTGGATGGAATATTTTAAAAAAGTGTCTCCACACGTCTCCAACACTCTGGATCACAAGGAAATGAGGTCGTATGTCCAAAATTCCAGACTGTCCCTTTAATGATAGACTGTAGAACATTCCAGTCAAAAAAAAAACAAAAAAGAAAAGAAAAAAAAAAAAAAGAGCTACCTGCTCGAAAACCAAATGACAGACCTTCCATCATCAGAGTTACATAATAGTACACCTTTAGCGCGTCTGTCTCGTTACATAACTATGTGCTACCAAAAGTGCTCCTCCGTGTTTTTTAAGTGTTTTCAGTGACCTTTAGACATGTTTCTTTGCTTCCAAAACATCAAAGTTAGGGATAGTTTAACCCACAAATTCTTTCATTATCTTATTACCTTTACAAACATTATTTTATGGGTTTGTTTTTACTTCCTTCACACAGGAAAGCAGAGTTTACTGTCATAACAAAAGCTTCCCCACAGCAGACCTCCTGCACGACAATCAATAAAAATGATTCATGGAAGCATCAGGACAAAGCACGTTATGTTTCTACACAAATTACTGCTTTAAAAAATTATACTGCACAACTACTACTACTGCTACTGCTACTACTACCACCACTACCACTACTACTACTACTACTACTACTAATACTAATACTACTGCAACTGATATGACTACGGCTACTACTCCTGCGACTACTGCTTCTGCTACTACGATTTCTTCTGCTGCGACTACTACTACTAGTAGTACTGCAGCTGCTGCTATTTCCACTACTGCTGTACTATACTACTACTACTACTGCTACTAGCGGTACTACTGCTACTACTACTACTACTACTACTACTACTACTACTACTACTACTACTACTACTACTACTACTACTACTACTACTACTACTACTACTACTACTACTACTTCTACTACTACTACTACTACTTCTGCTACTACTACTACTACTACTACTACTGCTACTGCTACTACTAGTACAGCTGCTGCTACTTCCACCACCACTACTACTACTACTACTACTACTACTACTACTACTACTGCTACTGCTACTACTACTACTACTGCTGCTACTACTACTACTACTGCTGCTACTAGTACTACTACTGTGCTTGCTATGACTACTACTCCTGCTACTACTACTTTTGTTACTACGATTTCTTATGCTACTACTGTTACTACTACTACTATTTCTACTGCTACTACTACTACTGCTACTGCTGCTGCTGCTACTACTACTGATGATAAATACCTTGAAAAATTTACTACTACTACTACTACTCCTGCTACTATGATTTCTTCTGCGACTACTATTACTGCTGCTGCTGCTGCTGCTACTACTATTGCTACTATTACTACTCCTCCTCCTCGTCCTCCTACCACCACTACTACTACTACTACTACTACTACTACTACTACTACTATAAAACAGTACTGAGCCCTTACAGTGTTACAGAACGACTGGTTTGACCCTTCAGAGCTTCAGATCCTAATTTAAAATGCAGATGTCGCTGGTATATCCTGTGTTTTTGCTTACACAGCTGTGGTGCCCTCAAGTAACTTTTTCTTAAACTTTTCCCTTTGGTAATCTGAAACTGAAACGGACCAAAGCACAAAACAATTTTATTTATTTAACTGTAGACTCTTCAATTTGCATTTTTTGACATTATCATAAATTACTTTGCTACAAGAGGAAATGAATTCGCATGAAACTGTTGTAGAACTAATGACGCAAACAGAGCAAAGGTGTGTTCAAGTGAATTTAAGTTTTGTACTATAACTTCGTCTCCATGGAGATGCTCAGGCTTTGTCTAGAAGATTAAAGGTGCATTGTGTAACTTTTCTGGTGGAGGGTCCGTCAAACGCTTTTGTCCATGTAGATGTTATTGCTTTGTCTCGAAAGTTTAACAGTACGGTATTAAACCTTTCTATCGTCATGGAGACCAAACCAGACCAAGTTACGGGCCAGATCTGTGGAGAGGCGACCCAACCTCGCTCACAGTCAGAACGGTCAGAATGTCGAGGTATTTTTGAGCTTTTAAACCACATGTAGTTGAATAAATGTAAGGTAGAGCTGTTTAATGTCATACTGTGGAACATTGCAGCCAAAGCAGTGACATCTCCATAGAAACAAGCAGGTGACGGGCCCCCAACTAAAAAGTTACACAGTGAACCTTCTGTCTTGCATTTTTTTTCAACTGATGTTTTTATTGCTAGAACAAATACGACCAGATCTTGTAAACTGTGTGTTTGTGGAGATAGTTTAAAGCCAAACTGTGGGACTTTATAGGCAAAGCAATAGCATCTCCATGGAGACAAGCAGGTGGCGGACCCTCCATCAGAAAAGCTGCATTGTTTTGATTACATGTGCAGCTTCTTGCCTGTCTGTAACTTGGGTAGGTTGGAAATATATGGCAATTAAATATTAATGACAACCAGCTACTTACAGATTTCAGCGTCTAATGGGTTTTTATGACCTTGTGTCTTGCCACCTCCATTATGTCTGAGACAAATATACAGTAGAAGTACTTTATTGTTTTCACGTTCACAGTTTTAAAGGTGTTATATTGTACAAAATTGACTCTCGTGAGCTTTAAGCCGTGTTATAATGCTGTTACCTCCTCAAAAACAGACCTGGAGTTGTGTTTTAGTCCTCACTGGTTTTAACAGACATCAACACATGACCTCTGTTTTATCTTCCCTTCAGTGGCTGCCTGTGTGTTTTAGAATTGATTTGAAGGTTTTACTGATCACTTTTAAAGCTCGTTTAGGTCTTGCATCAAGTTACATTTCAGAAATTTAACCCCGTACGAGCAGGTCCCTGTTAGCTGTTCCAAAGTCCAGGATCCGGACGAAGTATGGTTCTAGCTAGATTTTGTTCCTTATTTATTTTATTATTCGTATATTCTATTTAATTAACTTATTTATTATAATTAATTGAAATGGTTGCTTCATTGTCTGTTTTTGAATGCTTTCTGGATACTATTTTTATTGTTCTTTGCTACTTGCTTACTTTGTAAACCTTGTTTGTAACGCTTTTGTTTGTAAAGCGTCTTTGAGTGTCTAAAAATGTGCTATATAAATCCAAGGTATTATTATTATTATTATTATTATTATTATTATTATTATTATTATTATTATTATTATATTATTATTATTATTTATAGTAGTAGTAGTATTTTTTATTCATTCATGTTTGAGTAACCCTTTATTATTAGTCTGTCTACATCAACCAGGACTAAACCAGTCTCAGTCCTGGTCTCAGTCCTGACCTGGTCCTGGTCTCGGTCCCGGTCTTGGTCTCGGTCCTGGTCCCATTCCTGATCTGGTCCCTGTCTCAGTCCTGGTCTCAGTCCTGGCCTTGGTCCTGGTCTTGGTCCCAGTCCAGGTCTCAGTCCCAGCCTTGGTCCTGATCCCAGTCCCGATCTGGTCCTGGTCTCAGTCCCGGTCTTGGTCCCGGTCTTGGTCCTGGTCCGGGTCTCAGTCCTGGTCTCAGTTCCAGTGTCTGCCCTGGTCTCAGTTGTGGTCTTAGTCCTGATCACCCTACAGTCCACACGGGCGCACCTTCAGGCCCACCCTGACTTAGACCTGGTTTAGTCCTGGTTTAGACCTCTTTTAGCCCTGGTTCAGCCCTGGTTCAGTCCGTCTGCGGCACAAAAGACTGGCATTGAAGTTTAAGTCACTGAAATTGCCGTTATTATTCATTTAAACACAAAAACAAAAACTGAAAAAAACAAATCGTTATCCGTTTTTTTAAATTTTTAGTTTGGAGACAAATAATGAAGAAAATATTTGTTTTTTCATTTCCTTATTTTTGGTTTTATATTGAAAAACAAATGAACAAATGATACATGGATTGTAAAAGGTCAAATGCAGTCTGGGAATCAAACCTGGGACCACCTTGTTATGTGGCAGTACATATCACTTGCTCTAAAGTTGCATATCATTACACACGTCTTTGCTTTGAAATGTGTGAAATAAACATTGGAAGGCAAAACAGGAAAAGCTAAATATTTAAAGCTATTTCCATATATGTTTTATGCACAGACACAGTTCAATGCTTTTCCATAGCCCACATAGAAACGCCTTGTGAATATAAAAATAAAATTTGCCCTGGTTCCACGATAAGAATGGAGTAGCTTTAGAATGATGCATTATTCATAAGACCTCTTAACTCATATCTGACCTTTTTGGGCCTGTTGTGCTCCCGTAGAGGAACGTTACCATGGTGACCGCTCACAGAGGAAGTGGAAAGTGTCAACAAAGATGCTTTTTGTCACATTGGGGCTATAGTTATTTTCAGCATGTCTGGAAACATGATTATTTGGCAGATAACGACTCAAATTCTCAATCCTATAGTGCAATCTTTAAATAGACAAACAGAGAAAGCAGAATTATTTGATAACCTTTGAATTGTATGCTGTTGTTTGCTTTCTATAAAGGAGAAAATGTAGAACTAGAACAAAAAGAGGTCAGGGTTGCTGAAAAAAGGTTGTTGCCAAGAATAATAATTTCAGTCTTAGTTATATTGTTATATGTTTACATTTTTTCCAATCTGAGGGGACACCACCATCTTGTCTCCAAAGCCAAGTAATTGGCGATCAAGCAACAGGAGTCAAGAGTGAGTTTTTAATTTTCTTTTCATTCTTTTTAAAGGTTTTAAAGAAATTGAAAAACCCTCCTGTGCCCAAAAAAATAATAGAAAGTAATGAACAGAAAGGTGGACCTAATGAGCTGGCCAAACAGAACAAAATGGTGCGACACCAGGCCAACCCCATACAGGACCGTAGAAGACCAAAAACTCAACAAACCTGAACCCAAAGGAAAAGCGAAAATGGGACAGCCGGTCCCTAGCCTGATTCATCAGCCGGTTTCACTTCGTGGAAACGTCTGACCTTGCAGCATTAGGATTCGTTCGCTCGACGGTAGGCTTTAACATTTGTTGCTATTTGGTCGTGATGTATGTAATGCTCCAAATCTAGTAGGAAGAAGGACAATAATGTCTTTGCACTTGATAAAATTCACCAAACATTCTCTTTGTTATGGCTTTGAATCCTCGATCTTGGGAATCGTTGCCATCACAGAATGTCTGTCTTCGTCTACATCCATCTGGACCGCTTTGTTTACTGTTGTGCTGTACCACAAAAGGGACACAGACAGACGCTTGAGTTTGACATCATGACTTCACAGCTCTTTGCTAATTGGCCGGTGTGTGGTCTACAAATTCTGGGGTTCTTGCAAACCGTCTAGTGTATTCTGATCCTTAACCTAGTCTCTGGAGAGAAATGAAATTGAGCAGAGGCACAAGGCGGCACCAGCCCGACTAACCGGTCCCACCAGGTCAATACAAAAGGCTAACAGCTAACAAAAACTACATATCAACCCACTGTGCACCCGGCTGAGCGTACAAGGTGAACACACAGGCAGCCGTATTTATAGACTCCACAAGCCACGCAAAAATAAGCCATGATTACAAAACTTATTACAAAAAGGAAACAAAAATAACTGATGCTTTAAATTAGTGCTCCTGCGTGTAACAAAGCACTTACAGCAAGACTTCATGTTTTTCAATAATGTTGTGAGTTGTGTTTTGTTTCATTTTCACCTTTGAGTAAACCTAGTTAGTAGTTAACCTAAACTATCTTCAGTGCTCTGTTCCACCTTGTGATGTCATGAAGTGGTAGTTTTCAAGTTAAAAGCTACATTTTACGTTTAGTTCAGTAGAGATCGGCAATTCCAGGACTGAACTCATCCAAATGATTCTAGTGAAGGCGTATGGACTTGGAGCACTTCCTGTATCACCACATGACATCGCAAGGTGGAACAGACCATTTTCTGTCTGAGAGAAGAACTTTAAGTCTAAATATGCAGGTTTGTGTGTTAAACGTGTGAATGAAACAAAACACAACTCCAGATCTGTTCTTGAAGAGGAAACAACATTTTAAACATAGATCAGAAAATTGTCTAATCTCCATGGATACGTCCAATTAGCCGAGCCACCAGTTTTATTTTGACTGATTCTTTCTTCCTTTATAATTCAGGAAGCTCCACTTTGGGATTAAATCATTTCTTAGAAGCAGTTCCTATGTGTTTCTTTGGGATAGAGGGGGAGGAGCGCCTATTTTAGTCTGAAATCTGTGTATCTAATGGATTGGTCCTGGTTCATTCTGCAATTCGCTCTGGTTAAGGACATGTCCTTTACTTACATCAGAACCAATTGTGGTAGAGGTATTTCTTTAGGATACTGTTTGTTTACTTTATTTATAGGCCTTCAAACTGATATAAATGTGTGAAAGTTAAAAGTGCACTGCAAAACTTTTCTTTTGATCAAATTTTTTGTCTAAATTTTCACAGAGATGTTTGCTTTGCCTGGAATGTTCCACCGTATGACATTAACCTTATCTTGTATTTATTAAATTAGAGGCGCTTGTATTGCTTACAAAATTATCCATGTCGTGTGACCTGCTTCTCCATGGAGACAGCCAAGTTTAATGCCATACTGTGGAACATTCCAGGCAAAGCTATATATAACATACCCATAAACACAGTCAGGTGGCAGAAAAGTGTATCTTTAAAGGGACAGTCTGGAATTTTGGACTTAGGACCTCATTTTCTAGTGATCCAGAGTGTTGGAGACGTGTGGAGACACTTTTTTAAAATATTCCATCCATCCAGTCCTATGTCCAAAATTCCAGAAGACTGTGTCCTGTTGTAAAACTAACGCATCATGAATCATCGCATGTTGCTCATGTCCGAAGACAAAGACAGGCTGTGATGGCAACAGACAAATGACTGAGACTTACTGGAGGTCATGATTTGTGAAGAGAGGCGACCCCACTCACAGTAAGAATGCATATTTTTCTAGTTTTTTTTTTTTTTTTTTTTTTTTACAATACTGTATTTGAAAAAAAAAAAAAAAAAGAGCTTCCAATTAAGGCAATAATATCTCCATGGAGAAACACACCAGAAAAGTTTCATAGTGCACCTTTGAAGGGCCAATATTACGCAGTTTGCTGATCAATGTTATAATGTTGTCTCCAACACTCTGGCACACGCACTAGGAAATGAGGCCCTATGTCAAAAATTCCAGACTGTCCCTTTGATCACAAGATTTAAAGGTCATATATTACGCAAAACTGACTCTTTTGAGCTTTAAGCCATGATATAATATTATTACTTCCTCAAAAACCTACTTAGAGTTGTGTTTTGTTTCATTCACACATGTTTGAGTAATCGTTCATTATTAGTCTATTTACATCTCCAAAGCTCAAAATGCTCTGTTCCACCTTGTGATGTCATGAAGTGGTAGTTTTCAAGTTACCAGCTGCATTTTACTTTTAGCTGAATAGAGATTGGGCAATTCTAGGTCTGAAATTATCCAGTTGAATCTAGTGAAGATGTATAAAGTTTAAAAACACAGTGCTGCACTTCCTGTATTGCCACATGACATCACAAGGTGGAACAGAGTGTTTTCATTTTGAGAGGAAGAACCAGGTATGTTTTTGATGAAGAAACAACCTCAGAAAAATAGAGCAATATGGGCTCTTTAAGAACAGTAGATGACAGTTGCATTCTTCATCTATTTATGGCTGCTTCTTCTACTTTCTTTCTCTCGCTTCCCTCTCCTTTTCTGCTCAAGTCCATGTCTTCTTTCACTATTACCGTGCATTTCCTTTTCATTTTCCTATTTTAAAAACACAGCTCAAATCTGAATAAGGGCTTGTGAACCTATAGAGACTGAAAGTATGTAAAAAGTAGGACATATTGGAAGTTTTGCAGACATTGTTAGGAGAAAGGCGAGAGCTGAAAATAGGGCAGTCTGTGTAGTCTAATAGGGAACTAAAACTGCAGTACTTCTTCCACATAAATCCTTGTTTATATTGTGAGTGGCAGGAGACTGACAGCTAATTTGCTTTCCATTAGTAGAATAGGATCGCCATGGGACTCGGAGTAATATGTGGCAATGTGACCATGTGCTGACTAAACAATATGCATGCATGTATGTGTGGGCAATACTGGAAAAAAAAAAAGGGGGGAAAAAAGTCTTCAATGTCCTATATTACACAAAACTGACTCTCGCGAGCTTTAAGTCATGTTATAATGTTGTTACCTCATCAAAAACATACCTGGAGTTCTGTTTTGTTTCATTCATGAGTGAGTAATCCTTTATTATTAGTCTGTCCACATCTCCAAAGCTCAAAATGCTCTGTTTCTCCTCGTGATGTCATGAAGTGGTAGTTTTCAAGTTAAAACCACACTTCAGAACATTCTCCACTGACATAGATAAGTTGTATACAGTGTTCATTGTCCAAAAAACGTTCATGGATGTACACAATAGTAGATCCTTCACACAAAATTATTTCATTAGTTGTAATACTAATCATGTTATATATCGTCTGTCTTGTCCTTGTCCAGGTTTTTTCTATATTAACCGCAGAAAAAGGCGTGTGAGAGCAAATATGTGATTAGGGTTAAGAACCAGGACTAAACAGTGGATCACCATTTTTGTGAAAAAACAGCAATGACACTCTGCTTCACATTGGAGGTATTGAACATGTGAGACCACTGGAAAGAAGTGGAGATAGACTTCAGAAATTAAATCAAAGAGACTTTCTGGATTCATAAATTAAGAGCATGTGAACATCCGGGTCTGAGCTTTGATCTGTCTTGTTTTTTATAAATGTTATATGTACGACCACTGTAGGCTCAAAGGCTCATTTTCATATTTTTCTCATATACTTTTTTTTTTTTTATTATTATTATTAAAAAACAATGGGGTGTGCACGCCCACACACGTGTGTGTGTGTGTGGGGGGGGTGTGCGTGTGTGTATATATAAAAAGATATATATATATGTATAAGTAACCTGAGTCAGAGGGGTTACATGAACAGGATGTGGGAGAAATGGTTATTAAGATACCTACAGTCCAAGCTAACTGCCAAACTGGAGAGAACCTGGAAAGTGAAGGCATCAGTGGTGCCTGTGGTGATCGGAGCACTTAGGGCCGTAACCCCCAAACTGGAAGAGGCTACAACAGATACTGGGAAAACCAACGGACATCTCAGTCCAGAACAGCAAAGACACTGCACAGAACTCTCGGGCTCCCAGGCAAATTGTGAAGAAAAAAAATAAAATAAAAAATAAATATATATATATATATATATATATATATATATACATATACATATATACATATACATATACACATACACACACCACACATATATATATACATATACACACACATATATAACATATATATATATATATATTATATATATATATATATATATATATATATATGCATGCCTCTAATCAACTCCAGTCTCCACTGCTTGTGGGTCTGGGTAGTCGGTGTTGTAATGAGGCTACACGCTATTCTCCGAGTCCGACACGCGAAATACGCTTCAAGCTCGGACATGACGTCAAATCCGAGGTCCAAGTGGGAGTGGGAAGATAATGGAATGCAGGGTAAGCCCTGATGAAGACCAGTTTGATCGAAACATGTTGGCTTTGGCCATCTAAATAAAGGCCTTTTAACTATATTTCTCCCACTATGATTTTTTATTCTTGCCTGGATTCTGTTATGTTTAAAGTTATATGCCATACTGTGAAATATTATTGCCAAAGGAGCAATTATTTCCATGGAAACAAGCAGACCAAATAAGAATCAGGTCTGTGGAGATGCAAGCCCCCTTGTATCTGTTTCAGTGTAACAAAAACGTTCATAACAAACATGATTTTACTGTAGTCTATTTTTGGAAAAAAGTTGCATACTATGGCTTTAAACAATAATAATAATAATAAGATAAGTATACGTAGAGGTTAGTATATTTAATACTTTTTTTTCCAGAACATTTGTGATTCTGTTGCTCATATGGATGTAATCAGACTTACATTTACAGGCTTGTTTTTTCATTACAGCTTGTATAAATCATCACGCTTTTTTTTCTTTTCTTTTTTACAGATAATGATTCCCATGTGAAGGATGCAAACCATGACTTTAATCTCTTTAAAAGTTACACTTGGTTTACAGTCGAATAAACCACATTGTATAATCATTAAGACTTAATTCACTCAAGCAGTAATGGATAAAGGTCTACACTGCCACCTGTTGGTTACAAATGATTACATATTTATTTATTTATTTTTGTGTTATTAAATACTAGTTTTTTTTTCTTTGCGTCTTTTGGTAAATTATAGGAGTTCAAAAATAATTCCACATTGAAAGTGCCCATATTACGCTATTTTCTGATCTATGTTATAATGTTGTTTCTTCATCACAAACAAACCTGGAGTTGTGTTTTAATTTAATTTACACATTTTAAACACAAATCCTGCATATTTAGGCTGAGTTCATGTGGTAAAAAAGGACGTGCTCCACTGTGTTTTTAAACTCCATGCACCTTCATTATAATCACTGTGTTATATTACAGCAAACTTTGAACTCTTTGTTGGTGGAATTGGTTACCTTGTCTCATGGGTTTTGTCTGGTTTCTCCCATCAACTCAAAACATGCACAGAAGACAATCCTCCAGCGAAGGTAGATCCTGATCAAGATCAGGAGATGGGTCCCCACTACTCCTAACAGCAGCACTGAAGGATCAAGGGTCAAATGCAGATGTGTTCTTGAAAAAAATGAACATACTAAGACATAAAACCATCTGTATATTACTTTATATAAGTGCATAGGATAATTATTTTAATGACAACTCAACAATGTGGTTATTAAAGAGCCCATATTACACAATTTTCTGATCGATGTTATGTTATTTCCTCATCACAAACAGACCTGGAGTTGTGTTTTGTTTCATTTCACTAGAATCACTACAAAATTTGAATAATTTCAGCCCTGGAATTGCCATTCTCTACTGAAATAAAAGGTAAAAGTTTGTTGTTAACTTATAAACTTCATGACATGACAAAGTGCAACAGTGAAATTTGAGCTTTGGAGATGTAGACAGACTAATAACACATAAAGAATAATTCAAAGATAAATGTGTGTGAATGAAACAAAACACAACTCCAGGTATGTTTTTGAGGAGATAACAACATTTTAACATGACTTAAACCTTAGAAGAAGCATTTTTGTGTAATATAGAACCTTTAAGTGTCTGATTGTTCCATCCATCTATTTTCTTCCGCTTATCCAGGGCCAGTCTAACCAGGGACTCCCAGACTTCCTTCACCCCGGACACTTTCTCCAGCTCTTCCGGGGGGACTGCAAGGAGTTCCCAGGCCAACCCAGAGACATAGTCCCTCCGCTGTGTCCTGGGTCTTTCCCTGGGCTTCCTTCTGGTGGGACATGCCTGGAAAACCTCCCGGTTGAGGCGCCCAGGAGGCATCCGGAACAGATCTCAAGCTCCTCTTGATGTGGGGTAGCAGCGGCTCTACTCCAAGCTCCTCCCGTGTGACTAAGCTCCTCATCCTGTCTCTAAGGGAGCGCCCAGCCACTCATTTCAGCCGCTTGTATCCATGATCTCGTCCTTTTGGTCATTACCCAGAGCTCATGACTATAGGTAGTTTGATTGTTCCACAAGACATAAAACAATCTGAATGTATATTACATATAACTGCACAGATGACAACTTTTGCCTGCAACTTTTGGATAATGGCAAAAATCTTACAGCTTTCTTGCACCAGTGCTTTTTGTTGTATTAATCACACAGAGCTGCGGAGTTTCAGTTTCAGTCCACAGTGTTTTAAATGAAATGCTGTGGCTGTTGCGGTTTCCATGAATCAGACACAAGTTAAATGGAGAGAGTAATTAGTGATTTCCTTTGAAACATTTGGGAGTGATTTTGATTGAGAGTCCCACTATTCTGAGCCTTACGTATGGTGCAGTCCTGTGGAAGTTTCCATAGACTGTTTGAGTGGTTCAGATGACTCTGGAAAAACAGAAAATCTATACTGAAACTGACATTTATTTAGCTTTAACCGTGTGTTTTCTATATTAAAAACATGTTTAGGTTAGGAGTGGCCCTGAATATAGTTTCTTAAACTTTTGGTTCCAGAAGTGCTCCTCTGTGTTTTTAAAGTAAACAACTTTCACTCATGCTACTATTTAAGCCTGATTTAAACTGATTTACTCTACACATTTAAAGGGATAGTTCGGATTTTTTTGACATAAATCTGTATTTCATCCCCGTCATCAGTGTTGTGCATCCACACCGACTTACCCCCCGAAAGCGTCCGGTGAGCCGAGATACTGGCCGGTTTTGGTGCTGAGGAAAGTAGTTCGGCAAGTTGTGTGGGGACTGTATACTAAAGCGTTTTTCTCCTCAAAGCAATATGTGTTCAAAAGAGTGATACATTTGCATCACAAAACCATCGTCGCCAAAAAAGTCAGACCTCATAATCGCTTGGCTCTATTTTCTCTCCGTACGTACCACTGCGCGCGGCCGCCAGGTGACAGCCGCGCACGGATCCATCACTTTCTTCAGTTGTTCGGCAGTGTTTACATGCGCAGACCGCCGCCACGCGAGAGAGCTAACGAGAGAGCTAACGAGAGAGCTAACGAGAGAGCTAGAGCCATAAGTATATGAGCCTGGTTCACTTTGTTTACTGCTCGGAATGTTAGCGACAACATGTCTGATTATGACACCGACAATAAAGACTTTGCCTTTACCACAAACCCAAGGGGAGATCTTTGTGAACCCGATTATACTGATGCCGAATTTCACCAGATGGAGTTAGAACGAGCAGAGAGAAAGAGAAAAGACAGAGAAGTGGTACAAGTTGAAGCTGGAGCCGTGAGAGACCGAGTGAGCGACAATCACCATCACGTCATTTATAAACTCGTATACAGCGAACATAGAGCCTCCACTGTGACTGAAGTATGGACGACTAATAGAAACATAGAATCATCCACACGTCCACGTAGCTGCTACCAATAGTGTACGTGACATTTACAATAGTAATAACAGTCGACTTATAAAGTTACGTTTTGTAGAAGCTTCACTGGTGATATGACACTGAGTGATTTACTGCACACAGAGTTACAGCTGATTCTTGAGTCTGTTCTCTTGTAAACGTAGCGGCACTTCTTCGTTCTTACCTGGTTTCGTTTCCACATTGAAGCCAAAGACAAGAAGCCAAAGTTTCCTCAGCGCAAAGTCCGTGACAGGAAAACAGTGAAATGTGCGTGGAGATTCAGCCAGATTTTTGTTGTTACAGCCTGGATAATCAAGAGTTCGCACCATTTTTTAGATATATTCATATGTATCTTATACAAGCTCATATACTTATGGCTCTAGCTCTCTCGTTAGCTCTCTCGTTAGCTCTCTCGTTAGCTCTCTCGCGTGGCGGCGGTCTGCGCATGTAAACACTGCCGAACAACTGAAGAAAGTGATGGATCAGTGCGCGGCTGTCACCTGGCGGCCAGTATACTAGAGCCAAGCGATCTCTAGTATCACGGAACTACTTTCGGGGGTAAGTCGGTGTGGATGCACAACACTGATGACGGGGATGAAATACAGATTTATGTCAAAAAATCCGAACTATCCCTTTAAATAAACATGCATCCTCATATAGAATGCTCCACTGTATGACATTAAGCTTATGTATATCCATGGAGACAAGCAGTGACACAGGGGCCACAAAAAAAAAAAAAAAAATACAATTTAAATAAATAAATAGATAAATAAATAAAATTAAATTAACTTAAAATAAAAAAAATAAATAAAAAATCTAATACAATAAATAAACAAATTAAATTAATACAAATAAAAATAAAAAATAAAATACAATAAAAATAATTAATGCCTATGACAGAAGACAGGTCAGATATTCCAGTTTAATTACATATTGTGGAACATTCCAGGCAAAGTAACAACATCTCCTCATCTCCTCAAACATAACCCTGACCTTCAGTTAGAAAAGTTACATAATCCACCATTAATACATTATTTTCAGTCATACAATATAAAAGGGCTAAGGACATTTTTTTTAATATATATATAGTACCAAACCTTTAAAATGTAGAATTATTAGCGTAAATCCCCCAGCCAAGCCCCAAAGAAAGGCAACTACAATAAATCAACAATTAAAAATTCAACACATTTAGTTTATAATTAGCCAAAACAAGTCTTTATTATTTCTGCTGATGAGAGAATATGTGCTTTTGGCATAGGCAGGCACTGAAGCACCACTGTGGGCTGTGGTCTTATATTATACAATACATTTGACTCTGACCTGTTTTACTGCATCGATCTGTGTTCACATTGTAAATATTTCAACTTACGCTCATTATATCAAGTCCAATGAAAGAAAACGGCACTAATTTAGAAAAGTTTAGCTAAAGAAGAGTTGATATGAAGCACGTTACAGCAAGTTAGTTCATAGATATGTGTTTTAAGTTTTCCTGTTCGAGTCCAGTGATGCTGCAAACTGCCTAAAATACAATTCTTAAAGGTCCTATATTACGCAAAAATGACGAATGCAAACTTTAAAACATGTTATAATGTTGTAGCTCATCAAAAATACACCTGGAGTCGTGTTTTGTTTCATTCACGCGAGTCTGTTTACATCTCCAAAGCTCAAAATGCTCCGTTCCCCCTTGTGATGTCACGTTTTTTCCAGTCGTGAAGCGGTAGTTTTCAAGTTAACAGCTACTTTTTGTTTAGTAGAGAGTGGAAATTCAAGAGCAAAAATTATCCAAATGATTCTAAGTGAAGGTGAATGAAGTTTAAAACACAGTGGAGCAACGTGACGTCGCAAAGTGCAACGACGTGTTTTCTGTTTGAGAGCAGAACTCAGTCTAAATATGCAGGGTTTGTGTGTTAAACATGTGTGAATGAAACAAAACAAACAAAACCTCGTGTATGTTTTTCATCAGCAAACAACATTATAACATAGATCAGAAAATAGCGTAATATAGAACCTTTACTAGTTCAGGATTTTGAAGTTGTTTTGACTGGGGCACTAGTCTTAACAGTATATGTGGAGGAAGACGTCACTGTAGCTTTCATTTTGTATTTCTTGATCTACCAAATCTGCCTGATCAACAGACAGCATATGGCTTGGTTGAAATTAACATAACAGAACTCTATGGAGCTCAACTTCGAAGTTCACTCTGGTTCCAGAAGTACGTTTTTCATGAATTTTTCCCATTCAGATATTAAGAGTTCAAAGGCATCGCAGACACTAAACAGCTGCTGTACTAATAGCCTGATTCATCAGTCGGTTTCACGTCGTGGAAACCGTCTAACCTCGCAGCATTAGGATTCATTCGCTCGACTGTAGGCGGGTACTTTTTTAATTTAACGAATCGCTGCTATTTGGTCGTGACGTATGTAATGTATCAAATCGCGCGGGAAGAAGGGCAATAATGTCTTTCCCCTTGATAAAATTCACCAAACATTCTCTTTGTTTCGGCTTTAAATCCTCGATCTCGGGAATCGTTGCCGACACAGAATGTTTGTCTTCGTCTACGTCCATCTCGATCGCTTCGTTAACTGTCGTGTTGTACCACAAAAGGGACCCAGACAGACGCTTCAGTTTGATGTCATGGCTTCACAGCTCCTCACTGATTGGTCGGTGCGCGGTCTACAACTTCCAGGGTTATTCTAATTCCTGACCTATTTGCTGGAGAGAAATGAAATTAAGCAGAGGCACTAGGTGGCGCCAAAAAGCAAGTTTCCAATGCATGATTCTTGAAGTGATTGACCTGATTAAACTTTAACTTACCTTTAAAATAACACAGTGGTGCCACCTGGTTGTTTCCATGTAAAGAGATACTGCCATACTGTGGAACATTCACAGCCAGGCACTAAAATTACCATGGAAACAAGCAGGTGGCAGACCCTTCGCCAGAAAAGTTACATAGTGCTCCTTTAATTGCAAGACTGACCTGTGTGTCACTCTGAATTCTAGTTCTACACATTATCGATCTGGAACGGCTGAAAACAATCGGAAAAACTGGAACGTCAAGATGAATGTTCGAATTTGATTGATGGAAGCGTCACAAAAACGGGACAAGCCAAAAATCAAGAAAGAAAGAGAGAAAAGCACAGACATCTATCTCCCCCTGTCCACAAATGCACAAAGCTCTTCCTTCTGCATGTTTTTCACAACAAAATAATCTGTATTTTGGCTGAATTTGTCTGAATTTTTGTTTTTGTTTTGGTCGTTTGGGTTGAGACGTGGTTGGTCGGCCCACCACCTGTCAGCTCACAAATATCACTAGAATCCATGTTGCTGCGTGCGATTACCTTTAACTAAGTGCTCTTAACATCGATCCAGAACCACTTTTTAAATCTAAAATGTTGCTTTGACCAGTGCCCCACACAACTGCACTTAAAATCCCAAAAACTACGACTCTTAAGAAAACTCCTGCCTGTCTGTCGAATATGGCTTCGGTGAGAGAAACTATCACATTCACAAATTGTTTCATAGCTCAATGTTAAACTTTGTCGATTTTTAGCTCAAATTCGATAAAAAGCAAGTTGTTATTACATTGAAAAAACAAGGTAACAATCCATACATTCCTGTCAAAATTGGAACATAAATACATTTACAATAACTACAAGTCTTAAAATAATTATCAATGCAATGAACATTAAAATACATACTATACAATGGGACAAAATGGGTCAAATTATCATACATAATGTGAAATATACATAGACTTTTTCAATGTACAAGTTGTTTCCACTAACATACACTATAGTACAGCAGGGAGGGGCGGTTTAGTGACCAGGAGAAGGACAAGTGCATAGCAAAATAGAAGATCATTTAGACCAGTTAAAGAAACACAAAAACAGCTTTTAGAAAATAACATTACAAATTATGTTTTTAAGGCAAATTTCGTCATTTAAAATTGGCATAGTCTGAGAAAATGTCCACAAAGTCTTGTACCACCTTGTAGCAGAAGTCGTACTGTTCCTGAAAAGTAAAAAAGAAGAAACAACGGTGTTACGGTGCTGAAAATGAAATTATCATTCAACAAATCAACTAATTTATAAATGAAATTGTGATCATAATCCGTGTATCATTCATCAGTTTGCTTTTCAAAGTAAAACCCAAAATAAGAAAATGAAAAAACAACTATTTTATTCATTATTTGTCTCCAAAACCAAAATGAAAAAACAGATAATGATTCAGTTTTTTCAGTTTTTGATTTTGTGTTTAAATGAATAATGGGAAAAAACCAAAACAGAAATGGCCGTTTCCTGATTCCGTGACTTAAACTGCGATGCTGGACTGAAACCAGGACTGAACCAGGACTGAACCAGGACTGTTCAGTTAAACCAGAAATGAATTAGGACTAAAACAGGACAAAGACAGGACTAAACCAGAACTGAACCAGGACTGAGAGTCGAGATGGGCTCAGAGAAAAGACCGGAACGGGGCTAAGTGCAGCTGTCGCCAGATCGCGTTTTTGCTCGGGGTCCCATCTCTCTCTCTCTCAAGTCCAAGATTAGTCCTGATTTAGTCCTGGTTTAGTCCTGGTTTAGACCTGGTTTAGACCTGGTTTAGACCTGGTTTAGACCTGGTTTGGACCTGGTTTAGACCTGGTTTGGACCTGGTTTGGACCTGGTTTAGACTTGGTTTAGTCTTGGTTCAGTCCTGGTTAATTCCTGGGTAATTCCTGGTTAATTCCTGGTTAAGTCCTGGTTTAGACCTGGTTTAGTCCTGGTTTAATCCTGGTTCAGTCCATATGTCATGCAAAAGTTCAGCATCACAGTTTAAGTCATGGAAACAGGAAATCGCCGTTATCATTTTTTATTTAAGCACAAAATTGAAAACTGAAAAAAAATAAATAAATAAATAAATAAATAAAATCCTTATCAGTTTTTTTCATTTTGGTTTTGGAGACAAATAATGAAGAAGTCATTTTTTGTTTTCTTATTTTGGGTTTTATTTTGAAAAACGAATGAACGGATGAAACACGGACTGATCATGAATGGATAAATAAAATTCATGTCATTTTTTTCTCTATTATACAGTTTTCCGTGAAAGTGTGGTGAATTTCTCTGGAGGAGTGTCTGCCACCTGTCTCCAAGGACATGTTATTGCTTTGCTTTCCAAGGCAATAAATCTCCATGGTCTTCACTCAGGTGGTTACCCCTCCCCCAGGAAAGTTCCGCAGTGTAGCTTTAACGAGTGTGCATGTACGTACCACAGTCTGGACCATGTGAGGCCTCTGCATACGTAAACTCTTGACGGTCTGAAACACGTCCAGCAGTCCCTCGGCTTTGACCCTCTCCAGGATGTTACTGAGAGCAATGAAAGTACCTGTCCTCCCTGCACCAGCGCTGTAAGAGACACGACACAGGTGAGACAGGTGAGACAGGTGAAGGAGAGACAGGCGAGACAGGTGAGGGGGGACACAAGGACACAAGGCAGGCGAGAGGGATGGAAAGAAAAGGAGGCAAGTAAGATTTTTGGGTCTTTACAGATGTATGGTCTGAATAACTTTACAGATGAGGACACCCAAGCTGGAAAAGTTCAACAGTGGTATCTTTCTTTTAATGTAAGGCTGCCTTTATATGATGATGGTCTGAACAGAAGACGCAAAAGTGGCGGCGAATCTTCACTTTTAATTCCGCGTTTAGATGAGTGGTTTTGGGAGAAAATCTGCGTGCATACACTGACGCAAAAGAGTGTGAAAGTGGGTATGAACGCCAGGTTTCTGTGTACTGTATGTATGTGACATAAACATGTACGCGACCTGAGCAAATCTGAACACAGTTTTGTGTCTTGGACAGTGTAGACGGAAACACTTTTCCACTCTGGAGGGTGGTTTCAGATTTTTATGTTTTTAAGCCCCAAAACGCCGTCACCATCTAAACGAAAGACACTTCCGATAAAAGATTTTGTCGTTTTTACCCGCAAGCGTTCTCGTGTAAACCTTAAGTAAAATTATATTTAAAAAGGCTGCACTAAAGCCTGTGATAATAAAGTACTGTTATAATAAGTTATTGTTATAAACGTATAAAGTAATTATAGAAGAGTTGATGAACCCAGTGGTGAATCATGCTCTCAGAGGCCTTCAGTCTCTCATATTCACAAATACAACTATCAGTAAAAATGGCAAAGTGCCTGTACACAGCCTCAGCCGCTGCACGCACCTGCACGCACCTGCACGCACCTGCACGCACCTGCACGCACCTGCACGCACCTGCACGCACCTGCACGCACCTGCACGCACCTGCACGCACCTGCACGCACCTGCACGCACCTGTAAGCATCTGCAGAGGTGCAGTGAGGCATGATCAAACAGTTTTCAGTTTTCTTAGAACATGAGCTGTGCTGAATATTCTCCACAAACACTGTCTATTGTAATCACTGCTGAGTCAGAATGAGCACACACATCAAATGAGCACAACAGTTTTTCCTTTATGTTTCTCATTATATCATTAGCTGTCGTCCTAGTGACCACACATAGATTATACTGTACACCACAATGTACAATGTCACTACACTTCAGTCCCACTCACTGCCACAGTCTTGTCTGGAGCACTAACTGTACCTCAGGCCATCTGCTGTGTAATCCCACAGTTCATCCAACAGTTCATTTATTCTGAGCACAGGTCCGAGTGTCAGTAAATCCTTTGCTAGTAGCGCTGGTGTTTTTAGATGATGATCAGTTTATTCAGATGTTTCCATAAATGATAAACTATATTATTATGCAGTAATCAGCAGATACATAAAGGCAATTATTTTACATTGCTCATCAAAACTATAATCTCCAAAATAAAATAAAAATAAATAAAAAATCAGTCATTCTGAAAAGGAGTAGGAAGAAACAACGCTTATCTACACCCACCCCCTTTTATAATCCCATTAAAACAATAATGTGTGTCTGTCAGACTCTTATAGTAAGTCACATGACTCCAGATACAAAAATAAATATAGTGTAGTTTACATTTAGATGACAAATAAACTTAAATTCCTTCTTCTGCATACATAGCTATAAACATTTCTTTATATCTATGTTTAAACATTTTCATATTGGGACATTTTTTGAGCTCATCACTTGTAGAGTTCCAGATTTTGACCTTATAAACTGAAAAAAACAAACTACTTTTTCTTGTCGTACAGACTCTGGCTATTTTAAAGAGATGAATTCCCCTTAAATTGTAAATATTTTCTCTTTCAGTAAAAAGTTTCTAAATATTTTTTGGTCGTTCTTTCCTTTCTGCCTTGTACATTATTTTTGCTGTATGGAAGCTTATCAGATCCTTAAGTTTTAATATTTTTGAAGTCATAAATAGCTGGTTGGTGTGGTCATAAAACTCAGCTTTATGAATTATTTGTAGTTTTCATTTCTGTAATATGAATAGTGTTTCCAATATTGTTTTATAATTATAATTTAGATGTTCCTCTGAGCACTACAATAACGAAAACTAAAAATACAAAAATAGATCGGACTTTTAAAACACTGCTGGACAAGGAGTCAGTTTAACCTTTTATCCAAACACTATTTCTCCTTTTGTATTTATATTTGGTAGTCTACCTGCAGTGTACGACGATGGGGTGGTTTCCGGACTGCTGCTGCTGCTTCTGTACAGCGGCGATGATGTCGATCATTCCTTTGCCCTCGGCCGGGATCCCGATCTCAGGCCAACCGTGGAAATGGAAGTGACGGATCAGGCGGGTCTGCTTCTCCTGCAGAGAGACACACAGAGAGACAGAGGGTAAAATGTGCACACAACATTATGCAAGGTAGTTACAGCTTCATGAACACAGAAGAAAAAAAATATTCTGTCTAATTTTTACCAGGTCTGAAGTGTAACTGATTAATAGCAGTTTCAAACCAATCCAAAAACTAAAATTTATTTGTCTGTTGTACATTAACTTCTTCTCATTATAACAGATGTATTTACTTTGTTGACATATTTCCAAAACAGTTCAACAAAGCAAATACATCTCCTACTGTATTGTCTTTAGAAAGTATTTAGAAGTATTTTTTACAGTGGGACATTACTCAAGTAGAAGTAGAGATTTTTTATGGGTAATAATAGAATCATGATTATTTGATAGATCACTTTTATACAGAGAATCCCCAGGTTTGACTACCCCAAATTTAAGACATTTTAAGACCTTTTTAAGACCACTTAAATAAAAATTAAGACCAACATCACATCCATTATGCGGGCAGAAAACACCAGATCCAATTCTAATAATGACCATTACTCGCTGCTTTAAATAACAAAAAAAAAAACTTAAAAAAAAAACTTTTATTATGAAATCTCATTCAGAACTCATTTATAGTAGTTGAAATTGCTTGTAAAAAAGGCCCAAAAAATCATTTATAACATTCTAACAAGACAAACTATTGTATTAAAGTAAATATTATATTGTATTGTTTGTGCATACTCCAAATTAAACGTTCATTCATGTTACGAGATTTCACTTTTTTTTTCCTCCCTCCATTTAACATTGCAAACAGCCCGGTTGAGTATATAAAAAAATAGGCTAATGAAACTTAAGACCTTTGTGAAAAAAAAGACTTGGACAACATAATTTAAGACTTTTTAAGGCCTTAATTTAGAAACATGAAATTTAAGACCTTTTAAAGACTTTTAAGACCCCACTGCTACTCTGTTATAGTTCAAAACAGAATTTAAATATCAGATATTTTAAAAAACTTACAGTATATATATATATATATAGTATACATTTCTAGAGGTGTCGCGTCAAATATATAGTTAAAACTAGGGATGTAACAATAACTGAAATATTGTGATATTGTACCGTCAAAAGTCTCACAATAATATCGTGGGCTGTCACAATATATCGAATTACAAGTTCCTTTGCTTAAATTCAAGGTTTTATAGTAGCAACATCTTATAAACATCGGGAACTACATATCCCATGATTCATTTCAGCGCAGACAACATGAAGAAATATGTTTTTTACTTGAATTCTTGGGATTATGATGGAAATAATTCACACCAAAATCTTGTCAAGGTATTTTAAAAGCCGAAACGTGTACTATCGACAATTATATAAGCCTCTTCAAAATATCGCAATAAATATCGTATCGTGAGATTTGGATATCGTTACATTCCTAGTTAAAACCCACTTCAGACCCACATTTATTCTCTGTGAGTTGTGTGGTCCTCTGTGTTTCGTTTCGTTTTTATTTTCATTTCTTTTTATTTTATTTTATTCTATTTAATTTAATTTTATTTCTTTTTATTTTATTCTATTAAATTGTATTTTATTTCTTCTTATTTTATTTAATTTTTCTTTTATTTTATTTCATTTCTTTTCTTTCATTTATTTATTTATTGTTTTTATCTATTTCATTTTTTGGTACTGCTTTTATGTATTGATTTGTTGTTTTTGTTCATTGATTTTATTGTTATTATTTTGTTTATTTATTCTGTTGGTTTCCTTATTTTTGAAACATAATTCAGCTGATTTTTTTTTGGAAGTGGGATGTTTTATATTACTATGTGAAGCACTTTGGAAGCAGTTTTGTTTATAAAATGTGCTATACAAATAAAGTTGGATTGGATTGGATAAAACCATATTTCAGAACATTCTCCGTCGAGATAAAGTCCTCTCAAAGCATGTTTTTCAGTGCAATAAACAAAACAAAACAAAAAAACAAAACTACTACAACAATTTAATTTTAGCCTTTTTTTTTTTAAAGCTAAAACGTCACATATTGTGGCTTTAAATATATTGTAGCAGCAACTATAATCATAAAACTTGACTGATTAGACACTGGACGCATCTAATTAGACAAAACAACAACAAACTTCACGATATTTCAATATGTATAGAATATTGTATGTAAGTCAATTAAAAGTATTAAGTGATAAAAGTACTCTCAGAAGTCCAATTTATCTAAAAGTTACTCAAACAAATATGACAGAGTAAATGTAACTCATTACTGCCACCTCTGGGGAGGAAGTGCGCGTTCACGTCGGGGATCAGAATACCTTTGAAATGAGATTTACCTTGGCTATATGTGTCCTAATGGGAGCAGCGCGGAGAGATCAGCCCCTAACAGAGGATAAGTGGAGCAGGAAGTAGAGAGGTGTGTGCGGCCAATCAAATTAACCCCGCCGCTTTATGAGGGGCGGGGCCAACCTAATGACTTTAAAGACATCCTGGTACATTTCCGCTCCCAGCTCGTGTACAGAGGAGTCAGATTAAAGCTATTGTCTCGTTCTACATCTGGAATAACAATGTAAAGTGGGCGTGGTAGTTGAGTTTGATAAACACATAGACAAATATTGTATTATTGATTAGGGACCACATATTAATAGATAGTTAATAGTAAAATGCATAATAACTGCTTAATTACGTCTTTGTTAGTATTTATAAAGTACTTTCAATTCGTTTTTGTCTAAGGCTGTATTTTGCGAGTACTAACCCATTAATTTACCTAGTGCCTCTGCTTCATTTCATTTCTCTAAAGCGACAAGGTCAGGAATCAGAATACACTAGACCAGGAGTCTCCAACCTGTAGCTCGGGAACTACCAGTAGCTCTCCCCCCTTTCCAAGTAGTTCAGCAAGGGATTTCGGAATCATACATATTGTGCTAAATAACTAAAATTTGATTTATTTAAATGCCTATTACCATTGTTGTTGTATCATTCTGATGCCTATTTTTGTGCACTAATTAATGGATAACAGTTCTGTAAATGTTTAAGGCTTCAAACTGTACCTCATCAAAGGCTTTTATATTTACTCTAGTTTTCTGTGACTGCCAAAATGAGAAGCTCTCTGGCATTTTCAGTTTGTAAAAGTAGCTCCCCAGAGGAAAAAGTTTGGAGATCCCTGCACTAGACGATTTGCAAGAACCCCGGAAGTTGTAGACCACGCACCGGCCAATCAGTGAAGAGCTGTGAATTTTCAGTCCTGCTCCTGCCCGCAAATCCTGCTTTCTTAAGTTCTAACGCAAGCACATATGATGTATGATGAGCATACATTAATCATTTGCATATTTAGTTTGTGGGACTGCACAGTGTGGGCAGGTGGGATGATAAACTGCACTCATGCCTGCGCCCACAGTGAGCTTTAAAAATGTGTCCCGTGGGTGCAGGGCTCTATTACAGGTCTGATCTGTGGAGAGGTGTAACCGCTCACCGTAAGAATGCCATGTTTTTCCTCCTTCAGAAAAGTTACATGGTGCACCTTTAAATTTTAATTATGTAATATGCAAAGCAGAAAGTAGCAACTAAATTGTAATTTGAAAAGTATATTAGACAAATAAAATTGCCTCTATATTTTTATTATTGTATTGTGTTATATTTATTTTATTAGAAACATTAAGTATCCTCCAGGCGTGAGTTGAGTCTCCAAGGTTCTCACTGTCGGGTGAGAACCATGTAGAAGCAACTGCGTGAGACTAGCCCAGACAGTTGTTTTTCTATCACGATGCAACAATAAAGTGAGAGAAGAGACTCAATGGGCCTTTCAAAATGAGGTGAAGTGTTTAAAATTGATCAAGACAAGAAATAAAATCAAATAAAAATATGAATCAGAATTCTAGTCGTTGTCGGGGTAAAACACGGAGTTATATTTGGAAATCGTCTTCACTTCAAACTGCTGCTGACTCACGAAGCTCTGGGTCCATTTGTGAACATAACGCACTTACTAACAGTTTTCTGAGTGCTTCAACAAGATTAACTCCACAAGTTTGATTTTCGTCTGAAATATTAGCCCCTAACACGCAGCTGTGCTTCAAATCACATTTCATGAAACGGGACCTGATGTGCATTTTATTGTCGTGTCATCCCATTTATTTTGTAGCTATTTCGGTTGTTTTTTATTGATACATAAATAAATTTGAATTGATAAAGCCTCTTGGGTAAGAGGCAAAACATCTTCAACTTTTAATAAACTATTTTTTTGAATCTTTAGTTACTATGAAAAACTCAGTAATTAAAGCTTCACAGGAAACAGATACAGTATAAAATGCAAAACAGATTCAGGCAATAACTCAGTTTGAAAATTATGTTAAAATACTATTTTCAAATGAAAAAGAAGTTCTCATAGAAGTGCAAATGCAGCTATTAAAGTGAAAAAATGCATGACAAACTCAGATGAACGATCCAAAACTTCTTTATTTATTTTTTATTTTAGATTACGTTTCGGCAAAAAGCCTTCGTCAGATCATTTTTCTTGCTTTGGGTAACAGTTGTTTCGGACACCGGTCATCTAAGTGTGCTATGAATTTTTCCAAGAATATCGTTTTCAAAAATGCATTTAATAATTTTAAGTAAACTGCAAATATTTAGATCACTGTGTTACCGTTTAATGTTTTGAAGATGCTGTATTTGGCGAAAACAACATATCAACATGTTTTATTTTAAATTTACGTTTCACTTTTGTTTGTTGTTTTGTTGTGTACAGTTTTGTAGCATTCTTACGTATCTTTTTGGAAAATTGTCCAACTGTAGCATGGGTGACGTTGGGTTGTGTGTGGAGGATTGGGCAAAATCCTACATCTAACAGTAAGGAGGGTTTTAATAGGGCCTGGGGGAGATCGCTAAATTACTCAAACATGTATGGATGAAAGTTCTAAAAGCTCTTGTGGCATGTTTTTGATAATGGACTAAAGTTATAACATGGAAGAAAAAAAGAAAATTACATCATAAATAAATACAATTGTGGACATGCACTTTTTCTCAGAGGATTGGCCATCTCCTTGTCTCTGTAAGAATGTTATTTTGTTTTGCCTGAAATGTCCCGCAGTATGGCATTAACTAATCTTTCCTTTTTGACTGACAAAGAGGCTGCAGGAAAGTTATTTCTCTTTAAATTTAAGCAAACATGGAAACAAACTTCCTTGACCATTCCTCTGTGTCCTGTTGATTTATCTGGTTTATCAGTTTAAGTTTGTTTCTAAGTGCAGATCATCTCTACAGCTTCAACAGTGCTATATAAATAAGTTTTACTTGAGAGTGTAGAATTCTCACCGGCACGTAGGAGAGTACCAGGTCTCTGAGGCTGAAAGTATCACACAGAGTATCAGCCTTCAGCTCCACTCTGAAGTCCCCGTAAGAAACAGCCTCCTCTGTGGGCCAGTACTGACAACACTTATCCTGCAAACAAAAACACACATGAAAAACACATTAACAAAGCAATTAAACAGAAATTAGGGTATAAGTATAGTAGTAGTAGTATAGGTCTATCTTTTAAAATTTTCCTTTTATGTTTTCATACACAAATATATTTTATTGTATTTAAATGTTGTCTAATGAAAGTACATTATCTTAAGTTGTTAAAGAGGATTACGTTCTCATAAAATTTGGTTTCTATGGAAAAAGTTACACAGTGCTAGTGTTATTTACAATGTTGACTTGACTATGTGTATTTCTTTTATTTATTATGGGTTTCTAAATGTTGAAAAAATTTGAATTAGGACCATACCATTTCATTTAACAACTTAAAACAAACTATTATATTCTGAATAGTGAAAAGTCCTTAAAAAGTGCTTGAAACTGAAATAAAGTGGTCTAAATTTATCAAGTTTAACAGTTGTTTTTTTTCTTTTCTTATTTAATTACAGTACAGTTATGTTGTATATTTATATTGTTGCATTATGGATAGTAGCTTGTATCTTGAGACTAGTTCTGAAATGTTGTATTTACACTGTGAGTTCCTATAATATTCCAATACCATTCCCAGCATTGTTTTTCTCTGTGTGCATATTCCATACTCAGCTCACCTGCTCCCTCTCCTGGAGTTCTGTGAGCATTACAATAGAGTGACACTTCCACTCCCAGACCATCCTCCAGAAGTCCTCGACTGTGTGCGGCAGAGGGCCCTGAGTCGCTATGAAGTAGTCCTTCTGCCTGTAACCCTGAAAACACAAAACGGCCACGTCAAATTACAGTGTTATTTTACAGACTGAGTGAGAGAGTAAGGAAGGATTACAAAAAGATGAGACTGAACTTGGACGTTAATGCACAATGTGAAGAGAAGGCTGTGGGAAAATGATGAAAGATACTGCAGACATATGACAAAGTATTGCAAAAAACGTATAGTAAGCAATAGTAGTAAAATTTAAATCTGTATCTGTAAAATCTGTAAAACATGTTATTATTATTAGTTTTCTAGTAGTAGCGGTAGTATTCAAGGCTTCAAATTTGAGGTTATGTTGAGACTGAGTAGTGGCAGAAGTAGTAAGAGAAGCAGCAGTAGTAGTAGTAGTAGTAGTAGTAATGGCTGTAGATTGCCCTTACACGTATGAAGGAAGAATTGATGTAGTTGTTGAATATTAATGCTGAGTATAACAGAGAACAAGTGATGAAAGCAGTAGTAGTAGTAGCAGCAGCAGCTCTATATTGTGACCAAGTAGTAGTAATAGTAGTAGTAGTAGAAGAAGGGGTAGTAGTAGTAATAGTAGCAGAAGTAGCAGTATATATTGCCCTTAAATCAATGTAGGAGGCATGGACAATAACTGGTGGATGTAGTGGTAGTAATAATAGAAGCAGAAGAGGTAGCAGTAGTAGTAGCAGTAGTAGTAGTAGTAGCAGTAGTAGTAGTAGCAGTAGTAGTAGTAGTAGTAGTAATAGTATACCCCACTACTATGGATGAAGCGTTGATGTAATCAGTGAAAAGCAATTGGTGGGTATAAAATAGAACAAGTGAATGTTGTAATAGTAGTAGTAGTAGTAGTAGTAGTAGTAGTAGTAGTAGTAGTAGTAGTAGTAGTAGTAGTAGCAGCAGCAGTAGCAGTAGTAGCAGTAATAGTAGTAGTAGTAGTAGTAGTAGTAGTAGTAGTAGCAGCAGTAGCAGTAGTAGCAGTAATAGTAGTAGTAGTAGTAGTAGTAGTAGTAGTAGTAGTAGTAGTAGTAGTAGTAGTAGTAGTAGTAGCAGCAGTAGCAGTAGCAGTAGTAGCAGTAGTAGTAGTAGTAGTAGTAGTAGTAGTAGTAGTAGTAGCAGCAGTAGCAGTAGTAGTAGTAGTAGCAGCAGCAGTAGCAGTAGTAGCAGTAATAGTAGTAGTAGTAGTAGTAGTAGTAGCAGCAGCAGCAGCAGCAGTAGCAGTGGCAGTAATAATAGTAGTAGTAGTAGTAGTAGCAGCAGCACTACTACTAGTAGTGGTAGAACAGTACTAGCTGTTACTACTACTACTACTACTACTACTACTACTACTACTACTACTACTACTACTACTACTACTACTACTACTACTACAGTGGCAGTAGTACTAGTAGCAATAATAGTAATAGTAGAAGTAGTAGTTGCAGCAGTAGCAGTATTAGCAGTGGTAGTATTATCAGTAGTATAGCCTATATATTGCCCTTACATCTATGAATGAGGCGTTGATGTAGTTGTAATATTAGTAATAGCAGTGGCAGTAGTACTAGTAGCAGTAATGAGTAGTAGTAGTAGCAGCAGCAGTAGTAGTAGTATAGCCTGTATATTGCTCTTACATCTATGAATGAGGCGTTGATGTAGTCATAATAGTAGTAATAGCAGTGGCAGTAGTATTAGTAGCGGTAATAGGAGTAGTAGTAGTAGTAATAGTAGTAGTAGTAGCAGCAGCAGCAGTAGTAGTACTACCAGTAGTAGCAGTAGTAATAGTAGTAGTAGTATAGCCTGTACATTGCTCTTACATCTATGAATGAGGCGTTGATGTAGTCGGTGAACTCTTGACCCCTCCTCATGGACAGAATGACTCGGTTGAAGTCGTCTGAAACAGAACACACAGGAAATACCTCAGAACCATTCAAAGCACATGGGAAAAACATGCTCACGCTGGGGTGTGTTCATGGACCGGAGGGAGATTACGTAAAAAACAGTACTCTGAATCAGAACCGGAACCCCTGATTACATGTGTGGAGATGTAGGCAACTGGAGATCAAGTCATACTTAAATAAACGTCATATAAACTGGGACAAAACTGGGATTAAGTCAAGTAAGATTAATTAAACCAGAACTAAACCTGGACTAAATCAGGACCCAATTTACTTAAAGGTGCATTGTGTAACTTTTCTGGTGGAGGGGAAGATCTGTCAAATGCTTTTCTCCATCGATATGTTATTGCTTTTTTATTGTTAATGCCTGTTTTTCTAGATATTTTTGAGCTATAAAACCACCTGTAACTGAATAAATGTAAGGTAGATCTGTTTAAAGTCATACTGTGGAACATTCCGGAGCAATGACATCTCCATAGAAACAAACAAGGTGACAAACGTTCCACCAGAATGCACCTTCAATTATACACCGAAGTTACAGTTTTTGTTGGAGTGTTTGCAACAAACTTGTCTCCATGTATGTTATTCTTCTGTCTAAAACAGACATGTCAAACTCCGGCCTGGGGGCCAAATTTGGCCTGCGATATAATTATATTTGGCCACAAGATTATATCAAATAAGTATTAGACTTCCCCCCCGCTACAGATACATTACATTATTTACATACATTATTAATACATTATTTATTTAAAATGTAGTTATTATTTTATATTATGCTTGTTCTGGATTCAGTGTTTAAGTAAAATTATTATCAAACATTTATTTTAATAAGAAAAGGTTTAACATTACATATCTCAACAGAAGAGAGAAAATGCAAATGTTATTGAAAATTTTCAATAGATATTTAGTTTGGCCCACGACTTAGTCCCAGTTTTTAATTTTGGCCCTTTGTGAATTTAAGTTTGACACCCTTGGCCTAAAATATTCCAGAGTATGGCATTAAACTTAGCTATGTTGCATTTATTCAACTACATGAACTACAAAAGCTGACACTGAGCAGGGTCACCTCTCCGCAAATCTGACCTGTAATTGGAAATATGTAAGTGTAAAGCAATATTAGGGATTATTCTAGGCAAAAAACAAACAAAACATCTCTATCTAGACCTGCAGGTGGCAAACCCTCCAGAAAAAGTTACACAGTGCACCTTTAATGAAACTTTTTGGAAGCACTGGATTCACTTGACGGGGCATCTGGATGACAAAAAACTTTTTCAGGACCATAATCTAAACTCTTCAGAAGGATTGCAATAGAGAATATTTAAAGCTGTGACAGTTTTACGATGACTTTTTTACATTTTTGTATCCAATAGTTTTACTTCACCGCACTAGAAAATTGAGAAAACCTGAGCAAAATATGAAAAATTTAAAACACTAATCTCCATCTTATTGCCTCATTTTCACCTCGGGTCTGTATTATTGGAGTAACTACAGTATCAGTAGTGTTGTGTACTTACATGGGATGATTTGCAGCACTCTGTTTTTCTTCATGTTGGCTGGAAGGTTCCCTGTTCTCATGTTCTCCTTCATTATTCGCATGTTGGTCAGTTTCTACAAAGGAAAAAAAGAAGAAATGAAGAAATATGCTGAATATAATAGAATAATAGATCTATATAACAATAAAAAAGTGAAGTGATGTATGTGTATTGTTGTTTTTGAAGGTGCAATGTGTAACTGTCTCCAAAAAAATGTTAATGGATTTGTCTGAAATGTTTCACAATATTGTATTAAACTTTTCTATATTCAAGGAGACCAAACCAGACTAATTTACAGGTCAGATCTGTGGAGAGGTGACCCCACTCACAGTCAGAATGAATGTTTTTCTAGGCGTTTTTGAGTGATAAATCCACCTATAATTGAATAAATATAAGGCAGAGCTGTTTAATGTCATACTGTGGAACATTCTAAGCAGAGCAATGACATATCCAACCAAAAAGTTACACAGTCCACCTTTAAGAAGAGACAGAAAACATATAAAAATATCATTTTGGCGATGATCACACTTTAGGACTAAACCAGGATTAAAACAGGACCAAAGCAAGTCTAGATTACAAATAAACCAGATCAAATGAGAACCAACTCAGTGTCAACAAATTCAACTTTTTGGATTACAGGAATAAATACATATATGTGCGTCATTAAAGCTGGAAAATCACAGTTTATTTGTTGATATATTAAATGCAAAACGTTTTACAGAGAGGATTTTGGGCATCTTTGAGTAATATTTTAGAAAACTATTTAACCGAAACACTCAATATTAACTTTCACTGGATGCAATTTAATCAAAAGAAACAAAAAAATATATCTTTTGAATGCGAAAAAGTCTGAAACTAAGCCATAAATACAGGGACATGTCTTATGAACTACAGCGAGTGCAGATTTAATAGGATTTCAAGATTAATCTCAAAGCAAAATTCCTCCACAAAATATAAAATATCCAGTTTTATGCTTGCTTGTTTCTATGGATTTGTCATTTCTCCGCCTGGAATGTTCCACAGTATGGCATTAAACAGCTCTACTTTACATTTATTCAGTTACAGGTAGTTTTATAGCTCAAAAATACCTAGAAAAACAACATTCTGACTGTGAGCGGGGTCGCCTCTCCACAGATCTGACCCGTAACTTTGTCTAGTTTCCTCTCGATGAACGTAGAAAAGTTTAATGCCAGATAAAGCAATAACATCTCTATGCAGAAAAACTTTTGACTCTCCACCAGAAAAGTTACACAATGCAGCTTTAATGGACCAACCAAAAAAAAGCTGCTTAAAGATGGCAGAAGTGGACACATACAGAGTAAGAAAATGAAATGATTTGATCCAAGGCGTCGAGACAGGATGCAGAGGAATGAGGAGGAAGAGGAAAAGGAAAGCAGTGAAATCAGCCCTATGTGCCCGAGGACGCACGAGGATCTCAAGATTGTGTAACTGGGCTATTTAAAACATTTCCTAATAAAAAAAAATAAAAAAAATCAAGTACGGGCTTTCACTGTGAGCATTGCGGTGGTGAAGGCGAAAACATACAGTGGATTCTAAGCTCAATTAAAAGTTAAAATAAATAAATAACTAAAAAGTACTTGGAAAAAACTGTTTATAATAATAACTGAGTGTGAATATTCCAGTTACAACTTCTCAATAATGGTCGACTTTTAATGCATTATGGAATGTTTTGGGCATTTTTTGGCATCTGTAAAAAAAAAAAATCATACTCTAGACTGGATTTGTGAACATAGAAGAATTCAGCAGCTTGGCATATTATTAAAGACACACTGAGCAACTTCTCTGGTGCAGGGACCGTCACCTTCTTGTCTCCATGGGGATGTTATTGCTTTGCCTGGAATATTCCATGGTATGACTTTAAACACATCTATCCATCTATCATTTAACCATTACAGGTGTTTCTATTGCCCCAAAACTGAATACTTCTCTCTGTAAATAGGGTTGCATTTTCACAGATCTGACCTGTAATGTAGCCTATAGTTGTGTCCCTTGAGATAGATAGAACATTCTAGAACAGGGATGGGCAAACTACGGCGCGGGGGCCACATGCAGCCTGTTAATCCTTTTAATCCGGCCCGCCGAACTCGAATAATAATAATAATAATAATTTTCAGTGTTTTAAAAGTAATTTCAGTAAACAGTAAATACCGTGGGACTTGAAAGACAGATATTTTGTTGTACTGCTTTGTAATAATTTTTAATGATGGGATATTTCAATAACATGGAATATGTTTTCTACAAATCCGTTAATTGCGATTAATTAATTACAGTTTTTTCGCGTTATGATGTGTAGTGGATTACCAAACAACACACTTTATACATTTTTTCAATTTCACATTGCTGAGACTCTTTTGGAGAGATTTGTTAAACCTTTATAAAGGTTCTATATGCTTTTGATCTGTCGAATTATAGAACTTTTTGTGGCCTACGAGTCAAAAAGTTTGCCCACTCCTGGTCTAGACCAATGACAATAGCAATAACATCTCCATGGAGACAAGCAGGTGATGGCATTTTAGTTATACACTAATACACTAAACGTTAGGATACCTGATTTACCTGTGGAGATAAGGTACTTAAACTAGTTTTTAGCTCGCACAAACCCTTTGGCATATCACTAGCATTCACATCCACAGATTTTTTATTATTTTTTACTTATTTATGATAAAAAAGGGTCTGTAATTCTGCTTTAAATGAAGTGTAAAGAGTCACCTTGAACTCCTCCTCCAGCCCGACCCGGTCTCCGTCTGTGTACGTGTTGTGCAGTTTGTGTAAATGTCCTTCTAAAGACGACACGTCCAGCTCTGTGTCTCCATAGAGGTAGTATTCAAGGAGCGCCTGGTATATGAATGAATACTGCATCTGTGAGGAATAAAGAAATACATATACAGTAATAGGGTTTTAGAGATTTGCCATTTGAATGTAAAAAAATATCTTTCATTTTCAGTGTACTTTCTCCTATATGAACTGTAGCTCTTTGTTGTCGTTAATTATTTCATCAGCGTGTAGTTATTTTCTGTGAAGTACTTTTGAAAGCAAATACTGAGCCATTTTTCAATATAGAGCACCTTTTCCTTCTAGTTGTTGACCTTGTTTGGTCAAATAGAGCAAATCAATGTTTAATTTTTGTTTTGACATGACATAATATTAATACGCTTTTATTTTCTCTACTTGGATGAATTGGTGCAGTGATTTGCATATAATTTTAAGTAACATTTTCTTAACCTTATGGCAAGATTAAGATCACATTTTCGATCTGAGAATTATACACAAAATGCCTAGTGTCTTAGTGATTTTAATTTAATACCAATGACCGTCGGCAGCTTTTTAATTTAGTGTCAATTCAACTTAAAGTGCAACAATAATGTCCAAATTTGCTCAATAACATTCAATGCTTCCAACACATGTACAATGTTAGATTTCATGCCATACCACCAGGGGGCGATAGTAGTTGTAGTATAAGTAGTAGTAGTAGTAGTAGTGTGACTTACATCTGTCTGAATGAGCTGAGAGCGCTGTTCCCTGATCTTGGACACAAACCCAAACACGTCCACCTTCTGCTCCGAGTGCATCATGTCGATCATCCCGTCAATCACGATGAAAGTCCCCGTCCTCCCCACTCCAGCGCTGAGCAAAAGAGACACACAGAAAAAAAAAAAAAGGATTAAAAAGTCTCACATTACGCTATTTTCAGATCTATGTTATAATGTTGTATCCTCATTCACATGTTTAACACACAAACCCTGCATATTTAGGCGGAATTCTTCTCTCAAACATAAAACACTGAGATCATGTGATAATACAGGAAGTGCTCAGCTGTGTTTTTAAACTCCACCTAAACTCTGTCTTCACTCGAATCATTTGGATGATTTCGGCCCTCGAATTGCCAATCTCTACTGAACAGAAGGTAAAAGGAGCTCTTAATTGAAAACTACTACTACTGCATGACATCACGAGGTGGAACGTAGACAGACTAATAATACAGGATTATTCAAACATGTGTGAATGAAACAAAACACAACTCCAGATCTGTTTTTGAGGAGGTGCCAACATTATAACATGACTTAAAGCTCACAAGAGTCAATTTTGCATAATATAGGACCTTGAACTTAGCTGTCCTATATGAAGAGTATTATAATAATGATACAAATAATAATACAGGATTAGATTTTTGGTTGGTCTTCCCAGATCTTAAAATGACATTGTTCATTCACTTCACGTTTGGTGGTAAGAAGATAATGTTGTAACCATAGGTGGTCTGAGACTTACAAAAGAGTCTGCCAATCTCTCACCTCTGACCACAACTTACAGACCACAATTATACCTACGTGGGTGCCCAAGAACACTAGAGTAGTGTCAGGTAAAACCACATGTTGGTTATGTCGGTGTACAGTGCAAAATTTCAAATATGCTATGTTAAAAGTGCACTACGTAACTTTTCTTTTGAAGACTACTCTACCTAACCACAGTTTTGTTTCTCTCCAGCGACTAGGTCAGGAATCAGAATGCACTAGACGATTTGCAAGAACCCCAGAAGTTATAGACCGCACACCGACCAATCAGCGAAGACCTGAATGACCCCGAGTTGTGAATAGCAGACTGCATACACTATCCTCCTTTGGACTTACTTTGTCAAATATTAATTTAGCATTTTTTATTGCACCTTTAATTTGCAAGTTCACCTCGCAAAAACGACATTGATCGTTGACACACATGTTCGCTCTCTGGTTTGTTTGCTGTTGTGCCGGTAATTACTTGGACACCGCTCAGCGTTTCAGTGCGACGACCAAATAGCAGCGATTGGTTAAATAAAAAAGTACCCGCCTACAGTCGAACAAACAAATCCTAATGCTGTGAGGACAGACGGTTTCCACAAAGTGAAACCGGCTCATGAATCAGGGTACTTTTGCTTTCCACATACAGATTACGGGGCTATTGATTTTGTCGGGAATGTAATGTAAGTAGATAGATAGGTTTAATCTATACTGTGGGACATTCTAAACAAAGCATTAACATTTCCATGGAGACAAGCAGGTAGCGGAAAAAGTTGCATAGTACACCCTTAATGTATAGAAATAGATCTTTTTACAGTCACTTGTATGTCTATGAGAACTGTAAGAGTTTTATGAAGTTTATCTGTAGTGACAAACCTGCAGTGCACGACGATGGGCCCGGAGAAGGGAGGGTTGACGGACTTGACTTTCTTCAGGAATTTGAGCATTCCGATCGGAGAAAAGGGAACTCCGAAATCTGGCCAACTGGTGAAGTGGAGCTGAGTGACCAGACGGGCGCTTTTACCCGTGTCTGAAGCCTGCTGCAACGAAACATACAACACAATTCAATACAAGATATCAAGACAAAATGCCAGTACTAATGTAAAAAAAAATACATATAGCCTTTTCTTAGGTTTCAGTTTTGAGTCATACATACTGTACACATTTTTCATCATTCTGAAACCCATGGATAGACATATTTTAGAAAATTATAGACCCATGGATAGACAATAGACAACAATATTCATTTATTTTTCCAAAACATGCATGGAAATAAATTCTTTTAAATAGTCATTATTATTTAATTTAATTTAAGTTTAATTTTTTACTTTTTTTTTTTGTTTTAATTAATTTTGAGATGCCTAATTAGTTTCTTAATATAGACATCTCTAATCTAATATGGTGTGTAGTTAATAGCAATTATGTTCATCGCTATGGCAACTGTACTAATTTCTCATTATTCCGAAATCCAGGGATAGAAAAGTGAATAATTTTCATTTATTTTCCCAAACATGCATGAAAATAAAACTGTCAAAAATGTTTATTATTATGTTTCATTTTTCACAATTTTATTTTATTTTATTTTTTTTTACATTTTTTTATTATTATAATTTTTTTGTATTAATTTTGAGGTGCCTAATTAGTTTTCTTAATATAGACATCTCTAATCTAATATGGTGTGTAGTTAATAGCAATTATGTTCATCGCTATGGCAACTGTACTAATTTCTCATTATTCTGAAACCCAGAGATAGAAAAGCTAACAATTTTCATTTATTTTCCCAAACATGCATGAAAATAAATTATTTTAAATAGTTTGTTTAATTTTTCACTTTTTAAAAACATTATTATTATATTTTATTTTATTTTTTTTATTAATTTTGAGGTGCCTATTTAATTTTCTTCATATTTTCTTAAACCCTTTGATAGAAAAGCTAACGATTTTCATTTCTTTTTCCAAAACATAAATTAAAATAAATTATTTTAAATGTCAATAATTACATTTCATTTTTCACTTTTTTTTAAACATAATTTTAATTTTGATGTGTCAGTTTGGTTTTCCTTATATAAACATCTTTAGTAGCAGTTATTACATTATATATTTATCCATTAATGCAATATGTTGTATGTTAATTCAAATTGTTACACATATTAAAGGTGCACTATGTAACTTTTCTGATGGAGGTTCTGCCACGTACTTGTCTCCATATACATGATTTGTCAATAATATTCCATCATATAACATTAAACTAATCTATCTTGCATTTACTCAATTACAGCTTTTTGAATTACTAAAACGTATCTCATGCGTGTCTCCATGGAGATAGATATGTTTAATGCCATACTGAGGACCATTCCACTACAAGCAATAGAATCTCCATAGAAACAAGCAGGTAAAGTGACACAGTGCATCTTTAAGTGGCAACGTTATCTGATATTTAACACTTATTTTAGATGAAGGATGAGATAAAAGTATAAACCTGTTATCGAAATAAGCAGATTAATAATAAAAGTAACTTACATTTTGTACACAGAACTTGCGGATGGTGTAGTCCACGAGGATGGTGAAGTCTTCCACTGCCACTCGGATGTTTCCGTACGTCCAGCAGCCCTGGTCCGGCCAGTACTGGTAACATTTGTCCTGTAGGGGGAGACAAACAGAGGCTTAGGTTATACTTATGTAATGTAACACTAAATAGACCTTTTGAGGTTTTTATCCATGTCCCAAACCATCCACTTTCACAAAACTTCATCACTATGCAGATACCCAACCCAGCCTTATTGTCTCCACTGAGCTGTTGTTGCTTTACTTAAAATATCCCAGAATATAACATTAAACTTATCAATCTCCATATAGACAAGCAGTTGACACCACCAGGCCAAGTTAAAGGTCATATCTATGGAGAGGCAAGCCTACATATTTGAAAAGGGATTTTTTAAAAAAATACTGTCATACTGTGGGAGTTTCTAGGCAAAGAAATGAACATCTCCATGGAGACTAGGCTGAAGCAAACGCTCTTCCGGAAAAGTTACATAGTTCACTTTTCAAGGGAAACTGTCTGGGCTTAACATCTGGTTTATAATTTGAAGTGAATGGAATTGGACAAGGGACAAAACATGATATATAATAATGAACAAACTCTGATATTTTCATAGAATGGACCAAAAAATAACGAGAAATGAAACAAAATATAAGGAACAGAGCTAAAAAACGCCAATTTTTTTCATCATTTATTTTTGTCAACGTACAGCTTTTGTCACTGCGCTCATGGCGGGAAGAGGAACCAAAACCTTTACAAGTAAGAGTGAAATACACTGAAGAATGAAAGTGTGGTCTTTGAAAACAAGTCTCAGATGTTATAAAGTTATAGTGATGTGTGTTATGTTGTTTCATCATCACAAACAAACCTGGAGTTGTGTTTTGTTTCATTCACACATGTTTGCACATATTTAGGCTGAGTTCTTCTCTCAAACAGAAAACACTCTGTTCCACCTTGTGATGCCATGTGGTAATACAAGAAGTGCTCCAGTGTGTTTTTAAACTCCAAACGTCTTCATTAGAATAATTTGGATAATCCAGCCCTGGAATTGACGCTTCGTGACATCACAAGGTGGAGCAGAGCATTTTGAGCGGACAGAGTTACAATAAAGGATTACTCAAACACAGAGGCGGCGCTACCATTCAGCAACAGTGGGCGACCGCCTAGGGTCCCCGAACCTGGAGAGGCCCCCAACCTATTGTCCTCAATGCCACTAATGGTCGCAGCCTCAGAGCAATTTGATTTTCTCTCAATATGACATTAAATGAGAGTAGTTTTACTTTTAAGCAAGAAAACACCATCAAAATATTATCTGATTATCAAATCTATTAACTGTCAAAGCGTTCCCCCTTTCACGTTAGAATGGACTAGTCAGCTTGACCCTGATTTGAACATAATCATAGCAGAATCATAATCATATGTAATGGATGTAAACAAAAATGTAATTGTACTAGCAAAAAATATAACTACTACTACTCTGGTTTTCTAGTAAGCGACCAAACTAATACGTTTCCAGCCCACCATAATTCAAATAGAGATGTACATGTCTCAAGAACAACATTGAAAAACAGACAATAAATATTAAAAATACACAAAAAACTAAACAAAACAAACAAAAAAACAAAACAAAAAACAACCAAACAAACAAAAAAAGCAATACAACAAAACAGTGCATTATAGTGAGGGCCCCAAACTCAAGTTCGACCTTGGGCCCCCAAATTGCTGACTCCGCCACTGCTCAAACATGCGTGAATGAAACAAAACACAACTCCAGGTATGTTTATGATGAGGTCACGGCATTATAACATGGCTTAAAGCTCACAAGAGTCAATTTTGCGTAATATAGGACCTTTAAAAACAAAATGTAACTTTGCATTTGATTGAAAAAGGTCCTAGCAAAACTGTCTTAAATCTGCATATTCATTCGTGTCATTCACATATATTGAAAATCAGTGCTGTCCTATGACTTTGAAAAGGCAAACCTCGCTCCACTCATAGAGCAGTCTGTCTATATAACACCGAGAGACAGAGACAGGGGTCCTCTCTTAATTTAAGCCCCCACAGGCCTCTACTGATACTCCCTCCAGGACTTCATCACACCATTATGTTCTCATTGATTTTAACGGGGCGCGCACTGATTCAAATCCTCTCCATTTCTCCTCGTATTGATCGGGCCAGACCTCGTTCACGGGGGATGAGGAGAGGACAGGACGATTTGTGTCTCGAGAGGGAGTGGAGGAGGAGGACGAAGGTAATGTGTATTTTAAAATCAGCGTTTGCAAAAAATATTTAAACGCTGTGGTTAAATCTATGTGAGCTTTAAGCCGTGTTATTGTTTCCTCCTCAAAAACGTACCGAGAGTTGTGTTTTGTTTCATTCACACGTGTTTTGAAAAATACTGGTTTATTAGTCTGTCTACACCTCCAAAGCTCAAAAATTTCAAGTGAACATCTGCCTTTTACCTTTTTTTCAGCAGAGATTGGCAATTCCAGGGCTAATATTATCCAAATGATTCTAGTGAAGGTGTAATTACTGTATTACCACATGACATAAATATGCAGGGTTTGGGTTTTAAAGGGACAATTGTGGACATAGGTTAGTCCTAGTGAGCCAGAGTGTTGGAGACGTGTGGAGACACTTTTTTAAATATTCCATCCAGTCCTTGTATTTGCAGAGGTCACTGGTGCTAGACTAGTGCATGTCAATGGCCATAGTTATCCTGCCACTAAAACAGGGGTGCTCACACTTTTTCAGCATGCGAGCTACTTACAAAATGACCAAGTCAAAATGATCTACCTAATACAAAGCCAAGCAAACTGCACTGAAACACTCTGTGCCCCTTTTTTGGACCCTCACCCACAGTTTGAGAACCCCTTCTTTAAGAGAACTTCCTCTGGCACTTTACACAAAACTGTGAAAAAAGTGAAGGAAGATTTTTAAACCTGTTTTTTAAAGTTCCAAACTGGAGTTGCATTCTTTTCTGGTTTTGCAGTGATATTTACCAGCCTCTGCACGTTTACCAAACCAAACGCACATCGTGACAAACACAGATGCATTTGTGCACTTTTGTTAGGTGAACTTCAGCCAAATGTGGCAGTAGGTCTGTTCTGTAGATCTGCTCTATGTTGTAGACCTGCTTTGTGCCAACATTGGAACACAAATTTAGACTCCTTTTTGCTTCACGTTTGGTCTTGCTCTTCTAATCAGCGCACTGTGGAAGGGGTTTGTTTTCGCTGTACGCAGGAAGGAGCGAGAGCGTGAAAAGGCGAGGGGCGGCGTGCTGACGTGAGGCAGATGGACAGGTCGGATGTTTAGGAAGTTTAACCTGCCCTGTGATGCACGCTGGTACACGAGGGCACACGCTGTTGCAGACGAGCCGTGCATAGGGAGCGTGTGTGTTTGTGATGTGCCGTGAGTCCAACAGCAGCGGCTGTAATGAAATATGATCGCATTTGTTGAGTGTCAGACCTTGAGGGAGAGACAAGACCGAGTCCAAACGCGAGTCCGAGACGAGACACGGCGATCTACCCACACGACCTTGGCGATCGACTGGTAGATCGCGATCGATGTATTGAGCACCCTTGCACTAAAAACAGTCTTACCCACTCCACAAAACACCCGAAACAAAACTATTATTACACCAGACTGTCGATGTAAAGGTCTGTGTTGAAAGAATAATTCATAATCAATAATCATCGCATGAATCGTCGCATGTTGAGGGACTATTTTCTCATATATTAGTCCGCCGCTGCCGAGCTTTCTGTCAGGAAGTACAACTCGCTGCTGCTGCTCAGACATAAATCCTTCAAATACAAGGTTGGTTTTACTTCTAAACTGATTCTATCAACACAAACATTTACATCAATAGTCTGGTGTAATAATATATTTGCTTCGGGTGTTTTGTGGAGTGAGTAAGACTGTTTTTAGTGGCGGGATAACTATGGCCATTGACATGCACTAGCCTAGCACCAGTGACCTCTGCAAATACAAGGACTGAATGGAATATTTTAAAAAGTGTCTAACTAAGAAATGAGGTCCTATGTCCAAAATTCCTGACTGCCCCTTTAAAATGTGTGAATGAAACAAAGCACAAGTCCAGGTTTGTTTGTGATGAGGAAATAAAATAGCGTAATATGAGCCATTTAAAGATTGTTTATGACTTGCGATAATAACTGAGGTTAAAATGGCAGCCACATTGATGTATTTCCTATTTATTTAAGGCATATCAAAAGAGACAATCATTTAAACTACATACACTACGTACTATAAAACTACTACTGCGATATTGTTATTCCCCCATCACATTCGTGCAATAACTCAGGTCCATAAACAAATTAAATTCCCCATGTATTTCATATATTGTCTTTATTCTAGCCTCCTCCCCCCTCCCCTCATGTAATGCTGCAGTGTTTATTCCGTATTCAGTGTTTATTTGTCTGCTTATTCATCTTCCGGTCGGGTCCACGTAGTCTTCTTCATGTCGTATTGTATTGTATTTTATGTTTGTAATGTTCGGGTGAAATGGGGTGAAAGGTCCAATTTTGATTTCTTTGTGAAGAAATGGACAAATAAAGACTATTATTCACACTACTGCAATATAAAAAGGCTGATCTTTCAGAAAAATCACATGGGGCAGGTTGAGTAATAAAAAAAGTTACAATAAATGTTACTAAATATACTCTAAGAGAAAGAGTCATACGTGAGTGTATTTTACTTTCACTTTACAAACTACTGAATGGGGCAGTTGCTACAATTATGGATTGGGGGACAAAAAGGCTCTCGAATAGTTAAAACTTCTAAAAATATTCAAAATGATGGTTATAAAGAGTGACCACAATGCTATAGGATATCATTTTATGTACCATGTTTATTAATATTTTGCAGCTGTAGGTGTCAACATTCTCTGGGGGTGTGAAGCTAACAGGAAGCACTGCTCGGTCTGAAGTAGAGATGCGCGGATGGGCAACTTTTTCATTCGCAACCGCATCGCAAAACTCATCATCTGCTCACTATCCATTTGCAACCACAGTTTTTCAAAACCGCACCTGCCCACCATCCGCTCGGTCTCCTCCTATTTGCTCCAAGTTCAGAGTTTTTTATTTGAGTAGTGAAACCGCCACCTGCCCGAATTTAATTAAAATATTATTTTTCATCACGTCATCCGCCCGACTCGCGGTTTAGCCGCGGACTAAGGACTAAACCAGGTCTAAACCAGGACTAAACCAGGACTACACCAGGCCAAAACCAAGACTAAACCAGGACTGAACCAGGTTTAAACCAGGACTAATCCAGATCTAAACCTGGACTAAACCAGGTCTAAACCAGGTCTAAACCTGGACTAAACCAGGACTAAACCAGGTCTAAACCAGGGCTAAACCAGGTCTAAACCTGGACTAAACCAGGTCTAAACCTGGACTAAACCAGGACTAAGCCAGGTCTAAACCAGGTCTAAACCAGGACTACACCAAGACTAAACCAGAACACATCTTGGACTTCAAAGCGAGAGAGAGAACTCTGAACACATGGAGCGACACTCAGTCCGGGTTCATTTCTGGTTTAGTCTTGGTTTAGTCTCAGGTCACTATAGGACAGTCCTGTTATATTTGTTATTTTTTTTATGTCTCATGTCAGGAGAAGTGGGTGGACGGCGTAAAGTGTTTTAATTTTCTTGCTAAATTGCAAAATAAGACATTAAAATAAACCATGTACTCACCTCTTTTCTCTCTTTCAGATTTGTCAACATGACAACTGTCGCTACTTTCTGTTCCCAAATCATTCGCCAGAAATCTGCCACTGTGTCTTCTTTCGGACCTGCAAAACAAAACATTCAACTTAGGATCTTAGCTAAAAATAAGTCAAACTTTCAAATCTTTTTCTGTGTTTTTTTATTACCTTGTGCTGCTATGAATTTGTTCTTTTCCGTAAAACCCTGTAGGAAAAATCAGAACACTTAAATACGCAGTAGATAATTTAGTTTTTTATTAAAAGTGCATATGACGGTCATTATTATATCATTATATTTTAATTTAAGTTATAATTTCAGCTCTAGAATTGACAATCTCTACTTAACTAAAGGAAAAAGGAGCTGTTAACTTGGAAACTACCCTTCATGACATCACAAGGTGGAACAGAGCATGTGACTTTTAAGGTTTTATTAAAAATCTCACCTATTTTATTTTATTTATTTTTTTTGTATTTGAATCAAGTTTATGATTTTACTTCCTTGCTGGAAAAAGCAGCAAACATGACTTATGTAGAGGAAATTCCATACCACAATAGCTATAATTAGACTTTAAAATATTATTACAGTCATTATTTTGTTTAATGAATGTTTAAACTGTCTTCCTTGAGTGTAAATTGTCCGTATTGATGACAAAGGTAGAGGCATGAACTGCTACTTCCTGTATTTTTGAACTTTCATGTCAACTTTTTCACCACGAACTGCCAAACAAGAGGTACTAACCTACCAAACCACAAAATAACTATATAAAAAGCCGTCATGTGCACTTTTAAAATGTGACTGTAAGTTTTGAAAATAGGGCTCACGTCGATATAGGAAGCGTTGATGTAGTCTGAAGTGGGAACTCCCTCCAGCTGAGTCAACACCACTCTGGAATGATCGTCTGGACGTGGAAAAGCACAGGTTAAATCAGGCTTAGGAAAATAGAAGGTTGAACAAGGACCTATTGGAATTACATTAGAGCAGATGTGACAGTGCGAAAACATGATTATTTTCTTTACATTTTAGTTTGGGTGTGGGGTGTATTTCAGAGCGAGTGGACGTTTGTGTATTGGGAGGGTTCGGCTCATAAAGGTAGCAGTATTTAAATTATTATTTTTTTTAAGTAGACAAAACAGCAAAATCACAAGTAGTCATAATTAACAGACAAAATAGTGAAATAAAAACACCAGGATCAAGTAGAGCTGGCAAATACGACCATTTTAAGACCAAAATAACAAGGCTCAATGCAGAAGTTATGGTGATATTTTCAGTGTAATGTCAATTGGAGCCAGAGTTGATGGAGCCGGAAGTGCCTCCATGCTCACTTCCTATTTGGAAGTTATATATCTTTATACACACAGTCTATGGTTGCAGCAGAAGCCTATAGATTTCAGTTACTCTTCCCACTATCACTGTAAACCTGAAAGTTCAAACTAATAGATCAAGTTTTAGAAATAGTTCTTCTATTTTTCTTCTTTTTTGAGTAACTTTAACTAACATGTTTTGATTAAAGGGAACTATTGTGGTTATAAGTGAGTGTAACTTAAAAACATAGACGAAGGTACAACTTAGTAGAATTAATTTGTTAAAAAATAACATCTAATGTGTGTATAATGTATTATGTGTATACTATAATGTGTAATGTATGTAAGTATGTATATATTATTAAACTATATACATTATTTATATATTTTCATCTGGGGAACCCTCCTACAGTGTGTATAATCTAAGCATATATGTGTCTATATATGCTTACTACTATATATTATACTACAATGTGTGTAGATATACTGGATTGTAAGTACAATGTGTGTACAAAAATCATGGATTAAATACATAACTGAATTTGTACTGAAATTATTCCAGGAGTTTGAAAACTCTGATTGCAAATATCTGAGTTGAGCTGAATGAGCACTTTTAATTCAGCTGTTATCAAAAAGTACAAGATACAAGCAAGCCAATCTTTTAATCTCTGGAAGATTGTGACTTTTAAATTCATTAACAAGGCAATCGGTTGCCTCAATTTTTTTGAGTTCTTGTAACTTATTCAGGTTTACAGTGTATGGGTAGAATATATGAGTGACAAACGCATTTTTGACAATATTTGCCATGAGTACATTTTGTGTAATATAGGACTTTTAAACATTTTGGTTTCTTTCACTGCTTCTTAAGATATGATTTCGTTTGTCATGTTTGTGATGTATCCCTTTAAAATACCAGATCTTGTTCACAAGATTGTGCTGAAACAGGGTGAGTTTGTTTGTTTTTGGGAATTATGAAAATCTTCCCTATAAAATATGATCAGAACTTCCGCCATTGGTTTATTAAAAATAGGTATCGGTATCGGTCATGGAGAGTATTTTACAGTATGTTTTGCAGTAGTTGTAGTGCAGGACTCACATGGGAGGATGTTGGGGTATCTGTTCTTCTCCTTGTTGTCTTCTCTGTTGGCCTCTTCATATGTGCCCTGGACATGTCCGCCCGGTAAAGACTGTACAAAACAAAACAGTGAGTCAGGTATTACAAAATCAAACAATACAAAATCAGTGGTCAGTGTTAATGCTTGTTGTGTTAGTGCTAGACACTCAGTATTTCCACACTATTTTGTCGAATGTATTCACTAGCAAGGACCACGCCTCAACAGTGGAATACAGTAAAGATATTTTTTGACGGCGGATAGATGTGTTGGCTGGGGGAGACTTAGAGTGGGGGTACAATCTCCAATCCAAAATGGTTACCCAGCTGATTCAAAACAACACGGGTGGGAGGGAGGGTGTGGAGAAAGCTGATTCGGACGATGTTGGACAGGTTGTATAATTAGGGCTTACGGCGTGGTTGAGATAAGTCGTGTTTGGCTGGAGAGGAGGTTGAGGCGTGGTCCAGCTCCTGAATCTCACTTAATCATAAAACATGTGTAATGAACCACAGCTGAGTTACAAGTTGTACTACTACTACTGCTACTACTACTAACAGATCATCTAACTTTTGATGCACTAGGCCAGTGTTACCACACATTTGTTCTAGATTTTATTAATCTGCCTATAATCACAGCTACAGTTCATCCTCCTCCTATGACCTCTATGGCTACTATGACTACTCCTCCTCCCACTACTTTTACTATTACTACTACTATGTCTGCTGCTACAACTACTGCACACATTTGTTCTAGAGTTTATTAATCTATTTATATCTACTAATATTCCTCCTCCTACTACTTCTATTACTATTATTACTACTACAACTACTGCTGCTGCTGCTGCTGCTGCTGCTGCTGCTGCTACTACTACTACTACTACTACTACTACTACTGCTACTACTGCTACTACTACTGCTACTACTACTACTACTACTGCTACTACTACTACTACTACTACTACTACTACTACTACTACTACTACTACTACTACTGCTACTACTACTACTACTACTACTACTACTGCTACTACTACTACTACTGCTACTGCTGCTACTACTATTCCTACTACTGCTACTACTACTACTGCTACTAATGCTACTACTACTACTACTACTACTACTGCTGCTACTACTGTTGCTACTACTACTACTGCTACTACTACTATTACTACTACTACTGCTACTAATGCTACTACTACTACTACTACTACTGCTGCTGCTGCTGCTACTACTACTACTGCTACTACTACTACTACTACTACTACTACTACTACTACTACTGCTACTACTACTACTACTACTACTACTACTACTACTACTGCTACTACTACTACTACTACTACTGCTACTACTACTACTACTACTACTACTACTACTACTACTACTACTACTACTACTACTACTACTGCTACTACTACTACTACTACTACTACTACTACTACTATTACTGCTACTACTACTACTACTGCTACTACTACTATTACTACTACTGCTACTACTACTACTACTGCTACTACTACTACTACTACTGCTACTACTACTACTACTACTACTACTACTACTACTACTACTACTACTATGCTACTACTACTATTGCTACTGCTACTACTGCTACTACTGCTCCTACTACTCCTACAGTATATATAGTGCAGTATAGGTGCTTTCCATTGTACAACAAAATCACAATGACCTTGATTTAAATATGTCAAACTTGATAATCAAGAGCTCACAGATGCCACATACACAACCTCCCTATAGCGGGTCTATTGCACCGGTGTGTGTTTGTATGTGTGTGTGTGTGTTACTGCTGTGGGCACTTCCTCTGCACCAGTGACAGTAAACGGGCCATACACACCGACTTCCTCCTCTCACTCAAATCACACGCTTCTTCATACTGACTCACTCTGGTCATATCCTCATAAACTTAAATAACATATGGTACTTTTGAAGGTGTGTGTGTGTGGGCATGTGCCACTGACGAGGTGAGAATACGTGACCATACAAATGAATCATAAAAAGGTGTGGTACTATAAAAAGACGTGGTAAAGTTGTGTAATGCAGTTAGCCAATATTGGATAATTAAAAAAAAATTGAGATTAAGAAAAAAAATCAAGCGTGAGTTGGTAGCTGCAAACTCGAAAACTACAGCTTCATGACATCACAAGGTGGAACAGAGCATTTTGAGCTTTGTTGATAAAGACAGACTAATCAAGCAGGATTACTCAAAAGTGTGAATAAAACAAAACACAACCTTGGGTATGTTTTTGATGAGGTAACGGCATTCTAACAATCACAAGAATTTATTTTTTGCGCAATGTAGGATCTTTAAGGATTGCTCAAACATGCACAAGTCACTTCAAATAAAACTTCGAGAGAGTAAATGGTGAGAGGAAATAACTATAACATGACTAAAATGTCTAAAATGCTTAATAATATGTCTGCTTTAAAAAATCTTCAAGGTACTAAGGCTGTGCAATTAATTGAATTTTGATCACGATTTCGATTTGTGTGTCAAATTATCTCCAAACTCATATAATCAAGTTGAAATGATTTAAAGCTTATTTAGTTTATTTTGGGATATTTTTTAATACAAATAAGTATGATTATTCTGTTATTTAAATATAGAGAATGTAGAACAGCTGGATATATAGTTTATTTTGGATACATTTATGTTTTTCTACGGATTATTTCATGTTCAAAGTATATTTTATTCATTGCAAAACTGCTCTAAAGTTCATATTTGTAGCCTATATTTATTTTCAATTTGGAGGTTTTACATAAATTATCAATACCAAAGTGTTTTTTGTTAGTATTTATTTTTTTTTTTTTGAGAGGGAGAAATGCTAAATAAATGTATCGTGTAACAAAAAATCCTCTGAATGATTGTGATTTCATTATTGACCATAACAATCATGATAATGATTTTTTTCCATGATCGAGCAGCTCTACAAGGTACTACTACTACGACGACAATGACTACTACTACTACTGCTACTGCTGCTACTACTACTACTACTACTACTGCTACTACTGCTGCTACTGCTACTACTGCTACTGCTACTGCTACTGCTACTGCTACTGCTGCTACTGCTGCTACTGCTGCTACTGCTGCTACTGCTGCTACTGCTACTACTGCTACTGCTGCTACTGCTGCTACTACTACTACTACTACTGCTACTACTGCTACTGCTGCTATTGCTACTACTACTACTACTACTGCTGCTACTGCTGCTACTGCTACTACTGCTACTGCTACTGCTACTACTGCTACTACTGCTACTACTGCTACTACTGCTACTACTGCTACTGCTGCTACTGCTGCTACTGCTGCTACTGCTACTACTGCTACTACTACTACTGCTACTACTGCTACTACTGCTACTGCTACTGCTACTTGCTGCTGCTACTACTACTACTGCTACTACTGCTGCTGCTGCTACTACTACTACTACTATTGCTACTACTTCTACTACTCCTCCTCCTCCTCCTACTACTACTCCTACTACTCCTCCTCCTACTACTACAACTATATAATAAATTCAAATTCTCTCGTACATTTTTATCATGAGTTTTATTAAGAAGTGATAAAAGTGTGTAATAGGCTTAGAGACAAATTTAAAGTACAAGTACAATGTTCAAGTTACTGCTACTGCTAGTCCTATGTAATAAAGTCTATGGTGCAGTATTATCACAGTAACAGCTTTGTAATACTGTGTAAGACTTTGCAATAATAAAACTGCCCTGAATCGTGGATGAGAAGTAACGCTGAACAAAAGACAACGCATTTAAGCAAATTAATAACAAAAGTCACGGTTAAATCTGTTAAAAGTACTACTAAAACTTTACACTTAACTCACATTTTTTATTTTTTAATTTGTGTTATGCAAACTTAACACATCAGTAAAAGTGTTTCATTCTTTCTGTGTTTAGCCTCAACTCTCTTTAGGTGTTAAAGCACAAAAATAACAGCTGGCAGTTTCACTTCCTCAATGTTCACACTGCCATTGTGTCTTTGGGCAAAACCATAAACTGTGTAAAGAAGTGGACTAAGGGAGTGTGACGGCACCTGTAGCGTTCGGCTCCAGTCAAATGAAGCTCATCGAGGCTTACAGTTATAGGGATGAATTTGGAGTTGCATGTTTGGATTTCTGATCACGAGTATCATAGCAACCAAAGAGCCAATCGTGAGCGAGGCTGTTGAAAGTAAAGGTTTAGCAGGGAGTAGGCGCTTTGCAATGTTGTCAATCAATCCAGTTGTACCTACGAGAGCAATCTTCGGGAAAAAAACGCACCTGATTTGTCTCTTATTAATGTTCATGTCTTTATTTATGGACAAAATTGCGAAATAAAAACACCAGGATCACGTAGAGCGGGTTAATTCGAAGATTTTAAGACCAAAATGATGAAATGAGTGAGAGTTTTTTTTAATATAAAGTGAACTGGAGGCAGAGTCGATGGAGCCAGAAGCACACCCATGCTCACTTCCTTCCACAAATGCACGTGAGCGCATGCACGGAGCGCGGCCTCGAGTATCACATGATCGCTTTGACCAATCAGAGCGAGAGGAGCTAGAGCGGAGTTGGAGCGAATGATTATAAAACATTTTTTAAGAAAACTGAAGGATTTTGAGCTGAGAAAAAGTTTATGATTTAAAATTAGGTAAAAATCGGCACAAAATCTGACATTTTTGAAAGTTGTAGATGCCCTGTCAGACGAACACGAGCAGTTTGTGATTACATTGCGCTCTAAGAGGAAAATCCTTTCTCAGCCCAGGGGATTTTTTCCACTGTAGTACCAGTGACAGCCCACTACATCAACTGGAGTCAGCTACAAGCAGCAACACCCTATCCAGTTATTTTAATAGATCCATGGTGTAACGGTACATGAATTCATAAGATGTTTGGTTCGGTGCAGGGATGTGCACGAGTGAATTTGCGCAGTTTGGGTGTGTTAACATTCCACCTCTACATGTGCAGCGACATGGAAGGCTCGGTTCTTTAATATTTACAAGGGAACTCATCTGTGATTGGGGTGGCAGTGTTTCCCGTGGTGCTTTATAGTTAGGGAAACCGCCTTAACCACAATTGCCTCCCACCTTGACTACATCCCTCCGAACCACGTGAATCCTTGTAAAACTCATGCCACAGTCATCACTTTCACCTTTTGTCAGCACAGAATCTCCCCAAGCAGATCTGCACTCACTGTAGACCATGTGGACAAGTGGGTTTTTCTGGCCAAAAATATGAAGATTGAGGCTACGTTTATATGATAACGGTCTGAACAGAAGATGCAAAGTGGCATCGCGTCTTCACTTTTTATTCCGGGTTTAGACGAGCGTTTTCAGGAGGAAATCTGCGTGCGTACGGTGATGCAAAAGTGTGTGGATTTCGATTGAGTAAGCATGCCAGGCGGCTCGGTGGTGATGTACGTGATGTAAACGCGTACGCGACCTGAGCAGATCTGACCAGAGTTTTGCGTCTTGGGCAGTGTAGATGGAAACGCTACGGTGGAGCGTATTCAACTTTTCCACTCTCAAGTATGGTTTCAGATTTTTGCATTTTTAAGCCCCAAAATGCCACCACCGTCTAAACGAAAGGCACTTCTAATAAAATATTTTGTCGTTTTTACCCGCAAGGCCCTGAGTAAAACTTCATGCTGGAACTGTTAGTGATTTTTAAAAAGCTTTTCTTACTGTTCACAAGGAATTTATTATTATTATTATTATTTTTATAATATTTCATACATTTGTTGCTTATTTGAGAATATTTGATTTAACTTATTAGTATTACCAAGCAGCACTTTGCATTTATTTTATTTTCCCGTTTGTGTAATGTTAAAACAAATTGTTGGTTTAAGAAAAACACAAATAAACAACAAGCAAATGGGTTTGTTCTGAAAATGAACCGAATCGTGACCTTAAAATCGAAGTACATAATGAACCGTGATTTTTGTGTACAGTTACACCCCTAGTCTACGGGCAAAACATGCACTAACCTACACTTATAAATACCCGTTTTAAAACTCAACAAATGATTGAACCGTCATTAAGTAACCATAATATGTGTATGTCTAATGTGTATCCAAAGTACCCGTCTATTATCAGCCTATCAAGTACATGTTACATCAAATCAGCTGGATCTTACCACATATTTAATAACACGGACTTTGCAGAGGATCAGACAAAAATACCGGGTTCCTTGCATTGACTCACAACTTTGTAATTACACAGTTGGAGTAAATAGTACTTCAAAAACCACCTGTTAATATACGTATACTTACATTGTACTCCTCCCTGAAGAGCTTTCCATCATCGGCAGATCGTATCCGATATTCCTCCTCCAGGTGGTCCAGCGGGATTGGGAAGTAAGTCTTGGAGGCTGAAGGAGATCGAGGCAGGAGGACGACGGTCTGCTGCTCTGTACGCCGCAGGGAAATCATAAAAATGTAAATGTTAGTGAAATAAACGAGGTAAAACATGTAAAAAGTTTGATTGGGTTTGGTTAAAAAGTGAGTCTGAGGCTGCGTTCACACTTTGAGCCCTTTTTAGTCGTGGTCTAGACCTGGTTTTGTTTTCTTGTTAGCCTGGTTTAGTTCTGGTCTAATTTAATTTAGTATTAGTCTAGTTCTTTTTTGGACCCAGTTTAGTCTTGATGTAGATCTGGTTTGGTCTTGTCATAGTCCTAGTTTAGTCATGGTTCAGATCAGGTCTAATCTTGCACTAGTACTCGTTTGATCTCTGCTTAGACCTGGTCTAGTCCTGGTCTAGTGCTGGTCTAGTGCTGGTCTAGTCCTGGTCTAGTCCTGGTCTAGTCTTGGTTTAGTCTTGGTTTACTCTTGGTTTAGTCTTGGTTTGGCCTTGGTTTAGTCCTGGTGTAGTCTTGGGTGTAGTACTGATCTAGTCTTGAATTAGTCTTAGGTCTAGTCCTGGTCTAGTCCTGGTCTAGTCTTGGTTTAGTTTTGGTTTAGTCCTGGTCTAGTCTTGGGTCTAGTATTGGTCTGGTCTTGGTCTTGTCTTGGTTTACTCTTGGTTTAGTCTTGGTTTAGTCCTGGTTGCTGCGTTAGTACTGGTTTGGTCTTGGTCTAGTTCTGGTGTAGTCTTTGGTCTAGTGCTGGTCTAGTCTTGATTTAGTCTTGGTTTAGTCTTGGTTTAGTCTTGGTTTAGTCCTGGTCTAGTCCTAGTGTAGTCCTGGTGTAGTCTTGGGTCAAGTATTGGTCTTGGTTTGGTAGTCTTGGTTTAGTCCTGGTCTAGTCCTGGTGTAATCATTGGTCTAGTCTTGGTTTAGTCCTGGTCTTGTCCTGGTGTAGTCCTGGTGTAGTCTTGGGTCTAGTATTGGTCTAGTCTTGGTTTAGTCCTGGTCTAGTCTTAATCTATTTCTAGTTGCTGGACTAGTACTGGTTTGGTCTTAGTCTAGTCCTGGTTTAGTCCTTGTGTAGTCTTGGGTCTAGTACTGGTTTAGTCTTGGTTTAGTCTTGGTGTAGTCCTGGTCTAGTCCTTGTTGCTGGACTAGTACTGGTTTTGATCCTGGTTTTCTCTTGGTCTAATCCTGGTTTAGTCCCAGTTAAATCCTGGTCTAGTTCTTTATTTATCCCCAGTTTAGTGTTAATCCAGATCTGGTTTGCTTCTCTTCTAGTCCTGGTTCAGTCCTTGTTTGGTCCCGGTTTAATTGTGTTGTAGACCTGCTTTAGTCTAGTCCTGGTTAAGTTTTTGGTTTAGTCCCAGTTAAGTCCTGGTCTAGGTCTAGTTTAGAGTCTGAACACAGCCACGTACGATTTCTGCTGATAAAAATGTTAGTGTGAATTTTAAAAACATTTCAAATTTCAATATTTTCAACAAAACAGTGAAAAATCTCCAGAGATCACCAGGTATTAGTAAAACAAGACCCTGCAGGAAAAACCCACACACAACAACAACACGGGCAAAAAATAATCCAACCCAGTCTTCAAGAAGGTCTGGATCCACAAATCTGATCACTGCTATGAATAAAATATAATTACATAACTTAAAGGGCCCATATTAGTCTGTTTTCCAATGTTGTAATGTTGTTTTCTCGTCACAAACAGACCTGGATTTTGTTTAGTTTCATTCACATGCAGAGGTGCAGAGGTGCAGAGGTGCAGAGGGGATTTTTTTTAAGTGGGAGTGGGCGATTCGTGACGCCATCGATGTTATTAACATTAATGCCATTCATAAACACCTACAGAATATAAATCATACACTACAACACATGAACCAGGACTAAACCAGGACTAAAACAGGCCTAAAACATGACTAAACTAGCTCTTATCAGAACTAAAGCAGGAATAAAGCAGGACTAAACCAGGACTAAAGGAGGACTAAACCAGGACTAAAGGAGGACTAAACCAGAACTAAACTAGCTCTAAACCAGAACTAAACTAGGACTAAACCAGATCTAAACCAGGTCTAAACCAGGACTAAAGGAGGACTAAAGGAGGACTAAAGGAGGACTAAAGGAGGACTAAACCAGGACTAAACTAGCTCTTATCAGAACTAAAGCAGGACTAAAGCAGGACTAAACCAGGACTAAAGGAGGACTAAAGGAGGACTAAACCAGGTCTAAACCAGGTCTAAACCAGGATTAAACCAGGAATAAAGGAGGACTAAAGGAGGAATAAACCAGGACTAAACTAGGACTAAACCAGAACTAAACTAGCTCTAAACCAGAACTAAACCAGGACTAAACCAGATCTAAACCAGGACTAAACCAGGTCTAAACCAAGACTAATCTTGGACTTGAGAGAGAGAGAGAGACAGAGAGAAAGCCTAAAGCCCGTGAAGCAGGTGTCCGCAAAGCGTGATAATACCTGGTGAGGCACAGAGTCCTGGTTTAGTCCTGGTTTAGTCCTGGTTTAGTCCTGGTTTAATCCTAGTTCACTTCTGGGTTAGTCCCTGTGGTTCAGTCCTGAGATCAGTCCTGAGATCAGTCCTGGTTTAGACCTGGTTTAGTTCTATTTTAGGCCTGGCTTAGTCCTGGTTTAGTCCTAGTTTACTTCTGGTTTAGTCCTGGGATAAATCCTGGTTTAGTCCTGTTTTAGTCCTGTGGGCCGGTCCTGACACTCAGTCCTGGTTCAGTCCTGGTTTAATCCTGGTTTAGTCCTAATTCAGTCCTGGTTTATTCCTTTTTTATTCCTGGTTCAGTCCAGGTTTAGTCCTAATTCAGTCCTGGTTTAGTCCTGGAATCAGTCCTAGGTTAGTCCTGGTTCAGTCCATGGCGTGTGCGGCGCAATAGTCCATCCTAATCAATGTTCCTACTTCTGCTCAGTAAATAAAGGCTGTGTCGTAATGACAGTCGAGTCACGTCAGTGAATTCATGAATTCTGAATTACTGATTGTAATTCTTGAAATCATTACTTTTCAGTTCGTGTTCTGGTGAAGATTACTTTTAACACATTCATAATCTGAGCTCTAAAAACCTCAAAATCTGCAAGAAACACTTTTACTTTTTACTCTTAAACATACATTTGAAACAGGTACTTTAATACTTTCACTCAAGTCGATTTTTCACGTGATTTTACTTTTACTTTTTCCGGTAAAAGTATTTCTTCCAGCAGTGACAATAAGGAAACTCTTTTACCAAACGTCAGAAAACATATCTACTCTTGTTTCCTGCTCATGCACATTCCTCACATCATTAACTCGGATACTTTCAGACGCAGAAGACTGGGTTGCTTGTTAGTTAGTCCACCATTTTTATAAACCATTGCAAAAACACATCGCATTTGTTAGTACGTCCGGCCCCCCGTAACTACCACCACCACCACGGATTCCAGACCTGGGGGTAAACTGGTGCAAAGGGACTCAGTACTGTATCCCAAATCTAAAACAAAATACATTATAGAAATTACAACGCGTAAACAAGCTTTTTTTCATGTGTCACCTCATGTTTGTGGTCTGTTGTTTTGAAATCTGCATCTGTGCATTATCTCTTCATCAGCTACAGGAGTTTCTGCCGAGTCAGTCTTGCAGTATTTTCTTTGACAACTATTTTTTTACTTTAACTTTTTTCTCACGAATATTTATTGTGTGTAGAGTTTGTTTGTAAAAGTGGGGAGATTTGGAAATATTTTTGTTGCAATACGATAAAATTTGAGCTGTAAAAATTTGAATGAGTGATTTCTATGGCTAATTGTTTACAAATTAATAGTACATTTTGTTATTTATATGTAGCAGCTCCTGTTTTTTAATGATACTGTTTATACAAAACTATTACTCATTGTCTTGTCTTGTGAATTTTCTTCTTCCCACTCCTTTTTAGTAACATTTTCTTTGTTGTTGTTGTGGTTATTTCTGTTATGATTTCACTAATGTTACGTGTTCCATTGTATAAGAACTTTAATCTTTTACTTGCCCAAAATAAATACATAAATAAATGAATAAATCAACATTTTTATTAATTTTTCTGTGTCTCAGTGGAATAAAATAGTTTAAATATTATCGTTTATCACAGTATATCTCTGTACCAGTATATTGTGCTTCAAAATTTGTTATCGTGACCAGCCAACGTTTACTTCAATAATTATTTTAAAGTCATCATACGCTTACTTTTGTACAGATGTGGCTACTCTATCCTAGTCTGATTCATGAGCCAGTTTCACTTCGTGGAAACTTTTTATATTTAGCCAACCGCTGCTGTTGGTTAAATAGCAAATCCCGTAGGAAGAATCTCGTAGGAAGAAGGGCAACAACGTCTTTCCCCTTGATAAAATTCACCAAACGTTCTCTTTGTTCCCACCCAGACTGGCGCCACCTAGTGCCTCCGCTCAATTTCATTTCTCTCCAGCAACTAGGTCAGGAATCAGAATACACTAGACCAGGAGTGTCCAAACTTTTTTCATCAAGGGCCACATGTCTAAACACAGACGAAGCAGAGGGCTGATCGAGGGCTGTAGACTGGTGCTAAATACAGTGAATAATTGAAATATGTGCATGTTTAACACATTAGAGTGAATTATCAGTCTTTACTCATGCTAACATTCTTAAAATCACACACTAATTATTAAATATCAGCTTTATCAAGGTAGATTTTCAAAAAAAACTTGCAGTAAAAAGTTAATTTTGAATTGATGCAAGGTAATTTGGGCCAATTCACCTGGAAGCCTGAGGGCCAAGAAAAATTGGTCTGAGGGCCGCATTTGGCCCACGGGTCATAGTTTGGACATGCCTGCACTAGACATTTTGCAAAAACCCAAGAAGTGTGAGTTTGGGCACCAGCCAATCAACGAAGAGCCGTACATTCTGTGTTGGCAACGATTCCCGAGATCGAGGATTTAAAGCCGGAACAAAGAATGTTTGGTGAATTTAGCAAGAGGAAAGACGTTATTACCCTTCTTCCTACCGGATTTGGGAAAAGCTTAATATACAAGTTAGCTCCATTATCGGCTCATTACATACGTCACGACCAAATAGCAACGATTGGTTAAATAAAAAAAGTGCCCGCCTACTGTCGAGCGAACGAATCCTAATGCTGCGAGGTCAGACGGTTTCTACGAAGTGAAACCAGTTGATGAATCAGGCTACTTTGTTCCGTCCTTAAATCCTTGATCTCAGGAATCGTTGCCAACACAGAATGTCTGTCTTCGTCTACATCCATCTCGACCGCTTTGTTTACTGTTGTGCTGAACCACAAAATGGACCCAGACAGACGCTTGAGTTTGACGTCATGGCTTCACAGCTCTTCACTGATTGGCCGGTGAACTGTCTACAGCGTCCGGGGGTTTTTGCGAACCGTCTAGCCTAGTGTATTCCGATTCCTGACCTAGTCGCTGGAGAGAAATGAAATTGAGCGGAGGCACTAGGCAGGCACAATTAATGGTTTGTTTAAAGAACCTAAAACATCAACCTGTAAACGTGCACTTTACTACACTGTGTGCCGTTATATTTCCTACTGGGACAAAGAAAGTGTCATTTAATTGAGTATTAAAACATAAAATGAAGTGGTTCAGACTGGTCATTGTAATCCAACGCCGTATGCAATTTGTAACCTTAAAAATACAGGGCGGTGCAGCAGTTTATGTCGTTTTTATAGAGGGATAGAGGAGCTCATTCTCCAACAGGCTCCAACAGGCTCCTACAGCTTCGCCCAAACAGAGGAGATACAGCGAGAGATACAGGACCACGATCCAAACAACCACTCAACCTTATGCAAGTCATTATTTTATCTTTGCACTGTTTCTCCTCCTATATTTATTTGCATTACTACATTTATCCATTTTATTTTGACTTGTACATTTACATTTACATAATTCTGCCTTATTTAACACCTGTCTACTGTTATTTTTGTGACTCATTTAGATTTGTTATTATGTTATATTGTGATGTTTGAGCTGCTGTGTCCAAATAATTCCAATTGTGGATCGATAAAGTTTAAAGTTTAAGTTATTTTCAGCAACTTGAGTACATTTTAGACTATGGCTGGGCAATTAATTGAATTTTGATGTGGCAAACAAGCTCCAAACTCATATAATTGAAGCTTAAAGAAGTTTATTTTGGGATATTTTTTAGAAAAATAAGTATATTTATTGTATTTTTAAGTATAGAGATTGTAGAACAGCTGGATATATAGTTTATTTTGGATACATTTATGTTTCTCTATGCCTTATTTCATGTTCAAAGTATTAATTTTATGTTTTATACATTGCAAAACTGCTCTAAGGTTCATTTCTGCAGCCTTTATTTATTTTCAATTTCAAGTTTTGCGTAAATTATCAATAACAAAGTGTTTTTTGTTTGTTTTTTTGAGAAAGAAATGTTGAGTAGATGCATCGTGTAACTAAAAAATTATAGTTTGAGTAATCGTGATTTCAATATTGACCAAAATAATCGTTACAATGATTTTTTTTCTTATTTTAGACATACACATAATGAGTCTAAAGTAGGAACTATAAAGAAATAGAAGACCTCAGCCAAGCCACACTCGCAATCGCCAATTCAAAAAGGTAAAAGTGTGGTTCACTGAGTCAGTTTTTATCTCATAGTGAGGAATTTATTATTTTGTTTTTGTCAGTAATGTCAGGCACCGATCCAGCTTTTGCAATTCTGATACCGATACTGATACTACGACTTTGAGTATCTGCCAATATCTGATATTAACAGATACTGGGATAGGAATGGATCCAATTGTGTTTTGCAACCGTTTTATTTATTAATCCTTCAAATCACTACGGAAACGCTTTGTATGAAGACAAGTCCAAACATTGTGAGACATTCTAAACCAAAATCAGCCCATAAATAGTCGTATTACGTCAAATTAAAGACTCAACAAGGATATTTTCTCAACAAATATCATAGGAAACTAACCTGATTAAGCAATTTTTTAAATACAAGTATCAGTATTGGTGCATCCCTAGGACTTTAATGTCTTTCTTATTCTGTCTTGGCTTAATTATAAACAGTTTTCGGTAACAGTTTAGTTTAGGGGCCACATATTAATAGCTAGTTAATAGTAAATAATAGTAATAGTGCATAATAAGTGCTTAATTCATTAGATCTTTGTTAGTATTTATAAAGTACTTTCAATGCATTTTTGTCTAAGCCTGTATTTTGTGTACTAACCCATTAACTATTTTCTTCCCATTAAAGTAGATGTTTTTGTGCATACATTGAAATCTTAAGAGGCATTAATAAGTGTTTAATTAATACCAACTAACAGCTAAGTAACAGGTAATTAGAAAACCAATTACCACGTAGTTAACTATTAATATGTGGTGTTACTCAGTTTTCAAATGAAAGGAGGCCTATGTAGATGATTTTTGTCTGTAAAAGTGTCTCGTATTCATATCTCAACAAAAAAAAAAATCCTTAAAAATATGACAAATTTCTACTAAAAATGAAATGCAGTTTAGTTACTAGAGCCTGTTTCAGACTTTACAAAACACATTGCAGATTTCAGCTGTAACTTAACCAATCTAAAAGGGGTTATCTATTAAAATGACAAAGGTTAAACTGAGGTGTTGAAATATTAAGAGATTGAAAGCAAAACTTTAGACCTGCTGCTGCTGCTGCCACCACCAGAAATATAGAGGCTAACGAGTCTATATACAGTGTGTAGGTGAACATAAAACTTTATTCAAATAACACAGGAAGTTAGTCTGAACCACAGAATCGATTCTCACCTCTGCTATTTCAAAACACCTTTCAGATACACTAACAAGCTGCCTTAACTACGGCTTTAAAATGATAACTTTTTTACTTTAAATGATATAAAAATGTGGTTTAAATCAAATATAATCAGCGCTTACCTTGTTCTTCCAATATGCCATTTGGGATCTTTTTGTCAACTGTTGTGACGACTGCTTTCCTCTGGTTTTTTAACCTAAGAAAAATAAAAATACAAAATGATTAAATACAGAATTTGTCCAAATAAAAGATAAATAGTAAAAAAATGTGATAAAAATGTTGAGATTAGAGGTGAAATTTCAAAATCCATACCATCTGAAACTAGAAAAAGTGCTTCTTTTCATTAGCTATAAACTCCCGAAAACAACGCCTATCTCCAAATGTTTTAGTTGATTTTTTTGTTGGATAATTTCCGTGCCGTGAGTGGTCGGGTCTGTGTGTGTACTCTTTGCATGTACAGACTCATGTGAGGAGGGTGTCAGCCGGAGGAGCTTCCTGGACAGACTCCGCCCACACTGACTAAAGGAGGAAGCGGCTCTCACCCTTGGCCCGTCCCACTTGAGTCTGGCTCGGGTCCAAAACCTCAATCACAATATGACGAAGAAGTGAAAGTCTGGGCGTTATAAAGAAGACTTGCAGCAGATTTCCTCAACTGTTTCTCCGTGTTTAACAACAGCAGTAAGTTTTTGAACAGGTGGATATTGAAGCTGTTGGATTGTAAAGCCACATTATGTAACATCATTTATCTTACATCTATTAAAAGTGTTATGTTACGCAAAATTGACTATTGTGAGCTTTAAGACATGTTATAATGCTGTTACCTTCTCAAAAAACAGACCTGGAATTGTGTTTTATTTCATTCAATCATGTTTGAGCAAAAAATAAGAGCTCAAAATGCTCCAAGCTCCACATTCTGATGTCATGAAGTGGTAGTTTTCAAGTTAACAGCTACATTTTTACATTTAGTTCAGTAGAAATTGGCAACTGCAGTTCAGAAATGATCCAGATGGTTTTGGTGAAGGTGTATGGAGTTAAAAAACACAATGGAGCACTTCCTGTAATACATCACAAGCTGGAAGAGAATGTTTTCTCAGCTTAAATATGCAAAGTCTGTGTGTTAAACATCTGTTAATGAAACAAAACACAACTCCAAGTCTGTTTTTGATGAGGAAACAACATTATAACATAAAATAGCGTATTATGGACCATACAATAAATAAATAAACAGAAAATAAATAACAGTAAATAATCAGAAAATAGTGTAATATGGACCAAGATAATACAGATACATATACCGTATTTTTTGGACTATAAGGTGCACTTAAAATCCTTAAATTTTCTCAAAAATCGACAGTGTGCCTTATTGTATTATTTCTGGTTGTGTTTACTGACCTCAAGCTGATTTTATGTGGTACACGACGCTCAAAAATCTGTCAAAATGTTTTAGTACATCTCTGGTAAGGTACAAAGCCACACCGCTTGATGGATTATCGAAGCATTACAGCGACCGCTAAATCTGACCGCCAAGACCGGCAAGGAGTGACCTGTTTTTTTTCAGCGCTTATAGTTTATGCAAATGAGCCATGTGGTTTTAAGTTTTGTTTCTGTAAAACATAAACAAATGTGCGCAAAGCTGCATTAAACACATTATTACCCAGTGTATATTTGAGTCGTCCTCGTAGGAAATAAAAAAAACCAACTTAAATGATCCACCCACATTCACATTCATAATCCACATTCACCAAGACAGAGGGGCAATGCCGGGTGAATTACGCCACGATCTGTCAATGGATCGTGGACGTCTAGGCTAAGAATCTCAAGTGTCGTCTGCTTGTTTCACTTAATGCACCTTATAATCCGGTGCACCTTATGTATGAAAATAGACGAGAGAATTCAACATTATTGATACTGCGCCTTGTAATCTGAAAAATACAGTATATGTAATTTATATTTTCAGTTGTTTTTTTTTTCTTTTATCATTATTATTTCTCATAAATATCTTAATTTGTATTTGCCTTTGTATTCTTATTGCGTTCACACTTTTATTACTATCTGAACTGTATTCTGTTCTTAGACTTTGACAAACTTCATTGATCCACAAGGGAAATTACTTGGGCACAGTCGCTCACACATCACAATATAATATAATAACAAAGATCAGAACACAAATATAAACGTCAATAATAAATTCTAAATAAGCAGCATTAAAAATCACAAGAGACCGGTGTCAAATAATAAAAATCTCCATTAAAATAGTTGAATAGTTGAATGTTCTGTACCTGAGGCAGTACCAGGCGAGCAGAGCGATGATGAGCAGCAGCAGAGACAGCACCAGGACCGTGGGGAGGATGTGAGGGCTCGTGGAGGCGGTCTGTCCTGAGGAAAAGAACCACAAACCCAAAGGTCAGAGGGCGAAACAGAAGCAGGAAGAGCGGAGGCAACGCCAGCGCGAGGGCAAGGACCAGGGAGGGCCAGGGAGAAGCTGCCAGACAAGGACAATGTGTGCGGTTATGTTTATTTTATGTGTTTTAAGTTCTGTCACGGCATTTTAAGATGTGCTGCTGTCCGTTAAAGGAGCTGTGAGTATGATTTTGATTTTAAATTTCATAAACTTGACCTATATACAGTATGTGTCCCTAGATACGAGTGCTAGTCCAACTCAGAGTCATGGCCTGTCTTGACAAAAGTGTGTATGTGTTCTCAGTCTGCAGGTTAAAGCATTGGCAATCCAAGTTTGGTTGTGATTGTAGTACCTCTTTTAAAGGTCATATATTACGCAAAATTGACTCTTGTGAGGTTTAACCCATTAGGCCATTAAGTTCAATTTTGACCTTAGTCCTGAGTTTTCATCCTAAGCCCTGGTTTAGTCCTATTTTCATCCTGGTTTAGTCCTGGTTTGGTCCTGGTTTGGTCCTGGTTTGGTCCTGGTTTCCATCCTGGTTTAGTCCTGATTCAGTCCTGGTTTAGTCCTGGTTTAGTCCTTTCAGTCCTGGTTTAGTCCTGGTTTAGACCTGGTTTATTTTTCATCCTGGTTTAGTTTTTTAGTCCTGGTTTAGTCCTGTTAGTCCTGGTTTAGTCCTATTTCAGTTTTAGTCAGTCCTGGTTTAGTCCTGTTTTAGTCCTGGTTTAGTCCTAGTTTAGTCCTATTTTAGTCCTGGTTAGTTAGTCCTGGTTTAGTCCTATTTTCATCCTGGTTTAGTCCTGGTTAGTCCTAGTTTTTGTTTTAGTCCTGGTTTAGTCCTATTTTTCATCCTGATTTTAAGTTTAGTCCTGGTTTTTAGTCCTGGTTTAGTCCTGGTTTAGTCCTAATTTAGCCCTGGTTTAGTCCTGGTTTAGTCCTTTTAGCCTTTTTAGTCCTGGTTTAGTCCTATTTTCATCCTGGTTTAGTCCTGGTTTAGTCCTATTTTTCATCCTGGTTTAGTCCTGTTTAGTCCCAGTTTAGTCCTGGTAGTCCTAGTTTAGTCCTAGTTTAGTCCTGGTTTAGTCCTGGTTTAAATCCTGGTTTAGTCCTAGTCCTGTTTTAGTCCTGGTTTAGTCCTGTTTTAGTCCTGGTTTAGTCCTAGTTTAGTCCTAATTTAGCCCTGGTTTAGTCCTAGTTAAGTCCTATTTTCATCCTGGTTTAGTCCTGGTTTAGTTCTATTTTCATCCTGGTTCAGACCTGGTTTAGCCTGAATGAAGTTTGACACCCTATTTGGCAAAATCTGTTGTTTTATTCAAATTTTGCTAAAAAGGGGTCGAACACGGCCGAATCCCAAATAAAACCAAGACAGCAAAAAAATGGTCTCGAGTACTACAACATTACTTTTCAATGTACCTAAAGGTCCAGTCATTGTGCCCTCTACTGGCTTGGAGATATTTTCAAGACACATTAATAGTTAAATTACCAAAATTCTAGTATGAAGGTGTCCAAAGTTTCTTAAACAGCTAGAATAATGTACAATATAGGACCTGTAGGATCTGGTAAACTCAGTGACCCCATAGTAAATAATAGTGTATTGTTACACTAATGTTTGGTCGACTGAGTGTTTCTTGTCTCATTATAGCAAAATTAAGTGATAGTGATCTGCATTGAAAAAACTGAATAGAGCTAAACACATATAGGCCTCTGAGTTGGCATTTCACCAGCTCAGATTATGCCCCACATTCACTCGGGCTAAATGGTAGGATTTCCTTTTCCATTTCTTAAAATAGAGCCGTGTGGATATGAGATTGTAGGTGTGTTTCAGGGTTTTTCTCACTACTTTTCCCCCTTTACATTTTGCGTAGATTAGGTGTAGCTTAAACTTATTTTGAAACCTTCGTATTTTTATAGACATACTGTGAAAATTACAGCACTGCTATATTACAATACTGTTTATGCACAAGTCTGATTTGAAGTTTTGCAAAGATTTAAGATGAAATAATGTTTGTTTTTAAAGGAACAGTATGTGTTTCTGTGTCAAAGGTCTCATATTACAATGTTTTACAGCAGAGGTGGGACTTGACTTGGACTCGAGTCAGACTTGAGTCACTATTTTTAGGACTTGAAACTTGACTTGATAAAATAGACTAAAGGGCCGTTCACACCAAAGTGCCAAAAAACGCCTTGACGCCTCTATTTGGACGCCTTTGCATTTGAGTTTAGACGCCCTCGACGCGCGTCTTTGACGCCGTGGACGAACGAGACAAAAATACTTGACGCGCGTCCGTTGCCCTGGAAACAAGAGCCCGGTCCCGGTCTTTTCCTGAAACGATGTCAGACCAGACTGAGAGAGTGTTTTTATGACATAAAACATCAGCAGAGGAGATCGGGTCGAAGACTGGGGTGTATATATATATTTATACTCCGCTAATGACACTGGATCAGTCCTGGTCTAGTCCTGGTCTAATACCGGTCTAGTCCTTGTTTAGTCCCGGTCTAGTCCCGGTATAGTCCCGGTCTAGTCTCGGTCTAGTCTCGGTCTAGTCCTGGTCCGGTCCTGGTCCGGTCCTGGTGTAGTCCTCGTGATCGGCTCAGTAATTGTGGCGTATATATTCATGCTCCGCTCACGTTTGTGGCTCTCACTCTGGTTCTCGGGTCTTGCTTCCTGATAATAACGTCGCTGAGTCTCTGGATACTCGTCCCTGATTGGTTGACGCGGCGCGTCTGACGCGAAAAGTTCAGCATTTTCAACTTCTTGATGCTGACGCCTTGGACACGCATCTAGAGCGTCGACGCGAAAACGCTCAAGATGCACTGCGTCGACGCCAGATTCGCGCCGCGCTGATGCTGAAGACGCGCCGCAAGAAGCTCTAGTCGTGCATCCACATAGACTTTACATAGAAACTGGACGCTTTGACGCTTTGGTGTGAACGGCCCTTAAGACTTGGGAGTCGACTTGGACTTGAGGCCTGTGATTTGAGAAGACTTGAGAAACACTTTTAAATCTGAATTCTTTCTATTCTGACCATAATGATTCACACTAAGATCTTGTCAAAACATTTAAAAAGGAAAAATGTACATTTCTACAACTCTTATATACTCTATAAATACTCATATATAAATACAGTATTTTCCACTCTATTAGGCGCTCTGGGTTATAAGGCACACTGTCATTAAATGGTCTATTTTCAAACTTTTTTCACAAATAAACCGGTGTGTTCGCAGTGACTCAGTTGTTCAGTTGTGTCTAGAAGTGGCACATTGCACTCGCTTTTTCGGTTCGTTCCTCCCGTTTCGCTGTCTGCTCCGTGTGTGTTTGCGTGTTCTGCGGGTGGTTTGTAGTTTACTGAAGTTGTGCTGGGACACCCGAGTGGATTCGTGTATAGGGCGCTCTAGATTGTGGGGTGCGCAGTCGTTTTCTGATGAGGTTGGAGGCTTAAGAGCGCGTCTAATAGTTCGGAAAATACAGTACACTATGATTTATTAAGTACAAATTAGTTTAAAATTCATATAAATTGCAAAAATCGAATCTACTTTGGTTTAAAGACTTGAAATGACTTGAAGCTCAAAGCAGACGACTTGGACTTCACTTGAACTTATGGACCAGTGACTTGAGACTCGACTTAGACTTGCCTGTATTTGACTTGGGACTTGACTCGGACTTGAGATCAAAGACTTGAGACTTGCAAAACAACGACTTGGTTCCACCTCTGTTTCACTGTCTCTGTTGTTTTCTCATGAGAAACAAATCTGGAATTGTGTTTTGTTTTGTTTCATTCACACATGTTTAACACGCAAGTCTCTGCAGTTCTCTTCCACCTTGTCATGTCATGTGGTAATACAGGAAGTGCTCCATTGTGTTTTTAAACTCCATACACCTTCATCTTCAGTAACTGTGTTTTTAAGTTTCGAGCAGTGAGCCTGAGATGAATTTCTCCTTTGGGACATTAAAGTTGATCTTAATCTTAATCATTTGGATAACTTCAGCTCTGGAATTTTCTGTCTCTGCTGAACAAAAGGTAAAAGGTAGATGTTAACTTGAAAATATCGCTTCATGACATGACAAGGTGGAACAAAGCATTTTGAGTTTTGGCGACAGACAGACTAATAGTAAAGGATTACGCAAACGTGTGTGAATGAAACAAAACAACTCCAGGTTTGTTTTTGATGAGGTAACAGCATTATAACATGTCTTAAAGCTCACAAGAGTCAGTTTCGAGTAAAATTGGACCTTGACAACAGCAAATTCTACCAGAGATTCCTTCCTGTCCTTCCTCCAGCTTCATTGTAAACTACCGTATTTTTTGGACTATAAGTCACACTTTTTTAATGATTTGGGTGTTTTCTGCGACTTATACTCCGGTGCGACTTATACATTAAAATTTTCACACTGACAGCCACGAGAGGCTCTAGGCTTGTGTGTCAGTATTTGTTACTACTATTACTCCTGTACCTCTGTCACTTCACTCTACTGCGCATGTCTCCTGCAGAAAGAGCCGCTGTCCTGCTGCAAATAGTGAAATATTCAGCCGAAAACGGTAATCGAGCAGCAGAAAGAAAGTTTGGAGTGAGTGAGAAACTTGTGAGGGACTGGCAGAAAGCAGGAATAGAGAACACGGCTTCATGGCAACCAGGCGAGTGCACCAAGTAAATTTCCTGGAAGTCACTGGATGAATCGACAAAGCCTGGACTTAAATGACAACTGAAACCATCCTGTCGGGATTCAGAAAGGCCGGAATAATTCTAACTTGAACTGATGCTGAGTCTGACGACTGCTACACAGAAGAGGAAGTGGCGCGCCGTTTACATTGTGGATCTATGGTTTATCTCCGGAGGTCACGCAGAAGTGGCACTGAGGATGAAGAATTCAGTGGATTTAGTGATTTGGAGTGAGATGGAGAGTTTGGTAAACTTGTTCTGTTCTGTTGTTTATGTTATAATTATTTGAATAACTGTTAATATGTTATGTTAACATATTAATGTCTGTTCAGTCTGTGAAAATGAAGATGAAGATGAAATGTTGGTTCCTGGTCTCTGATTTTATAAAACACATTTCCCCAAAAAGAGTGATTTTAGATATATTTTTTTCTTCTTCATTGTGCATTTTTTGGCTAGTGGGTAGTCCTGGTTTAGTTCTGGTTTAGTCCTATTTTCATCTTGGTTTAGCCCTGGTTTAGCCCTGGTTTAGTCCTATTTTCATCCTGGTTTAGTAATGGTTTAGTCCTGGTTTAGTTCTGGTTTAGTCCTGGTTTAGACCTGGTTTAGATCTGGTTTAGATCTGGTTTAGACCTATTTTCCTCCTGGTTCAGTCCTGGTTCATTGCGCATTTTTTGGCTGGTGCGACTTATACTCCGGAGCGACTTATAGTCCAGAAAATACGGTACTCGAACATGTGTGAATGAAACAAAACACAACTCCTGGTTTGTTTTTGACGAGGTAACAACATTATAACACGTCTTAAAGCTCACAAGAGTCAAGACCTTTAAACAACAAGTTCTACCTTCGACTCCTTCCTGACCTTCCTCCAGCTCCATTTTAAACTCTTTGGATTCTAGTTTGTTGTGATGCCATGTGAACTATTGGAAGAAGTGATGACTGGTGTCTGTGAGCAATAGGAGTTTTGTATGGACACAAATAGAGGAGTGTGTCTCAGACTCACATGTCCCGGGCTCTTACCTTGTGTATTGTTTCCATTGCTGGAGTTATTGGATGTTATTGTGGCCGCCACCAGAAAAAGGACCATTGTAACTGTGGAAAAACAAAATAAAAAACAGGAGATTAGATTAACGCTGAGACATGTCCATAAGCAAAATGCATGGGAACACTTGGAGAGATACAGAAATGATGTCAAGGTTTAATTAGAGTTTAATGAGGTCAGGAGAAATGGACTAAACCTGGACTTAAGAAAGATTGAACCAGGTCTGGGTCAGGTCTGAAGCAAGGACTGTGGAATCTAAACTAGGACTTAACAAGAACTAAACCATGACTAAATCACAGCCTACACCAGGACTAAACCAGGACTAAAGCAGGACTAAACCACAGCCTACACCAGGACTAAACCAGGACTAAAGCAGGACTAAATCACAGACTACACCAGGACTAAACCAGGACTAAATCACAGACTACACCAGGACTAAACCAGGACTAAATCACAGACTACACCAGGACTAAATCACAGACTACACCAGGACTAAACCACAGACTACACCAGGACTAAATCACAGACTACACCAGGACTAAACAGGACTAAAGCAGGACTAAACCACAGCCTACACCAGGACTAAACCAGGACTAAAGCAGGACTAAACCACAGACTACACCAGGACTAAACCAGGACTAAATCACAGACTACACCAGGACTAAACCAGGACTAAAGCAGGACTAAACCACAGACTACACTAGGACTAAACCAGGGCTAAATCACAGCCTACACCAGGACTAAACCAGGACTAAATCACAGGACTAAACCACTAGCCTACACCAGGACTAAACCAGGACTAAACCAGGACTAAAGCAGGACTAAACCACAGACTACACCAGGACTAAACCAGGACTACATACACAGGACTAACCAGGACTAAATCACAGACTACACCAGGACTAAACCAGGACTAAATCACAGACTACACCAGGACTAAACCAGGACTAAATCACAGACTACACCAGGACTAAATCACAGACTACACCAGGACTAAACCAGGACTAAATCACAGACTACACCAGGACTAAATCACAGACTAAACCAGGACTAAACTACATGAAACCAAGGAATAAACCAGGCCTAAAGAAGCACTAAACCACTGACTGAACCAGGACTAAGCTAGGACTAAACCAGGACTAAACCAGGTCTAAACCAGGTCTAAGCCAAGGATAAACTACAAGGAAGCCAGGACTAAGCCAAGATTGAACCGAAACTAAACCTGAACTAAACCAGGTTCAGAAGAGGGCCAACACAGATCAACATCATAACAAAACTAGGGTCATATCAGGACCAAATCCAGACGAGTGACCACAAAACCTAATGAAAGAAACTAAACCTGAACTAAACCAGGACTAAAGAAAGACTGAACCAGGTCTAGGTCAAGTCTAAGATAATACTAACATTTAAACCAGGACTAAACCAGGACCAAACTAGAACTAAACCAGGACTGAACCAAGACTATCAGATCAGACTCACTTAACTGATCTAAACAAAGGCTCGAGTTATGCTTCCAGTCATAACACATTAAAACCAGGACTAAACTAAACCTGAACTAAGCCAAGGCTAGAAGAGGACCAAAATAAATCGACATCATAGTGTCATACCAGGACCAAATGTAAACCAGGACAAAACCAGGATTAAACCAGGACTAAAGCATAAAAGTCATATCTAAGGCAGGTTTATACACAAAGTAATTCCAAATAGATTCCAAAGAGATTAAAATCACAAAACAAAACGAAACCAGGGGACAAAAACGTTAAAGCAGCAGTACGTATTATTTCTTGTTGCTGACACGCTTCTTGCTTGAGTCGATGGAGATATAAAGGAATATTGCGGAACATTTCAGGCAAAGCAATAACATCTCCATGAGGACAAGCAAGACCTGCCCTCCAAATGAAACGTTACAAGTCAGGTCTATGTAGAGTCACACTCACTCACAATAAGGAGACTTTTAGTGCAATAATGTGAAACACCCATACCATGATAAAATAAATAATGTTTTGTTTTTTTGTTTTTTTTGTATGAAATTGTACAAAGTTGGGCTATAGATATTAGAATATTACATTTAAACCAGGACAAAATAAAAAAAAAAAAAAATCAATGCTAAAACTAGAACTAAACGATGACTAAATCACAGACTAAACCAGGACTAAACTAAGGACTAAATCACGGATTAAACTACATGTAAGCAAGGAATAAACCAGGACTAAACCAAGACTAAATCACAAACTAAACCAGGATTAAACCACGGACTAAACCAAGACTAAACTACATAGAAATAAGGAATAAAACAGAACTAAACCAAGACTAAACCAGGACTAAAACAGGACCAAATGAGGCTGAACTACAACTCTAAATGAAGAAATGAAAATAGGAAAATAGCTGAAATTGTAGAAACTACAAAAGCGTTGAGTATCTCCTCTGGTCCTGGTGCAGTAAATACCTAAAGAACTAAAAATAACATCCAAATTAATGTATAAAAGTAGACGTTAAAATAAAAACTAGGTCCTAAAAATGCACATTTCTATTCATAAATAATAACTATAACAAGAAATTAAACTAAAACAACAACTCTAAACGAAGTTATGAAAAATGGAAAATAGTATCTGCTCTGGTCCTGGTACCGCAGTTTGAGAAGCCCTGATCTAAAGAAGATTTCTTGTCCATTCATGACGCCCGCCTTGAGGAATGTGCAGCGGCGCAAAGTTCATTCACACACAATGGGACGACAGACTCACATCCTGGTCACTCATTTACCCCAGACACTGCAACGCCCCGACCCGCCACAGGGAGGAGCTGCTCCACCAGGCTGCACTGGCCAGTCCATTGAGAAAAATGTGCAAAGCTGTTACGAGAGAGAGAGTTTTTTTTCCTTTTCCTTTTTTAATATTGCTTTCCTACTCCATTTACGTATCAGGGCTTGTTCAAATATTATCTTAGTGACTACAGAGATCGTATCTGCTTTTGAGTAAAACAAATATTAGGCTTTCCCTGTTGTTTTAAGAAAGCTCTCAATCTGGTTGATAGCGTTGTCATGGTTACAGCACATATATATATAATGTGTGAAAGTGCTTCTATTAAAAGTGCACAGTGTAACTTTTTATGCTTGTCTCCAGGAAGATTTTGCGTTCAATTACAAGTGTTTTTGTTGCTTTAAAACATGTCTACTTGCGGTGAATGGGGTTGTTTCTCCACAGATCTGGCTTGTAACTTGTCTAGCACTACAATTTGCCTATCTCAAAGGAAATATATAAGAGATAACATGCAAACTCGACACAGAAAAGCCCTAATTTGTCCTTAAATTTAACCAGGGAGTTCCTTGATGTGAGACTAAAGTGTTAATTTACTCAAAGCTGTTGTATAAATACAGATGCAAGGTGTGTACTAAAGAATTTATTTGGCATTGTGTAGTAGTTCAGCTGTGTTTACATTGTGTTGAGGGCCACATACCAGAAATGAAAGTTAAGATTATATCAAGGTCTCTTTTTTTGAAGGCATGCAAAACTAGAATATAGATAGTACTGTTTATAATAGAAAAATAGTCAGAAGCTGCAAAGATTATACAGTCATCCCTCGCTATTCACCTTTTGCGCCCTCGCTGTTTTGTGTATTTTTTTTTTTTTTTTTACAGAGTATAATCGCATGTTGTAGACCATTGTCAATCAGTCTCCTCCGTGACGTGTCTCCTGCACAGTACAGAATGTGTTCAGCTGCCAAATTTACATAAATGTTCGATCTCTAGCAGTGTGATTCTGAAGTGCTGTATGTTTGCAAGTTTTCTCCCCCGACAAAACCCACAATGTCGATGAAACGTTTTGCACTGACAAAGGCTCCTGCGGTCGCACCCAAAAGGCCGAGGAAGATGCAAACCATCGCACAAAAATTTGGACTTCTGGACACGCTGAAGGAAGGTAGAAGTTATGTGGCTGTAGGCGCCATTAAGGAATAAATGAATCTTCGGTTTGTTACATAAAAGAAGGAGGAAAATAACATAAAGACGACAGCAACAATAAGTTTTAAGAAGGATGCAAAAAGGGTTGTAACTGTCTGTCTGAGAAAAGTGTATAAGGTGTGTGGTGAGGAGTTTTACAGCCTTAAAATATATATAATAACCTATAATAAATCACCTATCGCGGGTTATTTTTAGAACATAACGAGGGATCACTGTATTCCAAAAACAATTAATTAAACAAGCACAAAAATGAGATGAGTGAACAAAAAAATGAATCTCACTCACAATTTAATTTGATCACGATTCATAGACATTTTGTATTTTTTGTCATCACTTCTCTTCTCTAGACTAAATCATGGCTGTGATACTAAAAGTCCACTAAATCCACTAAGTTTGTGCAAGTTAATATGAAAAACGCCCATTTTCATTCAAAACTGTGAAAATGTCAAAACAATTATAGCTCTTACACAAAATAATTTAGTAAAATATACCTAAAAATATTCTTGTCAATATATCGATACAGCAGCCCACGACACTGATACTGTATCATCACATTAAACGATACAATATATCGATATTTCAATATTCTGCACACCAAATTTTGCATTTTAGTGTTTAATTTCATTACTACTATTATATTATATCCAATTTATCTGTGTTTTTGAGTGTCCTGTAATCTGTTCTCCGTGGGTCACGATGCACCTCTGCACACGTTTGAAGGGCTTCGTGACACATGAAGTCTCTTGTAATTCCTAAATATAGACAGCACCTTTTAACTGTCCTCCTTCAACACTTTACAACAGGTTGTAAACTTTAACAGGTCTGACTCCAGTTAAAGGACCACTGGGAGTACCGCATGTGCAATTTCACTACAACAAAACAATACTATTCTGTTTCAAAAGATATAAAGCATTTTAGGACAACACAATATCATGAAATTATTAATATTGCAGTATTGGCTAATATTCATAAATCATTTTCAGCTTTTTATTTATGATTTACTGCATTTTATTGTATTAATTTGTCTGTGCAGCACTTTGGAAACTAAAATGAATTGGATTGGATTGGACTTTTTAAACTTTTTTTTTCATAGTGATAAAGATATAGTGTGTAACTTTCTGGAAGTGGTATGTCACCTGCATGATCCCATGAAAATAAAAAGCAGAACTTGTATTCCTTTTAAATAGACGTCCACAGAAGTCCATTATTTCACAGAAGTCTATATTGCCCACACAAGTCCACAGGAGACCATATTGTCCACAAAAGTCCATACTGTCCGCATAAGTCCACAGAAGTCCGCATTGTCCACAGAAGTCCACAGAAGTCCATATTGCCCACAAAAGTCCATACTGTCCACAGAAGTCCACTGAAGTCCACAGAAGTCCACAGAAGTCCATATTGTCCACAGAAGTCCATATTGCCCACAAAAGTCCATACTGTCCACAGAAGTCCATATTGTCCACAAAAGTCCATACTATCCACAGAAGTCCACAGAAGTCCGTATTGTCCACAGAAGTCCACAGAAGTCTGTATTGTCCACAGAAGTCCACAGAAGTCCATATTGTCCACAGAAGTCCACAGAAGTCCATATTGTCCACAAAGTCCAAGTCCATATGTCACAAAGTCCATATGTCCACAGAAGTCCACAGAAGTCCAGTATTGTCCACAGAAGTCCACAGAAGTCTGTATTGTCCACAGAAGTCCACAGAAGTCCATATTGTCCACAAAAGTCTGTATTGTCCACAGAAGTCCACAGAAGTCCGTATTGTCCACAGAAGTCCACAGAAGTCCACAGAAGTCCATATTGTCCACAAAAGTCCACAGAAGTCCATATTGTCCACAGAAGTCCATAGTCCACAGAAGTCCACAGAAGTCCACAGAAGTCCATATTGTCCACAAAAGTCCATACTGTCCACAGAAGTCCACAGAAGTCTACAGAAGTCCACAGAAGTCCACAGAAGTCCATATTGTCCACAGAAGTCCACAGAAGTCCATATTGTCCACAGAAGTCCACAGAAGTCCATATTGTCCACAAAGTCCATACTGTCCACAGAAGTCCACAGAAGTCCACAGAAGTCCACAGAAGTCCAACAGAAGTCCACAGAAGTCCACAGAAGTCCACAGAAGTCCACAGAAGTCCATATTGTGGAATATTATAGCCAATAGAACAACATTTCAAGGAGGAACCAGTAGGAACAGGCTCTTCCAGGTCAAGTAAGAGTAAGTTTATGGAGATGCAAGCTTTATCACAGAAGCAAGTTTTAAAAAGTTTTTCAGTGCCATAAACACACAATTTCAGAAGTTTGTGGCCATACTGTGGAACATTCTAGGCACATCTCCATGGAGACGAGCAGGTGAAGAACCCTCCATCAGAGAAGTTACACAGTGCGCATTTAAAGAAGCATTTCCTCTAATACGGTGAGCACATCCGAGTCTTTCTGATCGCTTTGTCTGGAACTCATCTATAACGACGAAGACAACCAGGTGATTACAGGTCAGGTCTGTGGAGTGGCGACGCAGCTCACAGAAAGAACGCGTGGTCTTTTTAAGTTCTGTACATATGATGGAGATGGAGATGGGAGTGTCTTGTGGTTGACAGACAGCTCCTGCCTCTCCGCTGTGGAAGAATGTGGCGAGGAGGAGGAAGATGGCGATCGATCGGACTGCTGGAGCATGTAGAGCTGGTCCATTGATTCACGTGGTCTGTTTCTCTTTAAAGCCGCTCTGGGAATACATCTGAAACCTTTATGTTACCACTAAGAAATAACACTCCCAGCCAGTCTACTACATACGATTCAAAAATGCACCAGAGAAGAGAATCAGAGCAAAGATGTTTAAAAGAACGACGATTATCAATTAGCGAGTCATTTTAAAGCAGACCTATAATGCAACATTGACTTTTAAGAGCTTTTAAACCATGTTTCTCCATCTCATTTACCCTCTCGATGTTGTATTTGGAGTGATTTGTGCATGTTTGAGTCATCATTAATCACTTATTTTGAAGCTGCCCAATGCTCTGCACGACCTGACGCAAAACAGTGACACATTTTGAAAGCTCATCGCGGGTGTGGGCGGGAGTGGGGCTACAAAACGTGGGAGTGGGCGGGTGGGATGATAGACTGCAGTCCCGCAAACTAAATATGAGTGTAAAGTAAAATATACAAATGATGAATGTAAGTATAATAATAATAAGCATGATTTGTGCTGGATATTTCATTTGGCATTGATTAAAAACATTTTAAGCAGCACAAATTTACGAGGATCCTACACCACCGGATGTTCCCCCTCATGTATGTCGCGCAGGCTGTGCCACTAAACCAGGACTAAACCAGGACTAAACCAGGTCTAAACCAGGACTAAACCAAGACTAAACCAGGACTAAACCAGGACTAAACCAGGACTAAACCAGGACTAAACCAGACTAAACCAGGACTAAACCAAGACCAAACCAAGACTAAACCAGGACTAAACCAGACTAAACCAGGACTAACCACTAAACCAGGACTAAAGACCAACCAGGTCTAAACCAGGACTAAACCAGAACTAAACCAGGACTAAACCAGGATTAAACCAGGTCTAAACCAGGACTAAACCAGGACTAAACCAGGACTAAACCAAAGACTAAACCAGACTAAACCAGGACTAAACCAAGACTAAACCAGGACTGAACCAGGACTAAACCAGGACTGAACCAGGACCAAACCAGGTCTAAACCAAGACTAAACCAGGTCTAAACCAGGTCTAAACCAAGACTAAACCAGGTCTAAACCAGGACTAAACCAGAACTAAACTGGGTCTAAACCGGGACTAAACCAGGACTAAACCAGGTCTAATCCAGGACTAAACCAGGTCTAAACCAGGTCTAAACCAGAACTAAACTGGGTCTAAACCAGGTCTAAACCAGGACTAAACCAGGTCTAAACCGGGACTAAACCAGGTCTAAACCAGGTCTAAACCAGGACTAAACCAGGACTAAACCAGGTCTAAACCAGGTCTAAACCAGGACTAAACCAGGTCTAAACCAGGACTAAACCAGGTCTAAACCAGAAACCGGGTCTAAACCAGAACTAAACCAGGACTAAACCAGGTCTAAACCAGGACTAAACCAGGTCTAAACCAGGTCTAAACCAGGACTAAACCAGGTCTAAACCAGGACTAAACCAGGTCTAAACCAGGACTAAACCGGGTCTAAACCAGACTAAACCAGGTCTAAACCAGAACTAAACCGGGTCTAAACCAGGTCTAAACCAGGTCTAAACCAGGACTAAACCAGGTCTAAACCAGGTCTAAACCAGGTCTAAACCAGGAGTAAACCAGGTCTAAACCAGGTCTAAACCAGGACTAAAACAGGACTAAAACAGGATTTAGCAAAAAAAGGTTGGGGACCACTGTTTTAGACATTTCCTTTCAGCTTCTCTGTGTTTGATCAAACTTAAGAACGTGAACGTCCCCATCTTGCGGGACTTGTGGCAGGAGCAGGTCAAAATATCGCAGATGCAGGCGAGAGCGGGACTAAAAATTACAATTCTTTACGGGAGCGGGCAGGAGTGGGATGGAAAATTCTGTCCTGCGCAGACCTCTACTCTGTACTTTGTTTCCGTTCATTTTACGGTGACGCCATCTTAGGGATGTAACGATATCCAAATCTCACGATATTATCACGATATGCATCTCACGGTACGATATTTATTCGATATTTTGGAGATAGATAACTTTTTTGCTTTTATTTTAATACCTTGACAAGATTTTGGTGTGAATTATTTCCTTTATAATCCCAAGAATTCAAGTAAAAAATATCTGTCTTCATGTTGTCTACACTGAAATGAATCATGGGATATGTAGTTTATAAGCTGTTTCTAGTATAAAACCATACATTTAAGCAAAGAAATTTGTAATTCGATATATTGTGACAGCCCACGATATTATTATGTGACTTTTGATGATACGACGTCACAATATTTTGGTTATTGTTACATTCCCTAGTCAGCAGAAGTCATCCTTATTCTGCGAAAATGCATCTTTAACAGTGGACAGTTTGAGTATTAAAAAATATCGTGTAAGTTTTTTTTACACAGAAAACTCAAAGGCCTGACTTAAAAATGAGGACATGCTATATTCTGAGTCTCAAAGTGGGACACGGCCAAACAGGGACATATGGCCAGAGAAAGTAGTCACAAAAATGGTTCACACTCTCTGATGTTCAAACTATAGGCTCAAAGGTCTTATATTTTGCATTACTCTACCTTTTTAACAACTTCTTGACCTCAGTATTTCACAAATTGCAACATAAAAATAATGAATAATAAAAATGAAATGGAATGAAAAATGAAAATATAAGGAAAATAACATTCAAAAAAACTAATAACTGATGATTGAAAGCTGAGATGGAGCCAAGGGTGTAGGTTTGGTCTCAGCTTTAGTGGGCTGATAATGTACGTTGATAATAATTATATGTTTTATGAATTCTTTCCAAAAAAAACACACAGAGTCTGGGCAGGTCCAAAATAAGTGAGAGGTGGTTTCATTTTTCATTTCGCAAAATGTACAGTTTGTGTCCATTTCCCTTCTAAAATGATTCTTTAGCGGATAACAGTGATGTAGAAGTTTGTAGCAGATTTCTTTGCTTGTTGGTGATGAGATATTTGTGAGGTCATGTCCAAACATTTTTCCATGGAATATTGTCAGTAGAGTCCAGAGCACGAGTAGGGCTCTGTTTGGGAGGTGCACTTGTGGAGATAGTCGCTCTTTTTCCGCGGCAACTCATCATAAGTGAAGTTTAATTGAAGATGAAGCCAAGTAAGTTCCTTTTGAAAAGTTTCTCAAAGTTTGGTGCACAGCGTCTTCACTCACGCCTGCTCAAGCTGACATCTTCAGGTGCGGCCCTGTCCTGCCGCTTCCCCAGTTTAGGCTCCTGGCTCCGCTAATTGACAATGAACCCCGTCGTCATATCACTGAACACATCTCAGAACGTCTAATAAACAAAACGTGAACTAAATGTATTAAAATAAAATGGCAAATATTAGTAGGGACTATTTTGTATTCCCTAAATATTATTTGTGACATGTCCCCACTGTCCCTATGCAAACCTGCGCCCTTGCATGTGGCTTAACGTCCGGCGCAGAGGAATGGAAACACAGAAGAGCTCGTCCTGAATCATCACAATCAAAACTGCAATTAGCAAATCGCAAAGGCTGCAGCTTCTCAAGTACCATCATATCCTCCACAAACAACAAAATATCCAGTCTTATTCTGCATAAAACTGCTGACCTTGTGGTTTAGATCTGTACAAACCTGTTCTGAAACGTGATTCTCGTATTAGTTTCAGTATTTTTGTCAATTCGTCTGGTTTAAAATGTGAACTTTAAAGCTGCATCGTGTAACTTTTCTGTTGGAGGGTCCGTTGTCTGGAATGTTTCACAGTGTGGCTTTAAACTACTACTTCTATCTTCATGGAGACCAAAGCAGACCAAGTTACAGGTCAGATCTGTGAAGAGGCGACGCTGCTTACAGTCAGAATATCTGTTTTTCTAAGCATTTTTGAGCTATAAAACCACTTGTAATTGAATAAATGTAAGGTTGAGCTGTTTAATGTCACACTGTGGAACATTCCAGAGCAATGACATATCCATGGAAGCAAGCAGGTGATGGAAAGTTACACAATGCACCTTTAAACACAATCCTTATCAGAAAAAAAAAATCACAATTAGTTCTCCAGAATCGTGACGTCCTATGGATTTTGCGTAACGTCAAAAAGTGGATATATTTTTCCTGACATTCAAGATCCTAACCTTTTATTTAATATTTGGTGCATTCCCTATATTCAGGCTCAGGCTTTTGTCCTTCCAAGGCTGCAGGTGTGTGGGTTGCAGCTGCATTGAACTGGAGGAGAAAAAAAAAACAAAAAAACTCTCCCTATAGAGCAGATAGAGCGGAGCCGAGCCCGTAGTGAATGAATGAAGACAGTGTTCGAGGTGCTGCAGTGATGAGACTAAAGGGGCCACACTCACACCCTGCAGCGAGTGGAGCATAGACCGCTGGAGGACCGAGAGAGCGTTAGGGCATCTGGGTGAGACGAGGGTGTGTCCTTGTGTGTGTGTGTGTGTGTGTGTGTGTGAGACCAGTCATTTTAGGTCAATTTTATATTCATGAAGCCATTAATAAACCTTGACTTTATGGTACGATATGGATTTTAAAGGTCTTATATTACACAAAATTAATTCTCGTGAGCTTTAAGTCATGTTATGATGTTAAAAAGCGATATCTTGGCTTAAACTAAGAACATTTGACTTTATTTGAGTCGATTCAACTTGACAAGTAAAATTAATGGAATAAGTGTGTTTTTCTTAATTCAAGCAACATTCGATTTTGTTTCTTAATTTAAGTGCAAAAAGTTGTTGTTTTTCTTATTTTAAGTGTAGTAAGATGTATTTTCATAGTTTAAGTACAAAAAGTCTTGTTCTACTGGCAGATCATTTTACGTTTCAAGTGAAATTTACTCAAATCGTGATAAAACTTTCTTAATTCAAGTCAGCTTAACTTGACTAGATTTAGTTTTTTGCTGTACTCCTCAAAACAGACATAGAGTTGTGTTTTGTTATTTTTAGTCTGTCTACATCTCCAAAGCTCAAAATGCTTTATTCCACCTTGTGATGTTATGAAGCGAAATGAATTTTCAAGTTAACAGTTAATTTTACCTTTAGTTCAGTCGAGAAAGCCAATTCCTGAGTTGAAATCGTCCAAATGATTCTAGTGAAGGTGGAGTTTAAAAACACAGTAGAGCACTTCCAAAGCTCATGCCCGTAGGTGAGGGTAGGAACAAAGCGGTCGAAATGAGTTTCCTCCCTCAGAGATAGGGTGAGGAGCTCGGAGTAGAGCCGCTGTTCCTCCACGTCGAGAGGAGCAGCTGAGTCTCGGGCATGTCTCACCTCACTTGACACTGAGAGAACTGGGTGTGAATGATGATACAGAACTGTTATGATGCTCCGGACATTATAAAGACATTCTCTTTGTATGTCAATGCCCAACACCCAACGGGCGTTTGACATGAAATAAAATCAGAGCAAAGCACACTGCAGTGCCTCAGATCTTCTTTTATCATCCAGTAAGTAATTTGCCCACTTGGGATCTCCGTAGAGCACCTGATCTCTTATTATTTTTCTTCAGCGGTGATCCAGCGAGCGCTCTAATTAACATTTACTTCTTCACATTCTCTTTGTGTGTTTGATTTTATGAACTATAACGTCAACCTGCCCAGGGACGACAGGTGGGAATTATTATTATTATGACATCACAATTAGGAACAGAGCGTTTTCAGTTTGAGAGAAGAACTCAGCCTAAATATGGAGAGTTTGTGTGTTAAACATGTGTGAAGGAAACAAAACACAACTCCAGGTCTGTTTGTGATGAGGAAACATTATAATATACACAGTGTTGGGGAGTAACAGATTACATGTACCGGAGTTACGTAATCAGAGTACAAATTATGAGTAACTGTATTCAGTTACAGTTACTGTTTCAGTGAGTGGTAATTGGATTACAGTTACTTTGTTGAAATAAATGGATTACATGGTGGTATTTTCCTGTTTTCACATTTTGGACTAAACAAGGACTAAACCAGGTGTAAACCAGGTCTAAAACCAGGATTAAACCAGGACTAAAATCAGGACTACACCAGGACTAAACTAGAACTAAACCAGGACTAAAACCAGGACTAAAATAAACTAGAACTAAACCAGAACTAAACCAGGACTAAAACCAGGACTAAAACTAGAACTAAAACCAGGACTAAACCAGGACTAACCAGGACTAAACTAGAACTAAAACCAGGACTAAACCAGGACTACACCAGGACTAAACTAGAACTAAAACCAGGACTAAACCAGGACTACACCAGGACTACTAAACTAGAACTAAAACTAAAACCAGGACTAAAAAACTAGACTAAACCAGGACTAAACAGGACTAAACTAGAACTAAACCAGAACTAAACCAGGACTAAACCAGGACTAAAACTAGAACTAAAACCAGGACTAAACCAGGACTACACCAGGACTAAACTAGAACTAAAACCAGGACTAAACCAGGACTAAAACCAGGACTAAACTAAACTAGAACTAAAACAGGACTAAAACCCAGAACTAAAACCAGGACTAAAACCCAGAACTAAACCAGGTGTAAACCAGGACTAAACCAGGACTAAAACCAGGACTAAACCAAACTAGAATTAAACCAGGACTAAAACCAGGACTAAACCAGGTGTAAACCAGGACTAAACCAGGACTAAACCAGGACTAAACCAGGACTAAACCAAACTAGAACTAAACCAGGACTAAACCAGGTGTAAACCAAGTCTAAAACCAGGACTAAACCCGGACTAAACTAAGACTAAACCAGGTCTAAACTAGGACTAAACTAATACAATATGACACTAACAGTAGTGTGGACATAATTTAAGGCAGTGATCTCATATAAAAATCATTTCTCTATCAATAATATTTTTAATCTGGTCAAATAAAGACTGAACAAACAAGAATTTTCAGGATGTGGTTGGTACATTCATGTAGTTTTAAAAAACATGACAATATCAAGTAATCCAAAGTATTCAGATTACGTTACTCACTTTAAGTAATTTAATGGATTATGTTACAAACTACATTTTGGGGTATGTAATCTGTAATCTGTAGAGGAATACATTTTAAAAGTAACCTTCCCAACACTGAACATACATCAGAAAATAGCGTAGTATGGGCCCTTTAACTATGAAATATTCTCGTATATTGCTGCGGCGTCGGGATTAAAGGGTCAGTATAAAATAGACCACCGTGGTGCAGATAAGGAGCAGCAAGTTTGGGTCAATAATGTTTCCTCAAGCGATTAATAAACCCTGACATGTCAAGCAGAGAAGACTGATGATGGGGGACTCCTAATGAGAACAAGGAAGCGCACTAGGTCCTTGAACATGTCTCCTAGCTCCTTCCCCGCATCCTAGTTTGGACCCTGTAAATGTCAAAGCTTATAGTAGTGTGGGAGGAGGAAGAGGAGGAGGAGGAGGAAGAAGAGGAGCACAAATCCTTAAGGGACTTTTGAGGAGTGGAAATAGACTAGAGGCCATATGGGACTGTGCCATATTGGATTTTTTTTGTTTGTTTGTGTAATTCATGGTCGAGAAGGGACAGCCCCAAGACTGCTCATATATACGAGTACAGTAGATACAGCTTTGTTCTTGTTTCTTTTTCCCCTGCACCAGGTATTTTCCTGCATATTTCAGCAAATATCGTCTTGCCCAGTGGTGGAAGAAGTACTCTATTTTGTTACTTAAGCTAAAGCGCAGATACTGGAACAAAAAAATACACTTGAAAAAGTAATACTTGAAAAATCTATTGAAGTAAAAGCAGGAGAGTCGACTAAGGCGGACAAAGGGATCTGTTGTTCCTGGCCTCTAGGTAGTAAGGGCACAGAATTAGATTATTTTCCTATTAATTAAAAATTCCTATTCCTATTAATAAAAAAAATATGGGGGGGGGGTTGGTTATGTGAGACTCCTTGCCCTGGGCCCCAAATTTCTGTCAACGGCCCTGTTTAAAAGTATTTAATTTTTTTGTTTAACTTGTTAAAAATAACCCCCTCAGCCTTTTCAGCAGGTCTCAAACAATAATACAAAAATACTTTTACTTTTCAGTCCTGTTCAAAAATGTGGTGGAGTAGAAAGTACAAATACTTACTCTCAAATGTAATGAAGTCAAAGTAAAGAGTGCTTTGTGTTGCATTTTTGTATTAACAGTGCTCTATAAATAAAGTTTGATTTGATTTGACACAATTTTAAATGCACTTACTTAAAGTACAGATGGAAAATATTCACATTTTTCACCTTCAAGGCACTCAAAGTGCTTTACAAGAAGAAACCACTCACCCATTCACACACACGTTCACACACCAGTGTACGCAGACACTTGGGGCAAGGTGGGTTAAGTGTCTTGCCCAAGGACAGAACAACAGCATTCATCTGTGGGAGCTGGAATCACACCAACCAACCTGTGGGTCAGTGGATCTGACCACTCAACCTGTGATGTTTTACTGTATATCGAGACCTTCAGATCAGTGGACAAATGCACTAAACAACTGAGCTACTGCCGCCCAGATACCCTAAAATGTATACTCAAATACAGTGCTTTATTACCGTATTTTCCAGGCTATTAGGCGCTCTGGATTATAAGGCACACTGTCATTAAATGGTCTATTTTCAAACTTTTTTTTACAAATAAACCGCACTGGACTTTAAAGGAAACACAACAGTTGTATGGGTCAGTGGGACTTTGTTTGTGGCGTTCCCGGTGACACTGGCTTTGTTCAGTTGTGGCGTGTAGGGAGGGTGCTGTCTGGGATCGCTGGATTGTCGGCGTGTTCGCAGTGACTCAGTTGTTCAGTTGTGTCAAGAAGTGGCACATTGCACTCGCTTTTTCGGTTCGTTCCTCCGTTCCGTTCCTCGTCGGCGTGGAGTGATGAGTGTGTCTGTGGTGTTTTTTTCGCTGTGCGGTCGCTGTCTGCTCCGTGTGTGTTTGCGTGCGCTGCGGGTGGTGCGGCTTTGTAGTTTACTGAAGTCGTGCTGGGACACCCGAGTGGATTCGTGTATAGGGCGCTCTGGCTTGCGGGGGAGCGCGGCCGTTTTTTGATAGGGCTTAAGAGCTCGTCTAATAGTCTGGAAAATATGGTACTTTTACTTTGCTAAGTTCCACCATTGGTCTTGCCCCAGTATAGATATATAGGACACTTCGACAAGAACAGAGGGTGCCCCGGGGACCCATAGAGGATTTGACCTATGGTGAATGTTTTGGGGTTGATGGGAGAAACAGGAGTGCGCAAAGGAAACTCATACAGACACAGAGAGAACATGCAAACTCTAATCTGGAACCTTCTTGCTGTGAAGTTTATAAATAAGGGCCTGTTTACATGAGAACACCTGCGGGTAAAAACAACGGTAACACTTTATAATAACTACACCTTATTTAGCCTTAATAAAGCATGAATAAAGACTTAATTAATAATGAACAAAGACTTAATTAATAATGATTCATGCTTAGTAAATGTTTAATAAAGGATAATTAGTCTTCACTTTAGAAAAGCTCTCAAAAAGTCTTAACTAACAGATAACAGCTGCCTGAATTATCATTGCATTGCATTATTAGTAAATCATTCTCTCATAGCTTACTAATGATTAATAAATGCTGAAATGGTTAGTTCATGAGTAATTAAGTATGAAAATAATTATGAGTAACTATTTACAGCACAAGCAAATTAAGTGCAAGTGCTAATTAAGGTAGTAATTATGTAGTTACTAAGCGTGAATCATTATTAATTAAGTCTTTGTTCATTATTAATTAAGCCTTTGTTCATGCTTTATTAAGACTAAATAAGGTGTAGTTATTATAAAGTGTTACCAAAACAACAAAATATTTTATCGGAAGTGCCTTTCGTTTAGACGGTGACGGAGTTTTGGGCCTTAAAAATGCAAAAGTTGGAAAAGTTGACGTAGCATTACCGTCTACACTGCCCAAGATGCAAAACTCTGGTCAGATCTGCTCACGTCACGTACATTACATACATCACCACTGAGCGTCACCACCGAGCCGTCTGGCATGCAAACACAATCGAATTCCACACACTTTTGCGTCACCGTATGCACACAGAATTCCTCCTGAAAACACTCGTCTAAACGCGAAATAAAAAGTGAAAACGCGCCGCCACTTTTGCGTCTTCTGTTCGGACCGTCATCATATAAACATAGCCTCAGACAATGTCAAACCAAAATCTAAAACTAGTTAAATTTTAGTTTTTATACACAGTGAATGGATTCTTTCTGCTCTTATCTTATCTCTGCTGCCTGCTTTCTTCTCCTATCTTGCCTGTGCTGATGCCACTGACCTGACCTTTAAGGATATCTCCCCCTATGGGCCACTTTGAGCTCCGTCTAAATAATTCCTCTGCATTCTCCCTGTAGATATCCTCTTATCACAGCACGCAGTATCAGCCTGATGGACCAGAAACCTTCTCATTTTACTTTATTACAGCTAGTTTTCTTTTAAAGCTACTATTTGTAACTTTTATGGGGGAGGATCTGCCACCTGCGTGTTTCTGTAGAGATGTTACTGCGGCGCCTGAAACGCTCGACACTATGGCAAATTCTTTATCTCTATACAAAGAAGTACAACCACCAAAACAGGTTAGAAGTCATATCTGTGGAGAGGTGTGCTATAATAGATAAAAGGTAAGACATATTTGTTTAATGACATACTGTGGAACATTCCAGACAAAGCAATAACATCTTCAAGAAGAAAAAACAGAGCTGATTTTGACCCATACCAGAGAAGTTATGGGTCAAACCTGGGTCATTAAAAGCTCTGAATGTGATTTTTATTGTCTTAAAACTGTAAGATACACAGAATTAGTTCATTTGAAATGGTTTGCAGTGGTCCAAAGTTATTCTTCACTCAAATTATGCATTCAAAATATACTAATAATTCAGCAAAAAGTTGTTTCTTAGTGCTTTTTACAGCAGAGACTAAAAACTAAACAACTACATTTGTGTGCCATTTGTTCATTCATTTTTCAAAATAAAGAAAGAAAGAAAGAAAAGAAAAGAAAAAACAGATTTGTTTTTTCAGTTTTCGATTTTGTGTTTAAATGAATAATGGAAAAAAATGGCCATTTCCCATTTCCGTGACTTAAATAGCAATGCCGGACTGAACCAGGACTAAAACAGGTCTGAGCCAGAACTAAACAAGAACTGAAGCAGGACTAAACCAGGTCTAAACCAGAACTAATTTTGAATTTGAGAGAGAGATAGATGGGACCCTGAGCCGTGGAGCAGGGTGTCCGCAAAGTGCGATTGGGTGACTGCTGCGCTTAGCCCCGTAGGGTGCGGAGCTCTGACAGGACACCGGTCCTTTCACCTGCAGCCACCAAGGGTGCATACCGACACTCTGGTTCAGTTCTGGTTTAGTCTTGTTTTTGTCCTGTTTTAGTCTGGTTTTAGTCTGGTTTTAGTCCTGGGATCAGTCCTGGTTCAGTCTATATGCAGCGCAAAAGTCCGGCATCAGTTTGGTTTTTGGAGACAAATAATGACTAAAATAGTAGTTTTTTCGTTTTCTATTTTTGGTTTTATTTTGAAAAATGAATGAACGAATGATACACGGATAAAACCAGCATGCTAATGTGCATTTCCTGATTGCTGGACAGTAAAACACTTTATAATTGGACGCAGGCAGACTTATTTTGACCTCAAGCGCTGCCTTTACAATATATCTATACTTAAACAAGACCAAATTTGCTCAAATAAAAACAGGTCCAGGCGCTTTCAGCTTGAATCATCACATTTAAGTTTTGTCAAGTCATGCATCGTACCTTTTTTGTTTTCGCTGTTTAGCACTCTGCAAACCAGTCACCCTCAACAGTCAGGCAGTGTGAAAATTCATAATGTTAGTGTACGGGGGACAGCGTTTGGACGTGCTTCAGCGGGACGGCGTGGAGTGGCCTTGGTGAAGGGTACGGTCCCGGGACAGTAGTTATAAAGGGGTCTGTGCGTTTCCGCAGTTAGCCGTGCATAGAACAGGCTGTGTGTCATAACGGGGGTGTCAGCGGTGTCCTCTATGGAAAAACATATGTGCGGAGGAGGAAGTGAAGCCTGAGCTGATGCAATGGGACAGACTTAGACAATAGTAATTATTCAAGACCACAGAGTTAGCACATCTGCAAAACACAAAAACACACACACAAAGCTCCTCAACGTGGGGGAAACAGTTTTAACTTTATAGTCAATAAAGTTATAAAAAATACTGTTGTACTAAAATCTGAAATAACTCAAATTGTCTTTGGTTAGTGCAATGAGGTTCATTTGGTCTTCCAATAATTTATGTTATTAGGTTCTTTTTTCAGACCAAGAGTTTGTTTTCGACTGCTCTCTAGTGGTCTTCCTCGGAGTGGTTATGTGATGTTGCTGTGACATGTCGCTCATCTGATTTATACAGGTTTTGGCACCGTCTTCCTACCAGTGGAGGCAGGACAATAGCACCATCTGCAGTCCGACTTCCTCAGAACAGTAGCCCAGGTGTGCGAGAGTAAAAAAGCCCCCTCGTCCAGGTTTATAGTTTTGTAGTTATAGGCAAAAGGAGAATTTCCATTTGTCAACTGGACAAAAGTTTGTTTCGACCAAATAAACGACCAAATAAACTTTTGTCCAGTTGACAAATTGAATTTCTCCTCCTGCCATGAATTTTACTAGCCTGATTCATCAGCTGGTTTCACCATCTGACCTCGCAGCATTAGGATTCATTCGCTTGACAGTAGGCAGGTACTTTTTTTCATTTAACCAATCGCTGCTGTTTGGTCGTGACATACGTAATGCACCTCTAACAGGGCTAACTAGTATATTAAGCTTTTTCCAAATCCCATAGGAAGAAGGGCAATAACGTCTTTCCCCTTGATTAAATTCACCAAACATTCTCTTTGTTCCAGCTTTAAATCCTTGATCTCGGGAATCGTTGACAACACAGAATATATGGCTCTTCGCTGATTGATATATATATATAAAGTAAAATATTTGAAAACACAAATTCAAAGACATGATTTGCCATGTGAACTTTTCTGTAAATGTTGTTATTCCAGCTGTCATCAAACCCTGAATTCCTTTTCTTAGAATCAATAGAGCTAACCACTCTGCCACTATAGCATGACCTAATCTGTCTTCTGAAACAATATTAGATACAGTTCAACTAAGACACTGAAGAGATCCACAACAAAAGCCATAACCAAGGGACAGCTGATGTCTGGGGAAGTCAAGATTATTTGGTAAATCGACATTATTCAGGTTAAAAACTAAAGACTAAAACCAAGACTACAACAAAAATAAAACTTGTGATGATTTTAGAAGCAAAAATAAGTCCTTTAAATGTAATATATAGTCTAAAAGATGTATAAAAATGTAATGTAACGTTAACTTTACGCCTTTTATTTAACAATAGGGAAACAATAAAGGATTTCGCTGCTGTTTAGTTGCTGTAAATAATATTGAAAAAGCATTAAATTGCATTGTTTCTCCTCACAATAAAAGCAGCACTAACATTGTGTATGACATTCGTTCTTCTATATGCTCCCTGACAGTCTGAGCCTTGTTCTGTGCAGACGGAGAGCTGTGGTATGTTATGACTCACCTCAGTGCCTCTGCTGATTACAGCCCCACACCTCCAGCGCTGCACCACATACCTGCTTCAACTGCTCTATATGGACCAAAACACGCTATATTTCACCAAGACAACAACACGCAGACCACTACAGGGACGTGCACTATGGGTCTAAGTAAAGCATCTGTTTTGTACGAGAGGTTTTGAACAAAAAGGAGATCAAATATGTAAGAATATTGCTGGGTTTCAAATGGGATCACAACATTCTATAGGCCAAGATTATTTAATACAGATGTAGGCAGCTAAAATTCAGATTTTTTATGTGTTACAGTGAGTTTTTGAGTAAATATATACCGTATTTTTTGGGCTATAAGTCACTCCGGAGTATAAGACGCACCAACCAAAAAATGCATAATGAAGAAGAAAACAACATATATAAGTCGCACTGGACTATGACTAATTAATTTTATAAAATCAGAGACCAAGAACCGACATTTCATCTTGAAAGGGAAGTTATATAGATAGCAAAAGACAACAGATATAATAACGATAGAACAGAAAACGACAGACTGTTAACGTCACATATGAACACTTCAGATTAAACTATAACATAAACAACAGAACAGAACAAGTTTACCAAACTCTCCATCTCACTCCAAATCACTAAATCCATTCAATTCTTCATCCTCTGTGTCACTTCTGAGCAACTCCACGACCTCCGGAGGTAAACAGAGCGCCGCTTCCTCTTCTGTGTAGCTGTCGTCAGACTCAACTTCAGTTCCAGTTAGAATTATTCTGGCCTTTCTGAATCCTGACAGGATGGTTTCAGTGTCACTGAAGTTCAGGCTTTGTCGATCCATTCAATGACTTCCAGGAAAGTTGCATGGAGCACCCTCTCGGTTGACATGAAGCTGTGTTCTCCATTCCCGCTTTCTGCCAGTCAATCACAAGTTTCTCACTCACTCCAAACTTTCGTTCTGCTGCTCGATTACCGTTTTTGGCTGAATATTTCACTATTTGCAGCGAGATAGCGGCTTTTTCTACAGGAGGCATGCGCAGTAGAGTGCAAAGTGACAGTGGTACAGGGGTAATAATAGTACTAAATAAAGTTGCACCGGAGTATAAGTCACAGGACCACACAAACCGTGAAAAAAAGTGTGACTTATAGTCCAAAAAATAAGGTAATAGAAAATATCAGGTTCAACATTTGTGACTTTACTTTTTGGATATTTCATGACAAAGTATAATGTAATCTATATGGAACTCCATCTGAAAATGGAAAAACTGCCAATACTACAGATTAAAAACATATAAAATATAAAGCAAAAAAGGCACTGAGGAGTTTAGAATGAGAAATGTAAAAAAAAAAAGAAAAAGAAAAAAAAAAGTAAAATGTTCCACAGTATGACATTAAACAGCTGTACCTACCGGAAAAGTAAAAAAATGCGCCTTTAATCTTATTCGGTTTAATATAAAAATAAATACCAATATGCTTTTCAGTATCAGTTTCACAAAATAACACAAAAATAGTCCACCAAAGTCTGAACTCTGCTCCAAAACACAAACTTTTACTGACAAAACTGGCTGTGAACCTCTCAATTAAAAAGACCCAAGCTGATCAATCTGTGTATCATTCATTCATTTTTCAATATAAAACCAAAAATAAGAAAACATAAAAAACAACTATTTTCTTCATTATTTGTCTCCAAAACCAAAATGAAAAAATGGATAACGATTATTTTTTTCAACAGATAATGGTAAGATTTTTCAGTTTTCGATTTTGTGTTTAAATGAATAATGGAAAAAAACGGATAACAGATGTTTCCCGTTTCAGTGACTTAAACTGCGATGTCAGACTTTTGCACCGCATACCTGGACCTAAACCAGGTCCGGGACCAGACCGGAACCGACACCAGAACTGAGACAAGGACGAGACCAGGACTGAGACCGGGACTGAGACCAGGACTGAGACCATGACCAGACCGGGACCAGACTGGGACTGAGACCAGGACTGAAAATGATTTAGTCCTGAGCCAAAGATGTTCATTTTCTCTTCTTATATACTTTAACTTCTTAGGTTCTTTTTAAAGACAATGCAGTAAAGTGTATTTACCTTGTTGAAATGTTTCGGCTGCTGCTGCTGCATCTTCAGAACTGTCACCGGTGTTGGTGGTGACGTGTCGTATATCAGCTGTTGTTACTTCCTGTAGGCGTGGTCAGACCTGATGGACCTGGCAGGTCGCTCAGACTGACCACGCCTCCCGTCGCCCGGTGTTCTCTGGAGGAGGGTGTCCCAGGTGTGTGAAAGGAGGAACGCGCCGTCATCACGGTTAATGCTGTCCGTGCCTCGTTTCCTGATTTCAATGGCCTCCTTGATCCAGCGTTTGAACTTGTTGTTTTCCAATCCGATGACCCGAGCCCCGTCCCAATCCATAATGTGGTTGTTCCTTTTACATTGGTCTGATATGGCGGATTTTAGGTTTTCCTGTTCTGCTTTATCTTTTTGTGTTCTGGTGAGTCTCCCTGACGTTTCCTTTTCGCATTCCTTTTGGTGTTCCTTTTTTCGGATATAAAATGCCCGGCCTGTTTCCCCTATGTATGATTTATTGCATGATTTGCATTGAATTTCGTATATGGCATTGCATTTTTGTTCTTGTGGGATTTTGTCCTTGGGGTGTGTGGTGGATCCCTCTGCCACCACTCCATAGTGTCAGTATTATTTAATTTTCATTATTATTTACATTAAGTTAATTACACTACACATAATTTAATTCCGTTATTTAGACTTATGTTCTAATTTGAGTGCACGCATTTTAGTTAATATAAGTCTAATTTACTTACACTTGTTCTTTTTGTTTTTTTGAGCACCGGACGGAGGACCCTGGGAGAGACCATCAGGACTCCGCAAAGGGGGGGAGCACTATTTAGTTTGTTTTACTAAGTTAATTTGTTTAGTTTGTGTTAAGGTCACGTTATTATCACTTATTATTTTCTGTATTATAATTATTTGCTTTTTTGTTTACATTGATTAAGTTATTGGTTTAGTTAGTTAATTAGTGTAATTCCTCCCTCTTGTGTTTAGCTTTAGTTGGTCCTCAGGTATTTAAACACACCTGTTCCTTTGTCTGGTTGGGTTAGTTTTGTTCTGTTCAGTTTGATTTTGAGTTACCCCAGTTGGGCCCAGCTTTTTTGTTAATAATTTGCCTAATTTGAGCCTTTGTTAAATTATATATTTTTTTGCTTTATTAAATTTAAACTTATTTTTATACCTTGTCTTTGCCTTTCTGTTTGGTCCACTACAGGGATGTACGAGTTGTTGACGGAGTTTTGTGTATGGTTTTACTACAGTGCTTATGTTGTGTTTTTTCATGGCTCTGGATGGGTTCGGTTATTCCTCTGATGTTCGGTAGTGTGACTATGTTTTTGTCCTGCTGCCCTGTGTTGGATTGTTGTGTTTTTTTCCGGGGTTTGTTGGTTTTATTGATAACTTGTTGTCTACCTTTGTTTATGGCCCAGCTGGGATATTGCTGGGACCACGCCTACAGGAAGTAACAACAGCTGATATACGACACGTCGCCACCAACACCGGTGACAGTTCTGAAGACGGCTTGCAGCTAGCAGCCGAAACATGTCAACAAGGTAAACACACTTTACTGCATTGTCTTTAAAAAGAACCTAAGAAGTTGGTTTAGTCCTGGTTCAGTCTTGGTTCAGTCCGGCACTGCAGTTTAAGTCACAGAAACAGGAAACAGCCATTATCCGTCTTAAACTAAAAATCAAAATCTGAAAAAAACAAATCATTATCCATTTTTTCATTTTGGTTTTGGAGACAAATAATGAAGCAAATTGTTGTTTTTTCGTTGTCCTATTTTTGGTTTTATTTTGAAAAACGAATGAACGAATGACACACAGATTCTAATCACTGACATTTAGAACTGAATCTTGCTTTAAAGTTTATTAATTAGACAACCCTAGATACTCCCAGAGCTGCCGTTCAGTAACGTCTAAACACACGTCTTTGCAAAAAAAAACAAGCTTCACTCCTCCAAAACAAAACACCAACACTGTAAGTCGCCTTGACAGTGTTGTTTTGCTTGATAACATATGTCCTTAGCTCCCCTACCACTTGTATTTCCTCTTCTGGCGCCTACAGAACCCCAAGTGACTTAATGATACTGCAGTCTACTCCAGAGTCACTAATTACCCCTCCTAACGGCACCATCAGAACGGACAAGCTCGTACAATGAGAAGATAAGGCAGAAAATTAGCTGTCTCGGCCCGGACACAGAATTAGACACATTCTGCGTGTTTTGAAAGCGCAGAGTTGTCAGTGGTGGTTAATGCGGCTTCAGTCGGGCACAAAGAGCTGCTGTGTCTGTTCAGATAAATCAGCTGGGGAATTTGAAGAGTGGGAGGGGGCACTAAGAGGGCCGCTACAAGAGCTGCTTCAAGAATGAAAAGGGTATAATGGTTTTAATGGGTTTATATAATGTTTGTGAGCACGTCTTTATTCGACGTCCAAATCTCACGATAACAAATTTTGGAGTTCGATGTGTTGCTGAAGTAAATATAGATGATAAATGATAATACTGAAGAGAGCTGCTACAAGAGAAAGCTATGGAGTAAGAAAGCTGTCAAAAATATTCGAGCGCGTAAAATAGAAATCCGTGCGTATTTGGGAAATCCGTGCATATTTGGCTGTAGTTGCGCATAAAATAAATATTTGTAAACTCTCAAATGAGTCCAGTCGTACATAAAATATATTGTGTGTATTTTATCCATCAGAATACGAATTGAAAAATTACGACGTCATGAATTACAATCACGAAATGAAAATTTACGATTACGCTTTCATCGGTACGAATACGAATTCGCAGACGGAACTTTACTGTCAAAAATACGTCATCACTTCACAGACATTATCCATCGAGCAGAAGAAACATCGATCAAGATCAAGACTGTGCAGCTCAAGTTTGTAGCAGAGGGTAAAAACAGAGTAATAGCACAAGAAGCTACAACAGCGACCAACAAGTGGGTTAATTAAAATCTATTGTAAAAATGTCTTGAATTCGGGAACCGAACGCTGCTGTATAATATTGTGTAGAAACACCTCCTTTGAACGGGAAATTGCACCTATATGTTAGAAAACATAGTGGAGCCAGTTGGCAACATCCAACGTAACGTTATCCCAGGACTAATTAACAAATATCAGGTTCTCTGTATGTTTAGATTAAAACATTCACGACTACAGCCACAGCGAGCATCAGTCAGTCTGAACCTTCAGCTGCATTTCTCGCATGAAATGCCACCAAAAGTTCCTCGGGACGCTGAAATGTCCCAGTTTACACCAAACACCAAACTGTCCTGGTTACAGACGTCACAGCTAATGAAATGTTACACATTACAGTTTAATGCAGCTTCCAGCATCAATTAATGTTCGTGTTTACAGGCAACACCTTGGTATATATACAGTATTTATCGGTAAGTTTAACTTCGCCGTGACGTGGATGGATTTGCTAATTATAACCCATTATAACTCATGTATAAGTCATTGTCTGAAATGCAACTGAGATGAAGGTTCAGACTGACTGATGCTCGCTGTGGCTGTAGTCGTGAATGTTTTAATCTAAACTTACAGAGAACCTGATATTTGTTAATTAGTCCTGGGATAACGTTACGTCGGATGTTCGCCAACTGGCTCCACTATGTTTTCTAACATATAGGTGCAATTTCCCGTTCAAAGGAGGTGTTTCTACACAATATTATACAGCAGCGTTCGGTTCCCGAATTCAAGACATTTTTACAATAGATTTTAATTAACCCACTTGTTGGTCGCTGTTGTAGCTTCTTGTGCTATTACTCTGTTTTTACTCTGTTTTTACCCTCTGCTACAAACTTGAGCTGCGCAGTCTTGATCTTGATCGATGTTTCTTCTGCTCGATGGATAATGTCTGTGAAGTGATGACGTATTTTTGACAGTAAAGTTCCGTCTGTGAATTCGTATTCGTACTGATGAAAGCGTAATCATGTAAATTTTCATTTCGTGATTGTAATTCATGACGTCGTAATTTTTCAATTTATTCTGATGGATAAAATACACACAATATATTTTATGTACGACTGGACTCATTTGAGAGTTTACAAATATTTATTTTATGCGCAACTACAGCCAAATATGCACGGATTTCTATTTTATGCGCACGAATATTTTTGACAGCTTTCTTACTCCATAGAAAGCGAAAAAGAAATGAAATGGGGAAAAAAGAAATGAAAGGAAAGGGAAAAGATTCATATTAATGGGTCTATATAATGCAAACTTGTCTATTCGGTATCCAAATCTCATGGTACGATATTATTGCAATATGTATCTAACATTGTGTTTTCTTGTAATATTTTGGAAAGGCTAACAAAATTGTCAATTTGTTTTTCCTTTTAAAATGCACTGACACACCAACTTTTTCGCTGTATTGTCATTTGTGCAAGTTTCAGTAACCCTGCATATTCTTGCATTATGTCACTTTTCTGGAGGGGGTTGACCACCTGCTTGTCTCCATGGAGAAATGTCCCACAGTATCACATTAAGTTTATTTATGTATTTATTCAATAACCACTGTTTTATAAGTAAGTAAGTAAGTCAGTCTTTATTTATACAGCGCGTTACGACGCTTTACAGAGCATTATTCTGCATTATTCATTCACTCTATACATGGTGATGGTCCGACCACACACGCACACACCACTTTCATACTAGGCAATGTGGGTGAAGTGTCTTGCCTAAGGACACAGCAACAGTTTTTGCCACTTGCGCCTCACTGTGGCACCTGGAATTCCCACTGGTCTCCAATCCAAGTACTAACCAGGCCCGGTCTTGCTTAGCTTCTAAGATCTGACAGGATCAGACTTTTACAAGCCGGTATGGCCACATATATTGCTAATATAAAATACTTTAGCTGGAGTTATAACAGCTTGGTGGCGTCACTTATTAGTTAAAGTGACATAATGCATCTTTAAAGCCCATACAGCCTCTTTTCTCATATAACAGTGCTCAAATTTGCACTGAAAAAAAAAACTTGTAAGATTTACTAGAAAAAATCTTAATAATTTGCAGTAGCACGTTTTAAGTAGATTTTACTGCTGTAATATCAGGTACAATTTACTTGTCAGTATTAAGTAAAATGTACTTAACACCACGATTAATAGTCATGAATACCAAGTAATTTTTAGTCAGTTTTTTTTTAAGTTAGAAGTCATATTTATGTAAACAAATTAAGTAAAATATATAAAACATTATCATAATTAATTGCATTGCTGTGATGAAATAATTAAGTAAATAGTCATGATAAATCATCACATTTTTATACAGTGCTTTTCCACCTTCAAGGCTCAAAGCGCTTTACAACAAGAAATCACACACACATTCACACACCACAGTACACAGACACTAGGGACGAGGTCAGTTAAGTGTCTTGCCCAAGGACACAATGACAGCATTCATCTGTGGGAGCTGGAATCACAGCTCCAACCTGTGAGTCAGTAGATGTGACCACTCATCCCATGTTTTTTTTTTTTTTTTTTTCCGTTTTATGTCAAGAGCAGAATTCAAATGGCCAAACTTCGGATCAGTGGACAAATGTTCTACCAACTGGCCGCCGAGTGCAGGGACTTATCTAGAAGGATTTTGGTATGACTTAGTATTTCTGGGTTTGTGAAACACAATACTTCAACTATGAGTAAAATAAGTACATTTTGTTTCATTGCTGTTAAATAAGTTGAAGTTCTCACAGAATTATGTTATTTCAGTAAAATTACCACTGCTGATTTAATACATTTTATTACCCCCAGAAGTTATTTTTTTCAGTTTGTTCCACTGTGCAGTTTAACAGTTTCCACAGTAGCATTGTTTATTCCTCTTACAAACTAATTCCCTTCTCAATGCAGATGCAGACGTCTGTGCCCTCAGCTGTTGTTTTGAAAAGACCAATGTCATGCAAACTTCTGCTCTGAGACATTTACAAAACACATACGTTATTTAAAGTTTTACTGCTGGGAACACCAAGGTGACAAAAGTCTAAAAGTCAGAATAGGGCATAGAGGGTTTTTGGAAAATTTTACAAACTTGAAACTTGTGTATTATTCTTCTGAATTAAAGGTGCATTGTGTAACTTTTCTGCCACCTGCTTTACTCCATATAGATGTATTACAGAAGTCTGTCCTGGAATGTTCTACAGCCTGGCATTTATTTAACTCTAAGTTTAAATGAATAATGGAAAAAACGGACAACAACCAGACCGGGACCAGACCAGTGTGGTACAGGATTTTGACCCCGTGGTGAGGTGACCCCGGAGTCAGAATCCTATTATGGTATGCTGACCCCCTCTATAGAATATTGACCTACCTATGAAAATGTATATTTTATTAATAAAGAACTTGAATTCTATAGAAAAACTTTGACTATTAATACTATATCTGCAAATTAAAACATATTGACATATTTAAAAGTGTTTTTTGAAGAACTCAGATGCACTTTTTATGTTGATTATAACTTTTGAATGTTAAAAATTACTTAGTTATTAAATTAATTAGTTATTAATTAGTGAGGTAATCAAAGTGATGTATAATGATTTGGAATCTTGTTAAAATAGACAGGGCTGATCAATTGAGTAGTTAAATAGGAAATACCTATGACTATAGTAATCTGACCCCCCAATATGTTTATTATAACACATCATTACTAAATTCAAGGTTGTTATCCTTACCAACATTGCCTAAATTGACATCATGATTAAGGATAATCTGAACATAGCAAACTAAAAAACACAATAATGTAAAATACAATATAAAAAATGACAAGATTGCGATGTATATGCAATTTTAACAATACGTTACATTTACACAAAATACCAAGTCGTTCTCTTTCAAAACATTCCTTAAAATACCTTAAAAGAAAGTGAATATGTAGTAATATATAATAAAAGTAAATTACTTACTTAAATGAGAAGTAATGATCAGATAAGTAACTACAAAAGGAAAAAAATAAGGGGAGTCAAAATCCTATTTGGGGGGGGGGGGGGTCAAAATACTATCTCAATCTTGGTTTAATCCTGGTTTAGACCTGTTTTAGTCCTATTTTAGTCCTGGTTTAGTCCTGGTTTAGTCTTGGTTTGGTCCTGGTTCAGTCCTGGTTTAGTCCTGGTTTAGTCCTGGTTTAGTCCTGGTTTAGTTCTGGTTTAGTCCTGGTTAAATCCTGTTTTAGTCCTGGTTTAGTCCTGGTTTTAGTCCTGTTTTAGTCCTGTTTTAGTCCTGTTTTAGTCCTGGTTTAGTCCTGGTTTAGTCTTGGTTTAGTCCTGGTTCAGTCCTGGTTTAGTCCTGGTTTAGTCCTGGTTTAGTCCTGGTTTAGTTCTGGTTTAGTCCTGGTTAAATCCTGTTTTAGTCCTGTTTTAGTCCTGGTTTAGTCCTGTTAAATCCTGTTAAATCCTGTTTTAGTTTTTAGTCCTGTTTAGTCCTGTTAATCCTGTTTTCCTGTTTTTTTTCCTGTTTACCTGTTTAGTCCTGTTTTAGTCCTGTTTCCTGTTTAGTCCTGTTTTAGTCCTGTTTAATCCTGTTTTAGTCCTGTTTTAGTCCTGTTTTAGTCCTGTTTTAATCCTGTTTTAGTCCTGTTTTAGTCCTGTTTTAGTCCTGTTTTAGTCCTGTTTAGTCCTGTTTTAGTCCTGTTTTAGTCCTGTTTTAGTCCTGTTTTAATCCTGTTTTAGTCCTGTTTTAGTCCTGTTTAGTCCTGTTTTAGTCCTGTTTTAGTCCTGTTTTAGTCCTGTTTTAGTCCTGGTTCAGTCCGTATGTGGGGCAAAAGTCTGGCATCACAATTTAAGTTATCAATTTTTTCCATTATTCATTTAAAAACAAAATCGAAAATTGAAAAAAAACGAATCATTATCTGTTTTTTCCATTTTAGGTTTTTTGAAAGAAATAATGAAGAAAATAGCTTTTTTTCATTTTCTTATTTTTGGTTTCATTTTGTAAAACGAATGAACCAACGATACACGGATTGTCCAGGATAAACATTACACACAACACTCCAAATCTAATGAATTTTTGTCTCATATACACGGAGTTGTAGACTTGTTTTGCTTATAATAAACAGCTATATTATTTCTCAAAGTAGTTGCTCACTGCGGTGCCACCACAGAATGACTAGACCAAAAAAACACTGTCATTTCAAAACCTCAAACGAACACGGATCGCAACATCATTTCACAGTTCATTAAAATCACGCTAAAATATGTCAAACCTGTGTATTTCCAGTAATAGTGAATAATATTTTCTATATACACGGGGATATTTTTGGTGTGTGTCTACAGTGCGAAGTGGTCCAGCGCGAATGAAAGTGCGGAGGTTAGCAGGTTGTCTGTTGCTATTTGCGTTGCCCCTGTTCCGGCAGAGTGAGACGTCTGTGGGGAACTGTTCGGTATAAACTCAAGAAGGTGACTGCTTAAGGACACAGAGCGAGAGACTGTACAGTATGTGAGAAGTACACGAGCGAGATGGGCGGCGATTTTGACAAACATGGAACAGAGGGGGAGACGGTGTATATAATGTACAGTAAAATAGGGATGTAACGATATCAAAAAACAAGCATTCCGACTAGGAGTGTGCAAAAATACCAAAATATCGCTATATCGTATCGTTTAATGTGCTGATACAGTATCGATATCGTGGGCTGCTGTATCGATATATCGTCAAGATTATTTTAGGTATATTTTTACTAAATTAGTTTGTGTAAGAGCTACAAATGTGTTGACATTTTCACTGTTTTGAGTAAAATGGATGGTTTTCACATTCACTTTTCACAAACTTAGTGGACTTTTAGTATCAGAGCCATCAATTAGCCTTTTTTGCTCTAAACCGTATCGAATCGATGTGAAATATATTGTACCGATCGTTCAGAAAGCGTATTGTATCGCGGCCTATGTATCGAGATATGTATCGTATCGGTAACTTCTTAATGATATCCAGCCCTAATTCCGACTGTGTGGCCTCTTACGTAGTGCAAACAACTTGTCTAGTTTAGGGGTAAATGCTCTATCAGTCAAAACAGAAACTCTACTAATATATAATATGAGATCCCAGTATAATTCAAACCTACAAACACTTTAAGACAGAAACTGGTCCAGCGAAAGGACAAAACACAGAGCTACAAACAAAGCAATGTGGTCTACTCCATTCCAGTGTAATGAAGACTGCAGTGAACGCTACACTGAGGATGTACCAACACAGGCGAGAGAGCAACACAGGACCTCAGTCTGCTGTTCATCTCCATCTAAAAGCCACGGGCCTCTCCTTTGAGAACAGTGAGGTACAGATCTGAGCCAAAGAAAATAATTGGTTTGAGTGGGGAGTTAAAGAGGCTATTTTTGTTTAGAGATAGATTCTCTTTCTTAACAGAAATCTGGGACTCAGACACTATCTATCTCCTATTTACAACTCCATTCTCAAACCTAAATCAAAACAAACAAAAAGAACAACGGGGATATCCAGGTCAGGGCCAGAGGTGTGAAAGCTCCATTATGGCTCTGAATGATTCTGCTAATAAAACCCCACATTCAGTGCAAGTTCAATAGGCCAAGCCAACAAACAGAAACTGTAAACAAGTGTGTGTGTTAGTTTCAGAGTAGTTTCAGTGTAGTTAGCTCCTCTTTTCAGGCAGATATAAAGGAAGTGTACACCAGCGTCTGACCAGAACTGAAGAAGAAACTTGGATGAGCTGCGAAACGTTTTCGTCCAAATAAACTTTGTCCAGATGACAGATTGAATTTCTCCTTTGCCACTAATATGTGATGTAATGTAATGTACTTTAATATATGTTTTTTGTCAGATCAAAACAAAAAGATGAGTGATGAGTGGATCAGTTTCAAAGGCCATACACCAAAACATATTACGTGTTCCAACAGCAAGATTTCTTTTTCCTCATATTGATGCTTCCCATTTCTTTCTTTCTTTATTTATTTGTGTAGTGAATAGGCTATGTGTTACAGAGGAGGAACAGTGAATAGGCTATATGGTACCAAGAAGGGACAGTGAATAGGCCATATGGTACAGAAGAGAGGAGGGACAGTGAATTAGGTTAAATGGTACAGAAGAGAGACAGTGAACAGGCTATAATGGTACAGAAAAGGGACACTGAATAGGCTATATGGTACAGAAGACGGGGCAATGAATAGGCTATATGGTACAGTGAATAGGCTATATGGTACAGAGGGGACAGTGAATAGGCTATATGATACAGAAGAGAGACAGTGAATAGGCTATAGTATGTTACAGAGAAGAGACAGTGAATAGGCTATATGGTACAGAGGAGGGGCAATGAATATATGGCACAGAAGAGGGCAGTGAATAGGCTATATGTTACAGAGGGAAAGTGAATAGGCTATATGTTACAGAGGGAAAGTGAATAGGCTATAGTATGTTACAGCGAAGAGACAGTGAATGGGCTATATGGTACAGTACATAGGCTATATGGTACAGAGGAGGGAAAGTGAATAGGCTATAGTATGTTACAGAGGAGGGACAGCTAAATAGGCTATATGGTACAGTGAATAGGCTATATGGTACAGTGAATAGGCTATATGGTACAGTGAAACAGGCTATATGGTACAGAGGGGACAGTGAATAGGCTATACAAATAACAGCAGCTTTATCTGAGCATTACCCAAACATAATGCCCGATACATATTTTCGAGCCTATTTTAACTTTAACTTTCAAATCCGTTTCTCCTCACCGCTGCATGAGGACGAAAACTAAAAAAGCTTTGACTCGGCGCAGGAGCGTTCGCCGCTGTTCAAAGTGTTGCCATGGCGACGGGAGCAGCAGCCCGGACTTGGCACCTGTCAGCGTGTGTGATTTAAGGCTAAGTTTGTCACCCCCTCTCTCATATAAAGCCCTGTATAAACACTTAACTACACCGAGCAGTCTGCCACCGGCTCACACGCTGCATAACAATGAGAAACAGGATAGAAAAGAGTTTAGAGAGAAATAATGGAGCTGCTGAGTGCCGTATTACTTATTTATTTATTTTAAATTGTGTTTAAAGGGCTCGTGTTTTGCAAGTTTCTGATCTATTTAATCTAATTCGATCAGTTTTCTCATCAAAAACACTTCATATCTCGGGTTGTGTTTTGTTTCATTCACACATGGTTAAAACACAAACAAACAAACGTGCGTATTTAGGGTTCTTCTCTCAAACTGAAAACGCTCCATTCCACCTTGTGATGTCATGTGGTGATACAGGAAGTGCTCCGCCTGTGTTTTTAAACTGTGTACATGTTCACTTGAAGCATTTGGATGATTTCAGACCTGGAACTGACAATCTTTACTGAATTAAAAGGTAAAAGTTACAGCAGTTGTTAAATTGAAATTGCTATCACCACATGACATCACAAGGTGGAATAGAGCATTTTGAGCTTTGGAGATGTTTTTTTTTTCTTTTTTTGTCAGATCAAAACAAAAAGGTGATCAGTTTCAAAGGCTTTACACCAAAACACATTACGTGTTCCAACAGCAAGATTTATTTTTCCTCATATTGATGCTTCTCATTTATTTATTTATTTTTCTTAAAGGTGCACTATGTAACTTTTTAGTTGGGGGTCTGTCACCTTCGTGTTTCTATGGATATGTCATTGCTCTGCCCGGAATGTTCCACAGTATGGCATTAAACAGCTCTATGGCTATATGGTACAGAGGAGGGGCAGTGAATAGGCTTTATGGTGTATATGGCTGTTAAATTGAAATTGAAAGTGGAAATTGAAATTGGAAATTGCTGTTACCACATGACATCACAAGGTGCAATAGAGCATTTTGAGCTTTGGAGATAGAGACAGTAGGGATGTAACGATATCCAAAACTCTCAACATGCATCTCACGGTACGATATTTATTGCAATATTTTGAAGAGGCTGATATAATTGTAGATGGGACACTTTTTTGCTTTTAAAATACCCTGACAAGATTTTGGTGTGAATTATTTCAGTCGTAATCCCAAGAATTCAAGTAAAAAACATATATCTTCATGTTGTCTGTGCTGAAATGAATCATGGGATATGTAGTTTCCAATGCTTATAAACTATTACTACTATAAAACCATGCATTTAAGCAAAGAAACTTGTGATTCGATATATTGTGATGGTCGATGATAATATTGTGAGACTTTTGACGACACGATATCACGATATTTTGGTTATTGTTACATCAATAGTAGACAGACTAATAACAAAGGGTTACTCATGTGCGAATGAAACAAAACACAACTCCACGTAAGTTTTTGAGAAGGGAACAGCATTATAATATGACTTAAAGCTCAGTTAATGAGTTAATTTAGCGTAATTCAGGATCTTTAATGTTAATTTTTGTTTATCAGGATTTGGTGGTTAGTCTTCATGGCTCAGGAACATTGTGGGTTAGATCCCTAGACAGGGTGTGGAGTACATATGACTTACGGGGGTTTCCCTACCACTAAAATAGGTTAAATAAGATTTAGTGATCAGGACTAATGCTGATTTATTCTTGATTGCAAAAACATTGGACATGATGTCTCATTTAGTGGGTATTTTGGTTCTTGAGACGATTATCCAATCAGAAAGCAGAATCACATGAGCCTCTCATTTGGTTTGCCAGTTTCAATGCGGAAATCCAGTTGTTTTGAACCTCAAATGACTGATGTCTGATCTGAATCCTCACTATAAACCCCAGCATCTGCAGCCAATCATTAATCAGAGCTCAGACATGACCATGAAAAACTGGAAACTGGAAAAGGCAATGGAAACCCAAGGTCATTTGTGATTGTAGTATCTCTAAAAAGTGCAGGCCACATACAGTTCTTTAAAAACATGATAAGATAAAAGAACTGTTTAAAATGTACAGTAAATACAATTAAAACCTAAAATGGAGAAGAAAAATAGTCTCTTAAAGGTCATATATTACACAAAATTGACTCTTGTGAGCTTTAAGTCATGTTATAATGTTGTTACCTCCTCAAAAACAAACCTGGAGTTGTGTTTTGTTTCATTCACATGTTTGAGTAATCCTAGCCTGATTCATCAGCCGGTTTTACTTAGTTTCACTTTGTACAAACCGTCCGACCTCGCAGCCTTAGATATCGTTCGCTCAGCGGTAGGTGGGTACTTTTTATCATTTAACCAATCGCTGCTATTTGGTCGTGACGTATGTAATGCACCACTAACAGGGCTAACTGGGATATTAAGCTTTTCCCAAATCCCGTAGGAAGAAGGACAATAACGTCTTTCCCCTTGGTAAAATTCACCAAACATTCTCTTTGTTCCGGCTTTAAATCCTCGATCTCGGGAATTGTTGACAACACTTTGCTGATTGGCTGGTGCCCGAACTCGCACTCCCGATGTTTTTGTGAACCGTCTAATGTATTCCGATTCCTGACCTAGTTGCTGGAGAGAAATTAAATTGAGCGGAGGCACTAGGTGGCGCCAGCCTGGCTAGAGTAATCCAGGTTTACAACTCCAAAACTCAAAATGTTCTGTTTGACCTTGTGATGTCATGTAGAGGTTTTCAAGTTAACAGCTACCATTTTCTAGCCAGGCTGGCGCCACCTAGTGTCTCCGCTCAATTTCATTTCTCTTCAGTGACTAGGTCAGGAATCTGAATACACTAGAACCCCGGAAGTTGTAGACCGCGCACCGGCCAATGAGTGAAGAGCTGAACCAAAACAAGTTGTGATATCAGACTGCATACGCTTTCCTCCTTTGGACTTCCTTTGTCAAATACAAACTGCATTTATATTGCACCTTTAATTCGAAAGTTCATCTCGCAGAAACGACAATGATCGTTGACAGACATGTTCACTCTCTGCTTTGTTTGCTGTTGTGCCGGCAATTACTTGGACACCACTGAGTGTTCTGGCTCATTACAAACATCACAACCAAATAACAGCGACTGGTTAAATAAAAAAAAGTACCCGTCTTTGGTCAAGCGAACGAAACCTAATGCTACACAAATCTGGCTAACCATTTACCTTTTGTTGAGTAGAGAGTGGGAATTCCAAGGCTGAAATCATGTAAATAGTTCTAGTGAAAGTGTATAGAGTTTAAAAACACAGCAGAGTACTTCCTGTATTACCACATGACATTACAAATTGTAACAAAACACAACTCCAGGCATGTTTTCGACGAGGAAACAACATTATAACAGATCAGAAAAGAGCGTAACATGGGACTGTTACAGGTTATGAATTCATTCTCTTTCTCTTCACTCCTCAAACCGCCTCTCTTTGCTTTCACCTTCCTCACTCCAGCCCTATATTTCCTTCTTATATCCAGGTTGCCCCTCCCTCCTCTCTGCTCTCTCTCCTCTCTTTCCCCCCTCACCCCAGAACCATTAATCAATTCCAGTCTTTTCCCATGGTGCCCCTGTGCTGTGGCTCTGGTAATGACCACAGAGACACGCTGGGTCCACTCTGCACTGTCAGCTGCTGTGTTCTTTAGTGAAAACAAATGCGGGCCCTCTCCCTCCGCGGGCTCCGTCGTGCGTTCATGTAAAGAGGTGGAGTATGCAGCGGGAACGGCATGCCTTACATCTCATTAAAAGTGCTACAGTGTGAGGAGAGGGAGGGGAAATGGGTTGCCAGGTTGGGAGGAGGTATGTAATGTAAGAATGTAATGGATAAGGCCTGAGCTGGTAACCTACTTTGCGTCGGCCGTGTGAAGATAAAATGTAGGTTTAATGGTATCTGGAGTTTTATTTCGCAGAACCAAACTATAGATTATTGTCATCAGCTTCGACTTAAATTAAAATGTTAGACAGAAAAGATAAAGCTGTGCACTATGTAACTTTTCTGGAGGAGGATTCGACACCTTGTACGGCATAATTTTGCATTTATTCAGTTACAGGTGTTTTTATTGCTAAATGTGGGGTCGCCTCTCCACAGATCTGACCTGTAACTGTGCAATTAAGATGATTACCAAACAGTAGATCATACGAGGCAAAATTTTACATCTCAGCAAATCCCCATCCAGAAAAGTTACATAGTGCCAGCGTTGGGAGGGTTACTTCTAAAATGTATTCCCCTACAGATTACAGATTACATACGCCAAAATGTAGTTTGTACCCAAATCTATTAAGTTACTTAAGGTGAGTAACATAATCTGAATACTTTGGATTACTTGATTTGCTGTAAAGTAGCAAAGATGAGGATATCTTCTCATAAGATGTTTTGTCTGCTAAAAGAAAATGAAAAGCCCAGACTTTACTTAACCAAATTAAAAATAGTATTGATAGAGGAAACATGGTCCACGCAGCATGGTTTAGTTAAATCCTGGTTTAGACCTGGTTTAGACCTGGTTTAGACCTGGTTTTAGACCTGGTTTTAGACCTGGTTTAGACCTGGTTTAGACCTGGTTTTAGACCTGGTTTAGACCTGGTTTTAGACATGGTTTAGACCTGGTTTAGACCTGGTTTTAGTCCTGGTTTTAGTCCTGTTTTAGTCCTGGTTTAGACCTGGTTTTAGTCTTGCTTTAGTCCTGGTTTAGGCCTGGTTTTAGACCTGGTTTAGACCTGGTTTAGACCTGGTTTTAGACCTGGTTTTAGACCTGGTTTAGACCTGGTTTAAGACCTGGTTTTAGACCTGGTTTTAGACCTGGTTTTAGACCTGGTTTAGACCTGGTTTTAGTCCTGTTTTAGTCCTGGTTTTAGTCCTGGTTTTAGACCTGGTTTAGACCTGGTTTTAGACCTGGTTTTAGTCCTGTTTTAGTCCTGGTTTAGACCCGGTTTTAGTCTTGCTTTAGTCCTGGTTTAGACCTGGTTTTAGACCTGGTTTAGACCTGGTTTAGACCTGGTTAGTGTCCAGCAATGAGTGGAATTACTGGGAAAAAAACAAACAAACAAAAAAACAAAAAAAGAGATTTAGCCCAAAATATGAAAACAGGAAAATACCGCCATGTAATCCATTTATTTCAACAAAGTAACTGTAATCCAATTACCACTCACTGAAACAGTAACTGTAACTGAATACAGTTACTCATAATTTGTACTCTGATTACGTAACTCCAGTACATGTAATCTGTTACTCCCCAACACTGCATATTGCATATTTAATAATCGAATAAATGCATCTTATATAAGTTAAATACCATATTGTGAAACATAACAGGAAAAGCAGTAGCATCTCCATGGTGAATCTGAAAAGTTACGCAGTGCACCTTTAGTTAAGTATCTATGTTTAGTCCATTTCTTACTGTCACATTGACTCATCTCACATTTTCCCATTTCCCAGTTAAATTGAGCAAAATGAAACGTCCCTTTTCCCTTGAGTGTCACAGTTCTGTTCACTGAGTCCAAACTGAACACAGAGTTTTTAATGAGCAGCACATTAGTCAAAAATAACCTGGTCTGAGAAACACGGTGAGTATTTGTAATCCTCTTAAAACATTCCAGCCATAACTAACATCTAAAGCAGATTTCACTTTTCACAGCTCCCGTCAAATGCGAATGAGAAATAATATTCAGTATATTTTGTATTTTTCCACAGGTAATTTAAAAAAAACAAAGAGTTTGAAGAGCACAAAACAGCCCATAGTTATTTAAAGATACATTACGTCACTTTTCTGGTGGAGGGAATGTATAGAAGATAATTAGTTTCATCAGATTTTGAATTTTAAATGCCACTTTTAATTTTTAAACTTAGAATTATTTTTATTCTGAATCATTTTTTAAGTGTACATTTTTAAAGTGTTTAAAATTCAAAATAAAACTGTCACCTTTTAAATATTCAGCGCAAATATTTTCAAGCCGTCAAATTCTACAGGCAAAATTCAGAGTGTAAAACATATGTGTTTACATTTTTATTTTGAATTTGAAATATATTGAATAAGTGTACTATAAAATTTCCATTCATCCATTTTCTTCTGCTTATCAGGGGCTGGGTGGCAAAAGCAGTAGTCTAAGCAGAGACTTCCAGACTTCCCACACCCCAGACACTTCCTCTAGCTCCTATCATGGGACCCCAAGGTGTTCCCAGGCCAGCAGAGAGACATAGTCCCTCCAGCGTGTCCTGGGTCTTCCCCGGGGTCTCCTTCCAGTGGAACATGCCCGGAACACCTCCCGAGGGAGACGCCCAGGAGGCATCCGGAACAGATCCCCAAGCCTCAGCTGCTCCTCTCGACGTGGAGGAGCAGCGGCTCTACTCCGAGCTCCTCCCGTCTGACTGAGCTCCTCACCCTATCTCTAAAGGAGCGTCCAGTCACCCTGCGGAGGAAACTCATTTCAACCGCTTGTGATCTTATTCTTTCAGTCATTACCTTAATTACTTAAAATTTCAGAATAAACATAATTCAAATATCTTTTTTCAGATAAAAAAAAAATCAAAGTAAGAAATTCAGCGATATTTAAAATTCAAAATCTGATGAAACAAATGATCTTCCATAGTTATGCTTCCTGCTTTTGTCCATGTAGATGTTGTTGCTTTGCCTGTAATGTCCCAGAGTATGGAATCAAGCACGTGACACCGTACAGGTCAGATCTGTGGAGAGGTCAGCTCAGTTACAGTGAGAATGTGAATTTTACAAGATATTTTCGAGCAATACAAAACACATGTAACTGAATAAATGCAAGACAGATAAGGTTAATGCTATACTGCGGAACATAGAGGCAAAGCAATGACACTCCACCAGAAAAGTTACATAGTGCCCCTTTAAGCTTTTGATTCAGGATTTTACAACAGTATATTTGTGTAAATATACTGTATAAATATGTCTAAATGAAGTGCTCTGTGAACAGTTGGCAAACATAAATTACACTGGCTGCAGAATATGGATACAACAGACTGGGAAAAAAAACAACATACAAAAAATAACGACATATGGCATTTTCTAATATGTGGCCAGCAAATGTTTCCAGTGAAATTAATTATGAGAATGTGGATATGGAACAGCACTTTGGCTACTGTTATTAATACAATTTGTGAGTCTGTGTGAGTCTGTGTGTGTGTTTGTGTAAGTGTGTGTGTGTACAAGTGAGTAAGTAGTGCTGCTATGCAAGGCTATTCTGTAATTGGTGTTTTAATAATGTATCGTGTGTCAGGGTGTGTAGAGGTTTACATGGTCAGATCTGTGGAGACGTGACACCGTTCACTGTTAGAATACATGTTTTATAAAGGTATTACTGAGCAATTAAACCACCTCCGCACCTATGCAAGATACACTTAATCCACATAGTATACCAGTGTTTCCCAAACTTTTTTTCTGGGGACCCATATTTTAAAGGTCACAAACCTCTGCGACCCAAGTTAAAGGTTGTATAGAGGATTTTTTTAAGCGAAAAGAAATACAGCGACAGTCCTTTTTCAAATGTTGTGCATGTGTGACACCTCCTTCCTCCTCCACAGCTCCCTCAGGAGAAACACCTCCTCCCGCCGTAAACGCTTGTTTACATCCAGTGCGCGTTCAGAATTACTGTTGAAGTGACCTGTGTAGAAATAATTTAGCGACCGACGCGTCAGGTTTTAGACCCTTCATCTGCTTCATTTGCGCAATTGCTGGAAGAAATCTCCAAGAATCACCTCAGTTTGTCTTCACTCTTTTTCCCCTTCTCTTCGTCTTTCAGCGACCTCAAAAACTGACTTTCTTTTGCGGCGAAGTGGTCGTGGATTCTCCTCCGCCATCGCAACAAACTTTGTGCGAACTGCGAGGAAGCTACAGTTTGAAAAACCCTCTAAGAACCGCTGCATAAACCACATAATCCCTGCATGCCATGAGTCAGTTACACTAGAAACGTAGGGAGTTTGATTGACAACCCAACAGCCAACAGAAAATGAGGGAGCCTCGTCATCTATTGGCTGAAGTTTATCTGGCCTCACTACGTCCACAGTCGATAGATTTTCATTCTTTTTTTTGGTCATCATAATTACAAGGCTGCTGCATCTCTGTAATGGTGTTATAAACTTTCACTGACAATTTGAAACTAAAAAAAAAATCCTCCATACAACCTTTAATAGACATTATTCGTAAATCACAAAAAATAGATTGGATAGGTGCAGTGGACAGATATTGTGATTTAGATTTCATCCACGATTTTTTTCAAATCAAATTTCAGTGCACATGAACATTTCCAAACATCACAGAAACTCCCATCAGACTCCATTGATGCTGGACCATTTGCGAACATTTGTTTACGTTTTACGAAATTTAAAACCACATGGCTAATTTCTAACTATAAGTGCTGAAAAAAACAGCTCACTCCTTGTGCCGCTGATACTGTAAGTTTCTGTTGGACAGTGAGTCTGTTCTGTGCTTCTGTCGCATTGTAGATGATTCATGTTAAACTTTACATGAATGCCAGGTTTAAATCCTCGCCTCCTGAATTAAAGGTTGTATACAGGATTTTTTTAAGGGAAGAGAAATACAGTGACAGTCCTTGTGCGCATTTAGAATTAGTGTTGAAGTTTCCTGTCTAGAAGTAATTCAGCGACCGACGCGTCAGTTTTTAGACCCTTCGCCTGCTTCGGTCGCGCCATCGCTGGACGAGATCTCCAAGAATCACCTCAGTTTGGCTTTGCTCCTTTTCCACTTCTCTTCTTCTTTCAGCGACCTCAAAAACTGACTTTCTTTTGCGGCGAACCGGTCGTGGATTCTCGTCCGCCGTCGCGACAAACTTTGTGTAAAATGCGAGGAAGCGACAGTTCGAAAAAAGCCTCTAAGAACCTCTGCGTAAACCACGTAATCCCCGCGCTCCGACGAGTCAGTTATACTAGGGAGTTTGATTGACAACCTAACAGCCAATAGAAAATGAGGGAGCCTCGTTTTCTATTGGCTGATGTTTATCTGGCCTCAACACGTCCACAGTTGATAGATTTTCGTTCTTTTTTTTTTGGTCATGATAATTACAAAGCTGCTGCATCTCTGTAATGGTATTTTAATCTTTGACTGACAGTTTGAAACAAAAAAAAAATCCTCCATACAACCTTTAATCTAATTATTAAATTATTAAATTATTATTATTATTATTTATTAATGTTTTTTTTTTTTTTTTTCAGCTTCTGTTAAGGGTGGGTGTGGGGAGGGCGAATCGAGGTTTGGGAATGGGGAGGAGGGGTTTAAATGTGGCATTTGTATACTTGTATATTTTGTGGCATTATTGTGTGGCCGTAAGACCACGATATAGGAAAAAAAACTAAAATTAAATAAAGTATATGTGACAAAAAAATCCTCACCTCCTCATGTTGTGGTGAATTACTTCGCTGTGCATAAACCTCGACGCAGATCCATAAATCAAAAACGACGGCGACAAGGCGACAGCAGCAGTCTGCGCTGAGTCGAACTAAACTTTGCCCTTAAACTGGGCTTTAGGAGCTCTGCAAAAAACTGCAGATTGCAATTTTCGGTCCAAAACGATAGATCGTTCAGCCTTAATTCAAAGCTTTAAGTACAAACAATCAGATACAGAGCCAGATAAAGATACCAAAAATATTTCACATTTCTGTAACTGCCAATATTTAAAATAGTGATGGTAAAAATGGAAAAATGTTCCAGTAAAATACATGAACACGTCTGGACTAAAAATACATTTCATATGAATGTAGTTCCTAAAAGAGACATTTCAATTTCATCGACTGTGTCCTCATTTATATTTATTTCCATACATAAAACTGATCTACCTGTGCACTTAAGCTTACGCAACATGCGAGCCCTGTTATCATGACGCCATATTGCTCTCATTGCACTTGTGGTCCGCCCATCCATCATTACCCACAATTCACCACCTCTCCACATCCCCTTCTCTCCTCCTCTCCCATAGCACCAGGCACAATCCATCCATCTCGCTCTCCACCCTGACCCCTGTGGGACCCTCCCTCCTTCTATATTTCAATTATTCACAGAGTAAAGCAGAGACAATTACAGCCCATTCTGTGATGTAACCAGGGCTAATGCTCGTCTTTCCGTCTGCTCGTCTGTCCGTCTGCTCGTCTTTCCGTCTGCTCGTCTGTCCGTCTGCTCGTCTGTCCGTCTGCTCGTCTTTCCGTCTGCTCGTCTTTCCGTCTGCTCGTCTTGTTCGTCTTTCCGTCTGCTCGTCTTCCGTCTGTTCGTCTTTCCGTCTGTTTGTCTTTCCGTCTGTTTGTCTTTCCGTCTGCTCATCTGTTCGTCTTTCCATCTGCTCATCTGTTCGTCTGCTCTTCTGCTTGTCTTTCTATCTGCTCGTCTTGTTCGTCTTTCCGTCTGCTCGTCTTTCCGTCTGCTCGTCTTTCCGTCTGTTCGTCTTTCCGTCTGCTCTCTTGTCTTCGTCTCCGTCTGTCGTCTGTCTCGTCTTTCCATCTGCTCATCTGTTCGTCTGCTCTTCTGCTTGTCTTTCTGTCTCTGCTCGTCTTTCGTCTTTCGTCTTTCCGTCTGCTCGTCTTTCCGTCTGCTCGTCTGTTCGTCTGCTCTCTCGTCTGTTCCGTCTGCTGTTGTCTCTTCTGTCTGCTCGTCTGTTCGTCTTTCCGTCTGCTCGTCTGTTCGTCTTTCAGTCTGCTCGTCTTTCCGTTTACTTGTCTGCGCGTCTGCTCGTCCACTCGTCTGCTCGTCCACTCGTCTTTCCGTCTGCTCGTCTTTCCGTCTGCTTGTCTGCTCGTCTGAGATGGGGAGTAGAGATGGGAGAGCGAGAAAAGAGAAGGGGGAAAAGAGGGAGGAGAAGGACAGAGAAAGGGGGTAAAGGGGAGAGCGAGGGTTAGGGTTAGGGGGAGGAGAGAAGAGAGGAGGCCGAGAAAGAAGAGAGGAGAGAGGGGAGAGAGAGAGAGAGAGGGAGGAGAGATGTGAGACGGGGAGTAGAGAGGGGAGAGAAAGACAAAGAGAGAAGAGAGAAAGGGGAGCGGAAGGAGATGAAGAGGAACAGAGGAAGGGGGTAAAGGGGAGAGGAAGGACAGAAAGGGAGAAGGTAGAGAGGGGAGACAGAAGGATGAAAGTGGAGAAGGAGGAGAGAGAAAAGGGAAAGGGGAGCGAAAGGGGAGAGAGAGAGGGGGAGACAAGAAGGAACGAGAGGAGGAAGAAGAGAGGAGAGAAGAGAGGGAAGGGGGAAAGAGGGGGAGGAGAGGGGAGAGAGAAAAGCGAGGGAGGGGGTCAAGGAGAGAAGAGACAGGAGGAGGTGTGAGGGAGAGAGTTGAGAGGAGATCATGGGAAAGGCGAGAGAGGAGAGAGAGAAAGAAGGAGGGAAGAGAGAGGAAAGAGAGGAAGGAGAAGGGAGAAAGAGGGTGGAGAGGGGAAAAAGAGGATAAATAGAAAAGAGAGAGAGGAGAAGAGAGGAGTGAAGTACTGTCAGAAAGCGAGGAGAGACGGGGAGACTGAAAGGCGCAGATATGGGTTTTAATGGTTATAAAAGGTCCATGTGGAGAAAATAATGAGAGGAGAAAGCAAAAGGTCTAAGAGTATATGTCCATAATCATTTATAATTCATTTTTCACTGCACTAACATTCACAAAAGCACTGACACAACATCACAGGGTATAGATTATCTGAAAAAACACAGATTTAATATAGAATTCATACAGCTCCTATCAATATACACTCAAAGAAACACTGCACATATTCTGTTCTCGGCAGTTACTCCCACGGCACCTGGAAACGGTCCAATTTCGTCTGATCTCTGAAGCTAAACACGACAGGGCCTGGTTAGTACTTTTATGGGAGACCTCTGAGAATACCAGGGGCCACAGTGTTCCATGGGCCGGTCTGTCCCAGGGCAGCTGTGGCTACAATAATGACTGACCACACTGCAAAAAAAAAAAAATATCCAGGCAAGTTAAAAATGACTTAAATTAAGAACTTTTTACTTTATTTCAGTAGATTTAACTTGACAAATTATCTACCAATGGAATACCGTATTTTTCGGACTACAAGGCGCAATATCAATAATGTTGAATTCTCTCGTCTATTTTCCTACATACGGCGCATTAAGAGAAACAAACGGACGACACTTGAGTCTGATTGGTGTTTTTATTGTAGTTTTCACATGTTTTCTGTATATTTGTATTTGTAACTGTTTCTTCTATTTTGTTGACTTGGATGTGAAGCGCTTTGGTCAGCTGAAGTTGTTTTAAATGTGCTATAAATATAAACTTGAATTGAATGAATTGAATTGATAGTTTAGCCCAGGCGTCCACGATCCACTGGCAGATCGTGGCATAATTCGCTGTTGGTGAATGTGGATTATGAACGTGAATGTGGGTGTATAATTTAAGTTTGTTTTTTTTATTTCCTACGAGGAGGACTCAAATATACAATGAGTAATAATTCGTTTAATGCAGCTTTGCGCACATTTGTTTACATTTTACAGAAACGAAACTTAAAACCACATGGCTCATTTGCATAAATTATAAGCACTGAAAAAAAAAAAAAAAAACTGCTTGCTCGCTCTTACTCTGCGATGCTCCTGACTACTGTAGCCATAATCCTCCGACAATCCATCAAGTGGTGCGGCTTCATAGTTTACCAAAGTCGTGCTAAAACATTTTGACAGATTTTTGAGCGCCGTGTACCACATAAAATCAGTTCGAGGACTGTAAGTACAACCAGAATTAATATATAAGGTGCACTGTTGATTTTTGAGAAAATTTAAGGATTTTAAGTGCACCTTATAGTCCGAAAACTACGGTAAGAGTGTATTTCTTAATTCAAGCGACATTCGTTTTTCTTATCTTAAAGGTGCAACATTTCTGCTAGGGAGTTCAACACTTGTTTAACTCCATGTTGTTTTTTCTTGAAATGTTCTACAGTATGGCATTTTAATTTAACAATCTCCATGGCGACAAGCAGGCTACATCACCAGGCCAAATTACGGGTCAGATCTGAGGAGACGTGGACCCACTCACCAAAATAACACGTTTTGCAGTAGTTTTGAGCAATAAAAACTCCTGTAATTGAATAAGTACAAGGTATATTTGTTTAATGCCATACTGTGGAACATCAACAACATCACCATGAGACAAGCAGATGGCGGACCCTGCACCAGAAAAGTTACACAGTGCACCTTTAAGTGTAGTAAGATGTATTTTCATATAAGTCTTGGTAGATACTTTTAGTGAAATGTACTCAAATCGTGATAAAATTGTCTTGATTAAAGTCGTCTTAACTTAAAGATTTTAGTTTTTGCAATGGACCAGCAGGTAACGTGAGTGAAGTGTCTTGCCCAATGACACAACAACATCACGCATAGAGTCCTGCAGCAAAGGGAAAGTAAGGAATTGGTAAAAAACTGTGACATCTCTTCAGTACATCTTACTTATTCATTTGGATGGTTTAATAGCACGCTTTCAAAGACTAAATTACGACTATAATATTAACGTGCCAGTCTTTGGTTCACAGTGGAGAACATTGTACAGAGCGGCCGTCACAACACAAGGATTTCTTTGTCATCTCCGTTCACATGACAATGACCGTGTTTTGACAGAAAACTGAACACTCGTACAAGTTCAGCGATTCAGTGCAAAATGAATCTCTATATCGGGAACGGCAGTAAAACTTGAAGATTATTTCGAGACATTTTTCACCTACACAATAGAAATCATAGGTTACTAAAACAAGATTAAACCAGGACTAAACCAAGTCTAAACCAGGACTAAACCAAGTCTTAACCAGGACTAAAACAGGACTAAACCAATACTGAACAAGGACTGAACAAGGACTGAACCAGGACTAATCTTGGACTTGAGAGCGAGAGAGAGAACGCCAGGACCATGGAGCAGGGTGTCTGCAAATCACGATCGGGCGACGACTGCACGGCTGAGCGCTGCGCCGGTCCTTTCGCCCGCAGTCACCTGATGATCTATGCGAATGCACCTCCAGGCCCATCCCGTCACTCAGTTTTGTTTCAGTCCTGGTTTAGACCTGGTTCAGTCCTGGTTCAGTCCTGGTCCCTCATGTCTCAGGTCACTATAGGACAGTTCTGCAGATATCATGAACCTATGCAGTTTGTTTTCACCATTGCTAATAGCTCCAGACTGACATTTAAGTTGTAGCTATTTTATGTTTTTTTTTTATTTTTTTTTTTTTTTATCTCACGTCGGGAGAAGTGGGTGGACTTACTTAGATTAATATCCCAACCATGTTTTAGAAAATAAAACAATTTTAAGGTTATTCTCGGTCACACCACATGACATTTTTTAAGGTCGTAGCCAATTCATGTAGATAAAAAAAAGAACACTAAAAATGCTTAATGAATGATTTATGCATAATTGACATTGTAAATATCTGAAACAATTCAATACACTGTAAAAACTCAAATCTAGCCAAGGTAACATGACTTGAATTCACAAAGTTTGATCATGATTTGAGTAAATTTGACTTGACAAGTAAAATTATCTGCAAATGAAACCAGACTTTTTGTACTTAAAATATGAAAATACATCTTGCTGCAAAAAAATCTCAATTTAAGTAATTTTAACTTAACCTTGATATTGATTTTTGCAGTGTAGAAACTAACATTTGAGTGTTTTCAGGTTGGCTGCGTTCAGACTGCAGCCTGAAGTGATCCAAATCAGATTTTTTGGCCCCTATGTGACCTGTATCTGATCTTTTAATGACAGTCTGAACGACACAGATCCGATTTTTTCAAATGCGACCCAGGCCACTTGGATATGTGCTCCTGAAACCGATACATATCTGATCTTTTGACATGCGACTTCAGTCTGAACGGCTAAAGCGCATTCATCTGACCCACACGTTATCAACAAGCCACAAACGTCACTATTCTGCGCTGAAGTAGACGAAAATTGTTAATGAACTCCGTGTCACTGAAGCGAAGCACATCACCACTCACCACTCTTGGCTACGTCTCCACATCCACACGTTCCTTTCAACGGACGTCGCTGCCGCTGCCCCACAAAACACCACGGCCAAAAAACCTCGTCCTTCTCCTTCTCAATCTCCTCCTTAAAACAAGTAAGTTGTTCATGTTCTGGCTCCGGTACGAGAGGAACTTTAAAATCTCCAGGTGCTCAATGCTCGCGTCCATGTTTGGACAACTTCCGTAAACACAGAGATGCTCGCTGCGGTTGACATCGTCGTGTCTCCAGTGCACATGCGGGACACTTTCGGGCTGTTTAAAGTTCACACAGGAGATCACATACAAGTCACATTTAATTGGAAATGTGAACGACCTCGCAAAAACATCGGATTTCACAAAAAAATTGGAATTGAGTGTTAAGCCCTGCAGTCTGAACGTAGCCTTTGAGAGAAGAAATAAATACGCGGGATTTGTGTGTTAAACTTGTGTGAATGAAAGAAAACACAACTCCAGGTCTGTTTGTGACATTACAGCATAGATCAGAAAAGTATATTGGCCCTTTAACCAGTAGAAGCTCATACAACATAGAGAAAAAAAAAAAAAAAAAAAACAACAACAAAAAAACTAACAAAAAAAGAAAAAATCTAACAAAACAACAAAAAAGAAACAAACGAACAAACAAAAAAGCAAAAACAAACAAACAAGAAGCTCATACACCACAATAAGAAATGCATCAGTCATTCTTACAACCATCACATCAGACTTGAATAACTCTCCTCACCGTCAGTAGCAGCGGCCCTTTCAGGAATGTTAATGTTTTCACAATAATCCCTGGTCCATTCATCACACTCTAACGGCTTCATAATAACTTTACAGACGGTGAGAGGATGAATGAGGTCTTATCTGAACATTAAACTGTCAGAGCCGCTTCTCGCGCTGATTTATGGCCAACGGAACATTTCATTAAACAGATGATAATGATGTGCTTGAGTTTGGTCCTGTCCACGATTTTAGGGCAGGCAAATGGTAAGAAAATATTTGAAAAAGTAGTGATTCAAAAGGTGCACCCTGTCGCTTTTCAGGTACAGGGTCCAACACCTGCTTGGCGTTTAATTTAACTATCTCCATGGAGACAAGCAGCCACATCAACAGACCAACTTCCAGGTCAGATCTATAGAGAAGTGAGCTCAATCACAGTGAGAATGCATGCCTTTGTGGTACTTTTGAGAAATAAAAACAGCTGTAAATGAATAAATACAAGATTTATTTGTTTAAAGCCAGAGGATGCATTGTGTCACTATGAGTCAGTTGAAGTTAGAAAACAATTCCTTAAAAATATGTTGCTTAAGGCAGTGTTTTTCAATAGGTGAGGCCCGTGACACAAGTGAAGAAAAAATTGTGCATGTGTGTATTAGCTGTAAGATTGTGTCGCCATTCTGACAACCTATTCATATTTTGGAAGCGTCATCTTTTTTGCCTTTTATATGCAGCACAGATCAGGCCACTAAAATCAGGACAAAAAACATATCTAAACCAGGTCTAAACCAGGTCTAAACCAGGTCTAAACCAGGTCTAAACCAGGTCTAAACCAGGACTAAACCAGGTTTAAACCGAGTAAACTCTAACCAGGACTAAACCAGGACTAAAATCAGGACAAAAATCAAACCAGGACTAAACCAGACAACCAGGACTAAACCAGGACTAAAACAGGACAAAAACCGGTCTAAACCAGGTCTAAACCAGGACTGAACCAGGACTAAACCAGGACTAAACCAGGACTAAAATCAGGACAAAAACCGGGTCTAAACCAGGTCTAAACCAGGACTAAACCAGGACTAACCAGACTAAACCAGGACAAACCAGGACTAAACCAGGACTAAACAGGACTAAAAGGACAAAGGACTAAAACAGGACCAGACTAAACCAGTAAACCAGACTAAACCAGGACTAAAAGGACAAAGACCGTCTAAACCAGGACTAAACCAGAGACTAAACCAGGACTAACCAGGACTAAACCAGACTAAAATCAGACAAAAACCGTGTCTAAACCAGGACTAAACCAGGACTAAACCAGGACTAACCAGGACAAACCAGGACTAAAATCAGGACAAAAACCGTGTCTAAACCAGGTCTAAACCAGACTAAACCAGGACTGAACCAGGACTAAACCAGGTCTAAACCAGGACTAAACCAGGCCTAAACCAGGACTAAAATCAGGACAAAAACCGGGTCTAAACCAGGTCTAAACCAGGACTAAACCAGGACTGAACCAGGACTAAACCAGGACTAAAATCAGGACAAAAACCGTGTCTAAACCGGGTCTAAACCAGGTCTAAACCAGAACTAAAACCAGGACTAAAATCAGGATAAAAAATGGGTCTAAACCAGGTCTAAACCAGGACTAAAATCAGGACGAAAACCAGGACTAATCCAGGACTGAACCATATTATTTGAGTATTGTATAAATGTAACTTTTCTGGACAACAGCTTGTTTCTTGTTGGCATTAAACTATATCATCTCCGTGGAGACAAGCCATCAAGTGAAGGAACAGGTCAGATCTGTAGAGCGGTGACTCTGCTCATGCTAAAAATGCATGTTTGTAATGTATTTTTAAGTGATAAATAAACAAAAACAGTGTTGTGTTTAAGTTTATTTTGTAATATTTATCTTGATTTGAGGGCCTATTTAAGAGAGCTGCAGGAGCTCAGTTGGTAGAGTGTTTGTCCCAAGGGCTCAGGTTTGCACAGGGACAGTGGGGACATGTCACAATCAATATTTGGGGAAGACACAATAGTCCCAACCAATATTTGCCATTTTAATAGACAAAAATGTACACTTAGTCTGATATTTTTCCAAACTCTGTGATATTAATTTAACACGTTTTAAGTCACATTTTGTTTATTAGATGTTCTGAGATGTATTCAGTGATATGACGACGTGGTTACCCCTGCCGCTATTTCATTGGCTGCAACAGAGTGATGTCATTAGTGGAGCCAGGAGTCTAAACTGTGGAAGCGGCAGGACAGGGCCGCACCTGAACATGACATCTTGAGCAGGCCTGAGTGAAGACGCTGCGCACCAAACTCTGAAAACTTATCAAAAGGAACTTACTTGGCGTCATCTTCAATTCGACTTGCCTTATAATGAGTCACTGCAGAAAAAGAGCGACTATTGCCACTTGGGATGGGCGTTCGATGAAATTTTCTTAATAGATCATCGGGAGAATTAACGATCAATTATCGATTACTCATTAATGTTTTTATATTAAAATGATCATCATTATTATTACTATCTGCACTGCTAATCTGCATAAATAAATTCAACTTTACGACATATAAACCGTAACGACTCTAGAGCCACATCAGCCTGTTGGAGATTATAATGTGTTTAAAGGTTGTATGGAGGATTTTTTTTTTTGTTTCAAGTTGTCAATGATAGATTATAGAGGTGCAGTAGCCTTGTAATTATGATGACCAAAAAAAAGAGAATAAAAATTCATCAACTCTGGACGTGGTGGGGCTAAACATTTGCCAATAGATAACGACACTGCCTCGTTATCTGTTAGCTGACAGGCTGTCAATCAATCTCCCTACGTTTCTAGCGTAACTGACTTGCCTGCGCCGCCGGTACGTGGTTTACGTACGACTGTCACGCAGTCCACAGACGCAAGACGCACAGACGCTGTTTACTCCACCAACGCAACAGTTCTTAGCGGCTTTTTTTGACCTATATCTTCCTCGCAGTTCGCACAAAGTTTGTTGCAATGGCGACAAGAATCCAGGAGCAGTTAGCCGCAAAAGAAAGTCCGTTTTTGAGGTCGCTGAAAGAAGAAGACAAGGGGAAAAGCAGCGAAGCCAAACTAAGGTGATTCTTGTAGATTCATTCCAGCGATGGCGCGACTGAAGCAGACGCAGGGTCTAAAGACTGACGCACTGGTCGCCAAATTACTCCTGGACAGGTCACTTCTGCTTATTATGAAAACGTACTTTATTTCCAAGAGCTAGTCAAACGTTTTTCAGGACACGAAAGCGATATCCTATGTCTGAAAACGTAATTTTCAAGGCAAAGAAAAGAGTCCGCTTGCTGCTGCGTGTTGTAGCTAGTTCATTCGCACTGAATCTCCGCGCAACCTTCTCTGCACCCCTTTCCTGCTCCTCTCCCCGCTGCCCAATCCGCTCTTCCCCCTGCTCCTCACTTTCTCGTCCGCTCAACCCGCTCCCCCCGCTCCTCACTTCTCCGTCTGACTAACCAACACTGTAGTTAGTTGTTTACAAGTCATGTGCAGCTCACCGGCTGTAAACAAACCTGTTTCTGGCGTAGTGAGGAGGCGGGAGGAGGTGTTTCTACGTAGGAGCTGTAGGGGAGGGGGGGTGGTTTCACGCATGCGCAACATTTGAAAAAGGACAAACAGTCGCTGGATTTCTCGTTCCTATAAATAAATAAAGTACGTTTTCATAATAAGCAGAAGTTTCCTGTCCAGGAGTAATTTGTGGACCAGTGCATCAGTCTTTAGACCCTGCGTCTGCTTCAGTCGCGCCATCGCTGGAATGAATCTTCAAGAATCACCTTAGTTTGGCTTTGCTGCTTTTCCCCTTGTCTTCTTCTTTCAGCGACCTCAAAAACGGACTTTCTTTTGCGGCTAACTGCTCCTGGATTCTTGTCGCCATTGCAACAAACTTTGTGCGAACTGCGAGGAAGATATAGGTCAAAAAAAGCCGCTAAGAACTGTTGCGTTGGTGGAGTAAACAGCGTCTGTGCGTCTTGCGTCTGTGGACTGCGTGACAGTCGTACGTAAACCACGTACCGGCGGCGCAGGCAAGTCAGTTACGCTAGAAACGTAGGGAGATTGATTGACAGCCTGTCAGCTAACAGATAACGAGGCAGTGTCGTTATCTATTGGCAAATGTTTAGCCCCACCACGTCCAGAGTTGATGAATTTTTATTCTCTTTTTTTTGGTCATCATAATTACAAGGCTACTGCACCTCTATAATCTATCATTGACAACTTGAAACAAAAAAAAAAAAACAAAAAAAATCCTCCATACAACCTTTAACCCACCTCGCCCCTAGTGTCTGCGTGGTCTGGTGTATGAATGGGTGAGTGATTCCTTGTTGTAAAGCGTTTTTTTGAGAGCCTTGAGGGTGGAAAAACGCTGTGTAAAAATGTGACTGTTTATTTCTATTCTTCGCTGTTCTTAAACTGGAATTTCCCGATTGTGGGACAAATAAAGCCTCTCCTATTTTATCTTGAATGCCATACTGTGGAGCATTTCAGATAAAACTATAGGTTAATAATCAGTATATTGTACTTGTGCTGAATGTATGTTGTCACTGTGTTGTTTTATGTTTTTACTGCTCAAACTAATTGCCCCCAGTGGAATTTAAAAAAAGTCTGAAACTGAATGTGAGAGTGTATTAAAAATAAAAAATGAACAAAGACAGGAAACAGCTGAGAACACAGATTTCATAAAACATTAGCTCTTCTATTTCTCTTTCGGACGAAGCAGAGGGAGCGACGGAGACGCTAGTGATGAGCACCGCCACGGAAGAACAGAAACACACTCGATTCAGAGAGACTCGCTCGAGAGAAAGAGAGAAAGATGGAGAGAGATGGAGACATAGAAAGAGAAATAGAAAGAGAGGAGTTATAAAAGAGAGGGGCAGAGGAAGAGAGTGGAAGAGGGAGAGGTGGGGCTTCAAAAGTGGAGAGAGAGATGGAGAGGGGGAAAAAGGGAGAGAGGGAGAAATAGAAAGAGGGGGGGAAGAGCTATAAAGGGGCAGAGGAAGAGAGAGAGAAAGGAAAGAGCGATGGAAAGAGGTGAAAGGAGAGAAAGAAAGAGAAGAAGGACAAAGGGGTTGTAAAGGGGCGGAGGAAGAGCGAGGAAAAGAGAAATGGGCGGAGCATCAAAATAGAAGAGAGAGAGATGGAGAGAGGGAAAGAAAGGGAGGGAGAGGGTGAGGGCATAGAAGAGAAGAGAGAAAGAGAGGGAGAGGAGCTGTAAAAGAGAGGGGCAGAGGAAGAGGGAGAGAGAGAGGTGGGTCATCAAAATTGAAGAGAGAGAGATGGAGAGGGGAAAAAAGGGAGAGAGGGAGAAATAGAAAGAGAGGGGGAAGCGCTTTAAAGGGGCAGAGGGAGAGAGAGAGGAGAGGGGCGTCAAAAAGGAAAGAGAGATGGAAAGAAATGAAAGAGGAGAAAAAGAAAGAGGGAAAGGACAGAGGGGTTATAAAGGGGCAGAGCAATAAAATAGAAGAGAGAGATGGAGAGGGGGAAAGAAAGAGGGACAGAGGGGGCATAAGAGAAATAGAAAGAGAGGGAGAGGAGTTGTAAAAGAGGGGCTTCAAAAGTGGAGAGAGAAAGAGAGAGAGAGAGAGATGGAGAGGGGAAAAAGGGAGAGAGAGAGAGAGAGAGAGGGTGAGGGCATAAAAGAGGAGAGAAATAGAAAAAGAGCTATACAGGGGCAGAGGAAGAGAGAGAGAGAGGAGCGGGGGATCAAAAGAGGAGAGAGAGAGATGAAAAGAGAGGGTGAGGGCATAAAAAGGTGAGAGGAAGAAAGAGAGGAGAGGGACATCAAAAAAGGAAAGAGATGAAAGAGGAGAGAAAGAAAGAGAAAAAGGACAGAGGGTTATAAAGGGGTAGAGGAAGAGAGAAAGGGGCAGAGCATCAAAATAGAAGAGAGAGAGATGGAGAGGGGGAAAGGAAGAGAGAGAGGGAGAGACAGAGAGGGTAGGAGCAGAAAAAGAGAGAAAGAAGGAGGGAAAGAAAGGAATACAAAGGGGGGAGGATTTATAAGAGAGGGGCAGAGGAAAAGAGAGAGGTGGGGCATCAAAGGTGGAGAGGGAGAGAGATGGACGGGGTCAAAAAATGAGAGGGAGAAATAGAAAGAGAGAGGGAAGAGCTATAAAGTAGCAGACGAAGAGCGAGAGGAGTGGGGGCATCAAAAGAGGAGAGAAAGAAAGAGGGAGGGAAAGGACGGAGGGGTTATAAAGGGGTAGAGGAAGAGAGAGAAAGGGGCGGAGCATCAAAATCGAAGAGAGAGAGATGGAGAGAGGGAAAGAGGGAGGGAGAGAGAGAGGGTAGGGGCATAGAAAGAGGGAGAAAGAAGGAGGGAAAGAAAGAGAAATAGAAAGAGGGAGAGGAGTTATAAAAGAGAGGGGCAGAGGAAGAGAGAGAGAGGTGGGGCTTCAAAAGTGGAGAGGAGAGATGGAGAGGGGGAAAAGGGAGAAATAAAGAACTAGAAAGAGAGGGGGAAGAGCTATAAAGGGGCAGAGAAAGAGAGAGAGAAACGAAGTGGGGCATCAAAAAAGGAAAGAGGGATAGAAAGAAAGACTAAGAGAAAGAAAGAAAGAAAGAGAAAGAAAGAAAGAGGGAAAGGATGGAGGTGTTATAAAGGGGCAGAGCAATAAAATAGAAGAGAGAGATGGAGAGGGGGAGAGAAAGAGGGAGGGAGGGGGCATAGAAAAGAAGAGAGAAAGAGAAATAGAAAGAGAGGGAGAGGAGTTGTAAAAGAGGGGCTTCAAAAGTGGAGAGAGAAAGAGAGAGAGAGAGATGGAGAGGGGGAAAAGGGAGAGAGGGAGAGAGAGGGTGAGGGCATAAAAGAGGAGAGAAATAGAAAAAGAGCTATACAGGGGCAGAGGAAGAGAGAGAGAGGAGCGGGGGATCAAAAGAGGAGAGAGAGAGATGAAAAGAGAGGGTGAGGGCATAAAAAGGTGAGAGGAAGAAAGAGAGGAGAGGGACATCAAAAAAGGAAAGAGAGATGGAAAGAGGTGAAAGAGGAGTGAGGACAGAGGGTTGTAAAGGGGTAGAGGAAAAGACAGGAAGAGAGAAAAGGGAACCAAAATAGAAGAGAGAGAGAGATGGAGGGGGGAAAGCAAGAGAGAGGAAGGAGAAAGGGGTGGGGCATAGAAAAAGAAGAGAGAAAGAGAAATAAAAAGAGAGGAAGAGGAGTTATAAAGGAGTTATAAAAGAGAGGGGCAGAGGAAGAGTGAGAAGGAAAGAAAGAGGTGGGGCATCAAAAGTGGAGAGAGAGAGAGAGAGAAGAGAGAGATAGAGAGAGAAGAGAGAGGGGGGGGGGGAGAGAAGGCAGAGAGAGAGGGTGAGGGCATAGAAAGAAAAGGGAAAGAAAGAGAAATAGAAAGAGGGGGAGAGGAGTTATAAAGGCCAGGGGGCAGAGGAAGAGAGAGATGGAGAGGAGGAAAGACAGAGAAAGAGGGATGGAGAGAGAGGATGGGGCATAGAAAAGAAGAGAGAAAGAGAAATAGAAAGAGAGGGAGAGGAGTTATAAAAGAAAGGGGGAAAAGGGAGAGAGGGAGAGAGAGGGCGAGGGCATAGAAAGAAGAGGGAAAGAAAGAGAAATAGAAAAGAGAAGAAATAGAAAGAGAAGGGGAAGAGCTATAAAGGGGTGGAGGACGAGAGAGAGAGGAGTGGGGGCATCAAAAAAGGAAAGAAAGGTGGAAGAGATGAAAGAGGAGAGAAAGAAAGAAAGAGGCAAAGGATGGAGGGGTTATAAAGGGGTAGAGGAAGAGAGGAAGGGGCAGAGCAACAAAATAGAAGAGAGAGGGAAGGAGGGAGCGAGGGAGAGGGTGTGGGCATATAAAAGAAGAGAGAAAGAAATAGAAAGAGAGGAGAGGAGTTATAAAAGAGAGAGAGGTGTGGCATCAAAAGAGGAGAGAGAGAGAGAAAGAGAGATGGAGAGGGGAAAAGGGAAAGAGGGAGAGAGAGGGTGAGGGCATAAAAAGGGAGAGAAATAGAAAGAGATGAAAGAGGAGAGAAAGAAAGAGAAAAAGGACGGATGTTGTTATAAAGGGGTAGAGAAAGAGAGAAAGGGGCAGAGCATCAACATAGAAGAGAGAGAGATGGAGGGGGGAAAGAAAGAAAGAGAGAGAGAGGGAGAGAGGGAAAGGGGCAGAGAAAGGAGGAGAAAGAAGGAGGGAACGAAAGAGCAATAGAAAGAGAGGGAGAGGAGTTATAAAAGAGAGAGGCAGAGGAAGCGAGAGAGGAGTGGGGCATCAAAAGAGGAGAGAGGGAGAGAGAGAGAGAGAGAGAACAGAGGGTTGTAACGAAAGGAAGAGAGAAAGGGACATAGCATCAAAATAGAAGAGAGAAAGATGGAGAGGGGGGAAAGAAAGAGAGGGAAGGAGAGAGAGGGTGGGGGCATAAAAAGAGGGGAAAAGAAAGAGAAATAGAAATAGAAGCAGAGGAAATATAAAAGCGAGAGGCAGAGGAAGAGAGAGGAAAAGAGAGAGAGGGTTGGAGCTTCAAAAGAAGAGAGAGCGAGATGGAAAGAGAGGGTGAGGGCATAGAAAGAGGAGAGAAAGAAAGAGGGAATGGACAGAGGGGTTATAAAGGGGTAGAGGAAGAGAGAGGAGAAAGAAAAAGAGAGAGAGCAGTGGCATAGAAAGAGGGAGAAAGAAGGAGGAATAGAAAGAAAAATAGAAAGAAAGGGGGAGGATTTATAAGGGAGGAGGGCAGATGAAGGGAGAGAGAAAGAGAGAGAGGAGGCTTCAAAAGAGGAGAGAGAGAAGAACAGAGACTAGAAACACGAAAGAGTCACAGAAAAAGAGATACAGGGAGAGAGGGAAAACATAGAAAATAAAAAGGGGGAGAGAGAAAGAGAGGGGGGAGATAGAGAGACAGAAAGAAGAAGAAGAAGAAGAGACAGCAAGACAACAGGGCATAGAAAAAAAAGAGTGAAAGAGAGAAAGTGAGAAAAGGGACGTAGAACAAGCATGGGCACTGAAAGAAAAGAGAGAGAGAAAGCGAGTCGCAGCAAGAGAAAGAGAAAACAATGGAGAGAAAGAGAAGAAATGAAGAGAGGTCTAGTCCTTGGAGTGCACACAAAGGCCGTAAAGATCCTCGTGCGACTTTTAAAACTGGAAGCACCACTCTGTCTTGTTTCCCTGACACACTTGTCCCCAGGACGACTTCAACGGGCGATTTTACTGCTGCGGTTGCCATGGAAATAACATACTATGCCGCTCAATCTCCCCGAATTGGAAGTTTTTACGGTCCCTTTTGGATTTTTTTTTTTTGAGAAAACAAATAAATTCCTTTTTAACATTCTGTGATTGTGTCGAAAAACAAGTTCTTCTACACGATACATTCATTTTCTTGTCTTTTATGCTAATTTGTAATGTTATTATCGAGTGTTTAAAACAATGAATCCAATGCTTCTTGTAATATAAGGTTGGAAAGAGTATCGAAAATCAGATACTATCGATACTAAAACAAGTATCGGAACTAGATTCTCATTTGGGCTGGTATCAATATTAAAAAAAGTTACATTCACAGGACAGAAATGTACCTTTACTTCTGTAACACTGGATATTTAAAATGGTATTCGAGTAGCAGAAAGAAAGTTTGGCGTGAGACAGAAACTTGTGAGGGACTGGATGGAGAACACAGCGTCATGGCAACCGGGAGGAATGCACCGTGCAGCTTTCCTGGAAGTCACTGGATGGATCAACAAAGTCTGGACTTCAGTGACACCGAAACCATCCTGTCGGGATTCAGAAAGGCCGAAATAATTCTGACTGGAACTGATGCTGAGTTTGACGACAGCTACACAGTTTACCTCCAGAGGTCGCGGAGTTGCTCAGAAGTGACACCGAGGATGAAGAATTGAATGGATTTAGATAAACTTGTTCTGTTGTTTATGTTATAGTTTATCTGAAGAACTGTTCATATGTGACGTTAACAGTCTGTTCTTCTCTGTTCTATTGTTATTACTAGAACTTGCCTGTCAAGATGAAATGTCGGTTCCTGGTCTCTGATTTTACCAAATAAATTTACCCCCAAAGTTTTTTCTCCTTCATTATGGATTTTTTGGCTGGTGCGACTTATACTCTGAAAAATACGGTATCTCAAAAACTCACTGTAATACATTAAAAATCAGAATTTTAGCTTCCTACATCTGTATTAAATAATCTTGGCCTATAGAATGCCGTGATCACATTTGAAACCCAGCAATTCTTACATATTTGAGCCCCTTTTTCGTTCAAAACCTCTCGTACAAACCGTATCTGAAAAATACGGTACATAAAGTCCTAATTGGGCTCCAAAAAATGAACAAAAACAACTGCAGTTATTTCCAGGATTCCCAGGAAATGAGTCGTCTTGTCCCGGGATTTGATTCATGTCATTTTCGGGAAAAATATTAAACCCTATTGCCGTTATCAACTGATACCAATGCAGGGACTTATAATAACATTTTCTTTAAACTAAAATAAGATGAAGCCAATCCAGATTTGTTATGTAGCTGTTATTTGTCTCTCAAGTAACTTATACAACTTTTGTGTAAATGTGTCTTATTACATCAGTTTATATGTCCAATCGGGATATCATCTGAACTAATTTGGAATTCAATATCCAATCCAGCAAATTTTTCAGTATCTGCACCAATATTCGATACCGGTATCAGATCCTAATATAGAGTATTCGCCCGTGGAACACTATGGAAACTACCCGGACAAGGGATTACACACAGAAAGTACTATTATTGAATGTTAAAAATGAGTTGTAGTAATCAGCTTTTTAGTAGCAAGTTGCATTTAAGTAGTATTAATTTAGTGGTGGTAGTAAATCCCAGTTGAAATCATAGTATTTGTAAGGTAACACTGACTTGACGCCGCTTCACTCACACTCAGTCGTCCTGGCTTTGTTTACCACTGTTAGAAGAAAAGTCACTTAAGATATAATTTCTCCATTTTCTTTTCTTCATTCTGTTGTTGGTGCTCAGTGTGACGCTGCGGAGCCCTGTGATCCTGACAGAGCTTTGTGTGTGAACGTAATTATCCTGCTCCAAAAGGCTGCAGTTTGTCTGACCCCAAACACTCGTCCAAATGCCTCTCTCTGTGTTCAAAAGTCAAGAGACAAAACAGCTTTATTCATTCAACCCCACAACAATTTCACTTTGTTTTCTGCTATTATCGTTTCTGAAAAGACCAAAACAAATTATTCAACGCAAAGTTCAAGTGGGAGAAAGTAAAAGCATTTTTACTCACTACTAAAGCTTGTTTTTGTGTTGCACTTTTATCAAAATATTGTGAATTTATATGAATGACCTGTTTTTTTTTACTATAAACATAGCTTGAAAAAGAAACAATCTTACTGTTATATTTAGTACTACATTTCTATATTTTATTCTTATTCTTATATTTTTGCTCTTCTTTGGTATTATATTATATTGTGATGTGTGAGCTACACGACCTTGGCGATCGACTGGTAGATCGTGATCGACGTATTGAGCACCCCTGGTGTGGGTAGATCGCCGTGTCTTAGTACTCGTCTTGGACTCGATCACGTTTGGACTCGGTCTTGTCTCTCTCTCAAGGTCTGACACTCAACAAGTGCGATCATATTTCATTACGGCCGCTGCTGTTGGCAATAAACTTGTAGCGGGGTGCAGGAGCGTGTGTGGCGTCTCAGTGCAGCCTGTGCGCTCATTTGAAACCCGCGGAGACTCTACGGCACATCACAAACACACACGCTCCCTATGCACGGCTCGTCTGCGACAGCGTGTGCCCTCATGTACCAGTGTGCATCACAGGGCAGGTAAACTTCTTAAACATCCTACCTGTCCATCTGCCTCACGTCAGCACGCCGCCCCTCGCCTTTTCACGCTCTCGCTCCTTCCTGCGTACAGCGAAAACAAGCCCCTCCCTCCCACAGTGCGGCTGATTAGAAGAGCAACACGAAACGTGAACCAAAAACAAGTCTAAATTTGTGTTACAGTGTTGGCACAAAGCAGGTCTACAACATAGAGCAGATCTACAGAACAGACCTACTGCCACATTTGGCTGAAGTTTGTCTAACAAAAGTGCACAAATGCATCTGTGTTTGTCACGATGTGCGTTTGGTTTGGTAAACGTGCAGAGGCTGGTAAATATCACTGCAAAACCAGAAAAAAATGCAACTCCAGTTTGGAACTTTAAAAAACAGGTTTAAAAATCTTCCTTCACTTTTTTCACAGTTTTGTGTAAAGTGCCAGAGGAAGTTCTCTTAAAGAAGAGGTTCTCAAACTGTGGGTGAGGGTCCAAAAAAGGGGCACAGAGTGTTTCAGTGCAGTTTGCTTGGCTTTGTATTAGGTAGATCATTTTGACTTGGTCATTTTGTAAGTAGCTCGCATGCTGAAAAAGTGTGAGCACCCCTGGTATAAATCAACACTTCAGAAGGCAGTATTGTTCCACGGTTTTACACCACATATAGACCCAGAAACTTTTACGGGTAAATTTCCATTCTCTCTGAAATTATGAGTTCTCTCTCTCATTTCAAACATGTCTGAATAAAACAAAACAACTCTGGATACGTTTTTGAGGAGGTAACAACATTATAACATGTCTTAAAGCTCACAAGACTCAATTTTGCGTAATATAACACAATTCAGATTTGTACATTTCCATTGCGAGTTCAGATTCTTCAGTGGCGTTGTTCAAGCTCCAAGACATTATGTCACAGGAACTCAACAATGACTCAAACCGCTGGCAGGGAACTCGGTGACCTTATCCAACAAGGAAGTAAAACATCCTCTGTGCAAAAACTCTACTGGAGCACTAACGGCTAACAGCTAATGGCTAACGGCTAACGGCTAACAGATCCAGAGAGAACACACGGGAACAATGAGCTACGCAGCATTTTATTAGTTTTAAAGATCCTATATATGCAAAATTGATTCATGTGAGCTTTAAACTATATTATAATGCAATCACACATGTTTGAGTAGGGTGACCAGAATTTCAAAATAAAAAAATTAAACATCCCTGATTCGGGTTGGTTGGTAATAATAAAATTGTGAAACGAGTGCATAATTAAGGAAAACTGTTCTGCACTCAGCACTAATGTGAGTGAGTATAATTTATGCCTCTGTTTACTTTTTGACAGGGATCAGATTGGTCAAAAATAGAGACACCTGGGACATTTCTCATGTAAAACTGGGACAAATCACTGGTTTTGGATAAATCTGCTGGGACAGGGGACACAGGGCTCAAAATTGGGACTGTCCCGGGCAGATAGGGACGTCTGGTGACTCTATATATTATGCAAAATTGTTTCATATGAGCTTTAAACCATGTTATAATGCTATTACGTTGTCACCTGGAGTTGTGTTTTGTTTCATTCACACATGTTTGAGTAGGGTGACCAGGTTTTCAAAATAAAAAAAAACTGGAACATCCCTGGTTTGGGTTGGTTGGTAATAATAAAACTGTGAAATGAGTCCATAATTAAGGAAAATTGTTCTGCACTCAGCACTAATGTGAGTCAGTATAGTCACATTTTCTTTGTGTTTTTGTCATTTTTAAGCAATTTTTCTGTATTTTACATAAACAAATGACAATTTATACTTCTCTTTACTGTTGGCAGTAATCAGATTGGTCAAAAATAGGGATCCCTGGGACATTTCTTATGTAAAACTGGGACAAATCACTGGTTTTGGATAAATCTGCTGGGACAAAAATATTGAAATATCGCTATATCATATCATAGGGTGACCATATTTCCGTTTGTCAAAACCAGGACACCGTATGGGGGGTGGGAGGTGGGGCCTCGTCATTGACATTGAACTACTCTCACCTGGCAAAGCTTTTTAATGTTTTTCGGTGTTCTGGTGCTTTGAGGTCCCTGACACCGTCACTGGACACCGAAACGTATGTGCCTGCTTTGTACACTGTGCACACGGCCTCCCACTTGTCTCGACTGGGATGGAAAGCAGGGAATTTCTTGTACAAGTCATTGTTAAATACGCATTTGTGCTTCGGCATGTTGCAGGCTGGCTGACTGTTTGTGTCTGCTCGCTCCTTCTGAGTTAAAGAGAGCTACGAAAGCTGCTCTATTTAATGGCCCAATGAAAGATCATGAAAACCCAAACATTTGCATCACTTTATGAAAAAAAACCCCGGATGGCCTGGACAAGACATGAAAAATGGACATGTCCTGGGAAAAACAGACATTTGGTCACGCTATCATATCGTTTAATGTGATGATGCAGTATCGATATCTGAGGCTGCTGTATCGATATATCGCCATGAGTATTTTTTGGTATATTTTATTCAATTATTTTGTTACAGAGCTACAGTTTTGTTGCTTGTTTAGTGGAAGAAAACTAGATTATGCGACACGTTTGACATATTCACTGTTTTGATTTTTAAAATGTTTGTGTTTCATATTAACTTTTAGTCCAGTTCCTTATATACTTTTGTGGGATTTTTTTTGGGATTTGCTAAACTATATATTTTTGGAAAGGTTATAATATATGGAGTCAGAAAATCAATGTTTGCATTTGCCCGGATGTCATTATGGCGGCCGTATTGGATTAGTAAAAAAAATTGCCGCCAAAAAATAAGAATAAGTTGAAATGTTGTTAAACTGTTAAACCCACATTTTCAGGGTCAGGGAATCAAATGGTGCTAGTTACAAAGCTATAAGACCTACCCACTTTAACCCTCTTAGATGCATAAGTGGGTCAAAAATTACCCGGTTTGGTTGTTTTCTTGCAATTTCACTGTAATATTTGCATGTAATACTCCATGTTCCTCCAAAAACATGTTTTTTTTATTATCCTGTTGAAATACTTCAACAATATGGGTAAAACAAACTATAAACATCACATGCAGTTGGTCAGTCACTCAAAGAGTTTAAAAGTAGCTAACTCTTCAAAAAAATATATAGTTTAGCAAATCCCCAAAATATTCCCACTAAGGTTAAAAAATGAGAATAAGGAACCAGACTATTTGCACAAGAAGTGGTTTGACAAAGACTTTCAGTATCACAGTCATGATTTAGCCTTTATTTTTTACTTGAACCATATCAAATCGATTTGAAATTTATCGTATTGAATCGAACGTGCACCTTATCGATCGATATGTATCGTATTGTGGCCTATGTAAGGAGTTATGTATCGTATCGGCAACTTCTTAATGATACCCAGCTCTAGTCCTGGGTGAATAGGGACGTCTGATTCCCCTGTGTCTGAGTAATCCTTTATTATTAGTCTGTCTATATCCCCAAAGCTCAAAATGCTCTGTTCCACCTTGTCTGCAAAAATTTCAATTGGTATGCTAATAGCTAATGGCTAACTGCTAACGGCTAACAGCTAACGGCTCCAGACGGGCGTGACGAGCTGCCGCGGCGAACTTCAAACGACGGGGGGTGCGAAGGAAGGGGGGGGGGAGGTGGTGACATATTGGATTCCACAAATCTCAGCTACAGACAAGTTCATTTGACCCGCAGGCTGTGAAGGTAACACCAGGGTCAACAGCTTTCAACTGGATACGGCGAGGCGTTTATGTGCCGTGGAAAAAGAGGAAACCGCACTTCTGAGCCACATCAAAATCCAGACAGAGCCCGGGATTTGACAGAGAGGGTTTAAAGGGTTTGGAGCTGTCAAGGAGACTTCTGATGTTTCTAATAAAACTGATGTAGTATCTGTTTCATCCACTTGTGCCGACTTTGAACTACTGTCTACTGTTAAAGATGCACTACGGAACTTTACGGGTTTACGGGTTTTCCATCTGCTTGTTTCACAGAATATGTTATTGTTTATTGACACTGAATATTCCACAGTAATTACACAATATTACACATAAAATTTCAAAATTGCAGTACTCAGTTTCTAAATTTCAGTATATTCAATTTTAATATTTAAATTTCAATATTCTGCATTGAATTTCTCTAACTACATGGTGACAAGAAGATAACACCATCAGATAAAGTGACAGCAGGATAGATCTGTGGAGAGGCGAGCACCACACTCACAATAACAGGGAAGGGCATCATTAAAAGTTGCCGATACGATACATACCTCGATACACAGGCCACGATACGATACATATCTCAATACAGTGCACTTTCCATTCAGTACGATATATTTCAAATCGATTCGATATAATTCAATAAAAAATCTAAGCTAAATCAAGGCTGTGATACTAAAAGTCTTTGTTAAACCACTTCTTGTGCAAAGTTCATATGAAACACAAACATTTTAATCATCAAAACAGTGAAAATGTCAAATGTGTCGCATAAAAAAGTTTGCTTCCTCTAAACAAGCAACAAAACTGTAGCTCTGTAACAAAATAATTTAGTAAAATATACCAAAAAAATATTCTTGATGATATATCGACACAGCAGCCCAAGATATCGATACTGTATCATCACGTTTAACAATACGATATATGGATATTTTGATATTTTTGCACATCACTAAGAACAAAGCATGTGTTTAGGAATGAAAATAAAAGCTTGTGAGATAGACAAGTTTAACACCATACTGAGGAATTTTTCTAGGCAATACCTCCATGGAGACAACAAGCAGGTGACCAGAGAAGTTACATAATGTACTTTTAAATATCAAAGTGTGTTAAATTCAGCAGGCAAGTAAGGCTATGTTCAGACTGCAGCCTGGAGTGACCCAAATCAGATTTTTCTTCTCCTATGTGACCTGAATCTGATCTTTTAATGACAGTCTGAACGACACAAATCAGATTTTTTCAAGTGTGACCCAGGACACTTGGATATGTGCTCCTAAAACTGATACATATCTGATCTTTTGACATGTGACTTCAGTCTGAACGGTCAGGTCACATTCATCCCACCTACACGTCAGGCTCAGAGTCTAGTCAATGGAGGGAAAGTGAGGTTAGCGAGTTAATTCATATTTGGGGGGATCGCTGTATTCAGGCCAAATTGGAGGGGTCTTAGTTTCTGAAATCATGCCCAAAGAAATGTCCGAGCGCAGGCAGTTCTGGCTCCAACGTCAACGAAAAATAAAGAACCTGCGAGCCAAATACAAGGAGGCTAAAGTCTCAAACAAACGAAGCAACCATGGACGTGTAACCTGTCCATTTTACGAAGAACTGGACCATATTTTGGAAGACAAGTCCAGAGTTTAGGCGACTTCTCGCTGCAGGTGACGTCGTCGTGTCCTCCAATGCACATGCGGGACACTTTTGGGGCGTTTAAAGTTCACACTGGAGATCACATACAAGTTGCGTTTAATTGCAAATGTGAACAACCTCGCCAATAAAACCGATTTCACAAAAAAATCCAAATTGAGCATCATTTATCCCTGCAGTCTGAACGTAGCCTATGATATGCAAAGACGTACCCTTTCTCCTCTGCATTTGACCCGTCCTTAAATGCCGCCGGGGCAACCTGTCAGAACCAGACTCCAGATCTTGCGCTACGCTTGGTCAGTTCTACTTTAGCCGGAGAATTTCTGACCACTCTGAGAAAATCTACGCTATTTACATAAAGATTTTGTCCACTCAGAGATGCTGCGATGAGAAAACTGTAGACAGCATAATAAGCTTTCAGTGAATACTCTTCTGTAGCCCGCATTATGACAACGTTTTAAAAGCCAGCAAATCTCAACTTCACTTTGCGCTAACATCAAAACTGAACAAATCTGGGTCACATTTGTCATGAAAAGCCCTGTTCTCTTGTATGTACTTGTTTGTCTCCATGGAGATGTTATTTCTATGCCTGCATGTTCCACAGTATGGCATTAAACCTCATACTTCATTCATTCATTCATTTTTTTGCACTCGTTTTTACTAATAAACAGTCATTGAAAAACAAGCATTCGTATGGTGAACCAATCTGACCTACCGGCATCCCTTTTTTTTTTTTTTTTTTTTTATTTGAGCAATGTAAGACAAACTCAACAACACTAATAAAAAAAAAAAAGAAAGGATATGTACATGTACATATTTGGGACCTGGTGCTCAAAAGGAGTAGGATGAAGTTTTAAAAAAAAAAAAAAAAAAAACTTATAATGTCCTTCCCCAGTTGTTTTAAATAATCAAATGGTTGACACATTTTTTTTTTTTTCACCAAGTTTAAAATAAATGCAGAGGTTCACAGATACAAAACTCGTCAAAATCGTAATCTTCATGTTCCAAAATGTGTCACACGAAGAGCTCAGTTTTGCCTGCAACACAGAGGCTGTAAATTGTGGTGTCAGTTTTCACATTTAGTTAGTGACGCATCAGAAACGTTGTGAGTGTGAGGAAATGTTTGATATTTCATGCTAATGTTTGACAATCATTCAATTGTGGATGTTTCACTGTATTTTAATCCATGTTTGAATCAAATGAATTTAATCCAAGCTGTGTTAAATGTGATAATGTTCATTTGTTAAAGGGACAGTCTGGAATTTGATGTAGGACCTCATTTCCTAGTGAGTCAGAGTGTTGGAGACGCGTGAAGACACTTTTTTAAAATATTCCATCCAGTCCTTGTATTTGCAGAGGTCACTGGTGTTAGACTAGTGCATGTCAATGGTCATAGTTATCCTGCCACTAAAAACAGTCTTACCCACTCCACAAAACACCCGAAACAAATCTATTATTACACCAGACTGTCGATGTAAATGTCTGTGTTGACAGAATAATTTTAGAAGTAAAACCAACCTTGCATTTGAAGGATTTATGTCTGAGCAGCAGCAGTGAGTTGTACTTCCTGACAGAAAGCTCGGCAGCGGCGGACTGATATATGAGAAAATAGTCCCTCAACATGTTACGGTTCATGCGATGCAAGGTTAGTTTTATTTCAAACATTATTTTATCGACACAGACATTCACATGGACAGTCTGGTGTAATAATAGTTTTGTTTCGGGTGTTTTGTGGAGTGGGTAAGACTGTTTTTAGTGGCAGGATAACTATGACCATTGACATGCACTAGTCTAGCACCAGTGACCTCTGCACATACAAGGACTGGATGGAATATTTAAAAAAGTGTCTCCACACGTCTCCAACACTCTGGTTCACGAGGAAATGAGGTCCTATGTCCAAAATTTCAAACTGTCCCTTTAATGTCACTTTTAGTTTTTTTTGCCTCTTCCAGCACCCACTTTTTTTTTATCTAGTGTGTCCCATGTCATATATGTGCAAAATAAATAAATAAATCATAAAATAAGTTTAATGCCATACTGTGGAACAGTCCAGGCAAAACAGTAAGTCAGTGATGCTGTGATGAGAAAAGTTAAGACAATAAACCTGTCAGTAAATACTAGTGTTGTCATGATACTACAAATTAAAACACAATTTCGATACTAAGGAACAGACATGATACTAATTCCGATACCACAATGATAATTAGACAATAGAATGTAATTTTGAACTTTAAATCATAGTACTTTCTTTTATATATTACGATGTGGTCTTAGATCTGTGTAATCCCTCAGTGGTCCAGTATATTTGTTCTGAAACAGCTCAAGATCATTCTAAATTTATTCATGAAAGCTTAATTTCTGTCCTGTGAATGTGGTTTTGTAGTATCCATATCAAATGAGTATCTAGTTTCAATTAGTATCTGATTTTCGATGCTTTTGACAACCCTTGTGAATACTTTTCTGCAGCCTGTTTTCTGACAAATTTTTTAAAAGCCAGCAAATCTACGCTTCCCTTTGAGCTGACATCCAAACTGTGCAAAATCTGGGTCACATTTGTCATGAAAAGCCCTGTTCTGTGCGTGTTTGTGCCGGGTAAGCACGAGCAGGCGTCCAGCTGCCGTTTGATACGCGCCGTTTCCTGTGCAGCCAGCCACCAGCCTGACTTCCTGCAGAGAGGAAACAAGAGCGGAGAGAGTGGACAGCCCTGACCGAACCCTGGATTAGATACCATATTGGCGTAATACAGGCAGACTGTGTGGCACTGGTGAACGCATTAGTCTCGCTCTGACAGCAGCTTAAAGATAGGCTAAGTAAACAATGTTATCTGGGAACTAGCTACGTGATCGATAACGGGACTTTTACACTTAACAATGGGGCTGCAACAGTAATTTCCAAGTATATAGTAGTGGTATAGTAGTGGTTCTCAAACTTTTCAAAGCAAGAAAAACATGAAATATTTGTCTTCTCAAGTAGTATGACCACACTACATCAAGACTATTATTCAAACTAAATCAGGACTACAATGTACCTTATTCAAGATAAAGCAATGACTATTCAAAATTACTACTTTAAATCATTGTTTGATTTAGATCTCGTGCCGCAAGATCTCGCGAGACAAAATTCCCACAAGATTGTGCACGCATGCTGAAAATGATCTTGTGAGATTGTGATTTTTCCCATGTTTTTACATTTGGATTGGGTAAAAAGTTAAGTACTGATGAGATACATTTTTGACAGGCTGCAGTCACAAAAAGCAGCTACGGCAAAAGTATTAAATAAATCAAAATAAAAGAAACAGTGAGGATAAAACTGGGAACTTGATTGCACAATTTGCTTATAGTAAGTCAAAATCTCGTCTTGTCTTGTTCTCTTACATCCAGTCTTGTGTCTCATCTTGTGAAAACTGTATCTTGTCCCACACTATTTACAATTACTACTATTTTGAGTGCTTAATAACTTAGGTAATTAGCAAAATATAGGCTAAAACAGGAGTCTCGATCCTGTCGGGATTCAGAAAGACCGGAATAATTCTAACTGGAACTGATGCTGAGTCTGACGACAGCTACACAGAAGAGGAAGCGGCGCTCTGTTTACCTCCGGAGGTCGAGGCCGAGTTGCTCAGAAGTGACACCGAGGATGAAGAATTGAATGGATTTAGTGATTTGGAGGGAGACGGAGAGTTTGTTAAACTTGTTCTGTTCTGTTGTTTATGTTATAGTTTATCTGAAGAACTGTTCATATGTGACGTTAACAGTTTGTTGTTCTCTGTTCTGTTGTTTTTACTAGAACTTGACTTCCCAGATGAAATATCAGTTCATGGTCTCTGATTTTATATTATTTATTTTTTTGGTTGGTGCAACTTATAGTCTGGAAAATATGGTAATAATAATATTGCCTTAGCACTTCTCTTTGGTGCACTATATATTCCACAGTCTGGCATTAAACTTAGTCAGATCTGTGGGGAGGTGAGCCCATTACGGTAAGAATGCATTTTAATTCTCTAATAAAAACGCCAGTAAATGAATAAATGCAAGATATAAAACTAGGTAACACAAGAGCAAATGATATTAAGGGGACAAACCGGCAACAGACGCTCAACCAGTAAAGTTACACAGCGCGCCTTTAAAGTGAATTTATTGCATTATTCAGTATTTTTCTGCAGCCGTTGACTATTACAGCTGCCTTCGGTTGTCCTCGCTTCACCAGTGTTCACACCTCTGTCCAGACTTCCTGTTGCTATCGGTAACAGGCTGACACAGCGCTGAGAGGCCAAACTGTGAATCACCAGATCGAGGAAGAGGCTAATAATGACTCCAATAACTCAAGCGTACAACAAAAGGCAGTGGACAAAGTGAACCAGTCAGGATGTGCAGTGTACGGTGGTCAAAAACTACACATACAGTAGCTTTTAACAATATTATGAGTATATGAGTAGAATACATGAATATATATATGTAGGATTCAGTTATATTCAATGTTGGGCAAGTTACTTCAAAACTGTAATGTGTTATTTATGACTTATCACGGTCATTTCAAAGTAATTTGTTACATTACGATATTACTGTGTTTAAAATGTAAAGTATTAGTTTACTATTGCAGTACTTTTAAGTTACTCTCACCAAAATAACTGTGCCAAGATGCCGAAATTTTGCAGCGTATATGGACTGAACCAAGGACTAAACCAGGATTAAACCGAGGACTGAACCAGGACTGAACCGAGGACTGAACCAGGTCTAAACCAGAGCTGCACCAGGACTAAACCAGGACTGAACCAAGGACTGAACCAGGACTGAACCGAGGACTGAACCAGGACTAAACCAGAGCTGAACCAGGCCTGAACCAGGACTAAACCAGGACTGAACCAAGGACTGAACCAAGGACTAAACCAGGTCTAAACCAGGACTGAACCAGGACTGAACCAGGTCTAAACCAGGACTAAACCAGGACTAAACCAGAATTGAACCAGGAGTAAACCAGGACTAAACCAAAATTGAACCAGCACTGAACCAGGACTAAACCAGGACTGACCTGAGGACTGAACTATGACTGAACCAGGACTAAACCAGGTCTAAACCAGGTCTAAACCAGGTCTAAACCAGGACTAAACCAGTACCAAACCAGGACTAAACCAGGACTAATCTTGGACTAGGACTTGGACTAGGACTTGGACTTTAGGACCGCCCCTCTAGGACTTTTGCCTTTTCAGAAGATAAAATATTTAGTTTTGAATTGTTAATTACTATGGCAACAGTGCGTGCTAGATTGTCATCACTCTGAAATCCATGCATAGCCCAGCACAATGTAAACAACTCAAAATATCCAAGATTATTTTCTAAAACTAAATAATAATGTTATAAAAATGTAAAAAGAACTAGATTACATGTTTAAAATGACAAGAATCCTCACCAGATACTTATACTTCCTCAAGGTAAAGCTTGTATAAAATCTTAACAATAAAAGTATAAATAAATAAATGAAATATAAAAAAAAACATAAAAGCATCAATGCCACCTTAACCAATCAAAACAACTGGTCTATATCTGTATAAACTGTAGCGGACATTATTGCAACTTCCAGGTTACACACTTTTGAATTCCCATTCGCCCAAATATTTAACGCAAATAAATGCAAAGCTTGAAATAAAATAAAAACATTTCTTCTTACCTGAATGTGCTTGCTTCAATGTATAGTTAATCCCATCTTCATAACAGCAGATGACATGGCTCTTCCGACTCCTCTTCACATTGTTAAAACTGGAGAGGAAGTAGAAGGAGCAACATGGGGTCAGTCGTTCTCTCCAAACCCGATTCGGAACACTGATTCGGGGACAGCTCGATGGAAGAACCGGCCGGCTTTCCCCAGAGATGGAGCTCCACAATTACAGATACCTCCAACACCTACAAAAGAGAAAAAGAGACAAAGTTAACAAGACTGTAGCTGGGTAAGTGAAGCAATCGTCTGTGGGAAAAGAATGAATGGAGCAAGAGTGTAACAAGACAGACTATGAAGAAATACATGAATGTGGCGAAAGACACTGGTAAATGTGCTTAAAAAGGTTAAAGGTCCACTGTGTACTTTTTTCTGGAGAATGGTATGCTGCCTGTTTGTTTTTATGGAGATGTTAATGCTTTACCTGGGGTGTTATAGTGTTTTGATTGATTGATTATTTATTTCGGTCGCAGGTATATTTTGACATTAATTCACAGACAGTTATATTTAACATACACAGACCGAAAAGGTGTAGGCTGAAGCTTAAGCTTATTATGCCCTTTACCCTTTATTCCTTTATCAGAGCGTCATCTTGACACCAGTTCATCCTCATAAATACAGTAAGAGTAAACAAACCAAGAACAGTACAACAAAGTACTACAGCACAAACTAAGTATAGTGTGACGTCCATCATCCAGCCCATCATGTTGTATTGCTCCACCTGCTTTTTCAATATGCTCACTGTTAAAAAACGGTCTAAACCAGGAGTGGGCAAACTACGACCCGGGGGCCATATGCGGCCCTTTAAACCTTTTAATCCGGCCCGCCGAACTGGAATAAATTACAATAATAAACCTTTTTGATGTTTTATTTGTCATGCATTTCCAGCGTTTCCCAGTAGATGGCGCACTATATATACATTGAGTTGCAGCGTATTATGTTGGCCGCAGTGCTTTATGGGAAAGTGTCCTTACAGGAGTTATTCGGACCATGAGTGAAGTAGTTGGTGCTTAAGATATAAGACTGCACTGCTTCCATTTTGAGTTGGAAACTTATGGTCTCTGAGTTGTAATTATTAATGTGTACAACATTTTGGAGTCAGGTTTTACCACAGTCACAGGTGTGTGTCTGTGGTTGTTTGGTGTGAGCTTTGTTTTTGAGCTGTCATGAGTCATATTTGAACTCACGATGTACATTCACTTGTGGTGTGCAGTGGAACAGGTCTCAACAGTTTTATGTGTTCTGAATCTTTCACAGCAGTGATGAAACATGTAGCGCGTCTGAAGTCCTAGATAAATGTGAATAAGAAAGTAATGAATCTGAGCTCTTAACACGTTATGTCCCGTCTTCTGTCCGGCCCTTCAGTCAAACTTTAGGACCCTATGTGGCCCGCGAGCCAGAAAGTTTGCCCACCCCTGGTCTAAACTCACAAAGGTAACACACAGAACTGCTAAAATCATAGGACTCCCCACACCCGACCGTGCAGATCCTAACAACAGGGCCACTGGACGCACTGCACTCTCTATAGAACAGGACTCCACTCACCCACTACAGGAACATCTCACCCCTCTGCTGCTCAGGACAGAGGTACAGGAGGGCCTGCTCCGGCAGAAGCTCCATGCCCGCGGCCATAACATTTCTAAGCACTAGGCCCCGCTGAGTGTACTGTAATGTCTAATGTAATGTGTCTGTGTTGTGTTGTGCTGTGTTTTTTGCTGTATGTGCCAAACGAGTTCTGTCTGTGTGGAAATGAATTTCCCTTTGGGGACAATACAAGTCTAAAGTCTAAAAGTCAAAACTCAAAGTCTAAAAAGTCTAAAGTCACCCATAGTGTCCAGCTCCATTTAAATGACGTTCATGATGCTAATTAGCCAGGCTGCCTCTGATCAATTCCATTTGTCTTCTGTGATTAGGTCAGGAATCGAAATACATTTGACAATACATTTGCAAGAACCCCGGAAGTTGTAGACGTCGCACTGGCCAATCAGCGAAGAGCTGTGAATCTGGCAATTACTTGGACACCACTGAGTGTTCTGGCGCATTACATACGTCACAACCAAATGGCAGTGATTGGTTAAATAACAAAAGTACCCGCCTGCCGTCGAGCGAACATATCCTAATGCTGCGAGGTCAGATCGGCTGATGAATCAGGCTAGAGGGCAAATTCGGAGCCTTGGTCAGTACTAGGAACAGTATGTATTTACGGACAAAACAGCAAAATAAAAACCCCAGGATCATGTAGAGCAGGTTAATACGGACATTTTAATACCAAAATGACGAGGCTCAAAACAACAGTTACAGAGAAACGTGACAATTTTTCAATGTAAAGTGTAAAGTATTGCATTAAACTTTTCTATCTTCATGGGAGACAAACAAGCAGGACGAACAATTAAGCCAAGTTACAGGTCAGATCTTTGGAAAGGTGACTCCCACAAGAGAAAAGTTGCTTTGTGAACCTTTAAATTGCACATCTTCAATTGTCCAGCTATTTCAAATTTATAATAATCATATTCCAAATAAAGTAAAATATATAAACTATAAAGCTGTCTATATAAAACAGCAACATGTTATGATTTAAGAACTCGACTTGAAACTTAAGCTGTTCTCAATAGGCAATTTCCTGGGATTTAAGGACCGTGCACCACCCCTTTCCTTCCACAGATCACATCACAGACACCACAGCACTAAGCAAAATCACAAATAAACTAAAAAAAAAAAAGCTATTATTAACTCCTTATTTCCTCAAAATGTTTAAAATGCCATAAAAATAAATGATCAACGTTAGATCACAAACAAACTCTGAACCCAAATGTATTCAGCCATTTAAATTATGTTAATAAGGGAAGCAAATACGCCATAGAGAGTGGGCTGCGCAGAGCTTATTCTATATCCACGCTGCAGCTAATTATATTTAAATTAATGAGAAGAGTTCACCGAGTTCTAGCACATGCAAATCAATCCTGACTCATTTATACGGCAATCCAGACTGCTCCCGTTTTCTCCTGTAATTTTAAGTCAATTTGACACAATTTATGCGCCCAATATCCAGTGTTGGGAAGGTTACTTTTAACATGTATTCCCCTACAGATTACAGATTACATACCCCAAAATGTAGTTTGTAACGTAATCCATTAAATTACTTAAAGCACAGGTGTCAAACATACGGCCCGGGGGCCAGATCCGGCCCTCCAAGACCTTTAATCTGGCCCTCTGCTGATTTTCTACTAAAATATTTTAATCATATTTTCTATTAAAATATTGTAAATTTTCTGTGGTGTTTATCACAGCATCGTCTCCAGCGTCTCTGTACGTGGCCCCTCCCACCAGAGCAGCACAAATGAAGACCGTGACACCCTCATCAGAAAAATGTCAAAAATGAGAAAAGTGGACGCAGAGTGCAGAATTTTACAAGAAAAATGTACTTATTCCTGTTTACATACAAGTTGATGTTAAAACTTTGTGTTGAAATTACATTTTTCAGGTTTCAAGTTTCAGGTTGTTCATAATATTATAATATTTTGTAAAAGAAAGAGTTCATCAATTAAAAAAGATTTCTGTAATAGATTTGTGTTTCTCTGCACAAATATTAGAATTTATTGTTATTTTTGGGGTTTATATGGTGTGAGTTTTTTGATTCGGCCCCTTTGGGATCAAAGTCGGTTGGATACGGCCCCGGACCAAAATGAGTTTGACACCCCTGACTTAAAGTGAGTAACATAATCTGAATACTTTGGATTACTTGGTTTGCTGTACAGAAGCAAAGACTAGGATATCATAACATAAGATGTTTTTTCTGCTAAAAGAAAATGAAAAGCCCAGACTTTACTTAACCAAATTAAAAATATTATTGATAGAAGAGGAGGAGACATGGTTTAGTCCTGTTAAATCCTGTTTTAGACCTCTTTTAGACCTGGTTTACTCCTGGTTTAGTCCTGGTTTAGTCCTAGTTTAGTCCTGGTTTAGCCCAAAATGTGAAAACAGGAAAATACCACAGTGTAATCCATTTATTTCAACAAAGTAACTGAAAACAGTAACTGTAACTCATAATTTGTACTCTGATTAAGTAACTCCAGTACATGTAATCTGTTACTCCTCAACACTGACTATGTTACTTTTCTCATGAAGGTTCTGCTTGTGTCTGAAGTCACGGTTATGCCTAGAATGTTCCACAGTGGCATCAAATTTATCAGTCTCCATGGAAACAAGCAGTATACGACGACTAATGACCAAGTTACAAGTCAGGTCTGTGTAGAAGCGATACTGCTGACTGTAAGAATAGTTGTTTTTAAGGTGTTTCTTTAGCAATTAAACCGTTTTGTTTTTTTGTTTTTTTTATTGAATATATGCAAGATAGATTTTCGATTAATGCCATACTGTGGAAGATTCCAGGCAAAGCAATAACATCTCCATGGCAACGAGAAGGTATCGGATGCTACACCTGAAAAGTTACATACTGCTCATATTATGTAATTTTCCTCAGACCTGGAGTTGTGTTTTGTTTCATTCACACATAACAAGCTCTATTCACACTTACGTCACAAACCAAGAAGATGTTTGGAAAAATGCGATTAAATACAACTTCCCAGGCTCAGTTTTTTTTCATCTAAGGGCCTGTTTACACGAGAACGCTTGCGGGTAAAAACAGCTAAATATTTTATCTGAAAAGGCTTTCGTTTAGATGGTGACAGCGTTTTTGAGTCTTAAAAATGCAAAAATCTAAAACCACCCTCCAGAATGGAAAAGTTGAATATGTTCTGCTGTAGTGTTTCCGTCTACACTGCCCAAGACGCAAAACTCTGGTCAGATCTGCTCACGTCATGTATGCATTTACATCACATACATCACCAGCGTCACCACCGAGCCGCCTGGCATGCATACCCAATCGAATCTGCGTCACCGTGTGCACGCAGATTTCCTCCCAAAAACGCTCGTCTAAACGCGGAATAAAAAGTGAAGACGCGACGCCACTTTTGCGTCTTCTATTCAGACCGTCATCATATAAACGTAGATGTCGTAAATGTTATAAATGTCACTGTAGCGTTCCGTTATGTTCGACTAATCAACAGTTACAACCATACCTCAGTTTTGATCATTTCCCCACTGACACACAACTCCGAGCTCACTGCATACGTGAGATTAGAAGAGACAAGGGCGCCAAATTCAAGATGATTCCAAACAGCACATACGTTCATAGTCTTCATTTTACCACAGATCACATTTACTTCAATGCGTTTTATGACAGTCTACACAGGATGTTGTAATAGCATTAGTCGCATAGTTTCTAAACTTCCCGTTAGTGACATAAGTGTGAAAAGAGCCTGTTCCTGTGTATTAGATTGAGTTCTAAGAAAGTAAGTAAGTAAAGTTTAAAGGTTGTATAGAGGAGTTTCCAAGGAACGAGAAATCCAGCGACTGTTTGTCCTTTTTCAAATGTTGCGCATGCGTGAAACCACCCCCCCTCCCCTACAGCTCCTACGTAGAAACGCCTCCTCCCGCCTCCTCTTTACGCCAGAAACAGGTTTGTTTACAGCCGGTGCGCTGCACATGACTTGTAAACAACTAACTACAGTGTTGGTTAGGCAAGACGGAGAAGTGAGGAGCGGGGGGAGCGGGTGCGCGGACATTTCGTTCGCGGACGAGAAGTGAGGAGCAGGGAGAAGAGCGAGAGAGGAGAGAGAGGAGAGAGAGGAGAGGAGAGGAGAGGAGAGGGGAGCGGTGCGCGGAGATTCCGTGCCCGGAGAAGTGAGGAGCAGGGGGAAGAGCGGAACGGGCAGCGGGGAGAGGAGCAGGAAAGGGGTGCAGAGAAGGTTGCGCGGAGATTCAGTGCGAATGAACTAGCTACAACACGCAGCAGCAAGCGGACTCTTTCTTTGCCTTGAAAATTACGTTTTCAGACATAGGATATCGCTTTCGTGTCCTGAAAAACGTTTGACTAGCTCTTGGAAATAAAGTACGTTTTCATAATAAGCAGAAGTGACCTGTCCAGGAGTAATTTGGCGACCAGTGCGTCAGTCTTTAGACCCTGCGTCTGCTTCAGTTGCGCCATCGCTGGAATGAATCTACAAGAATCACCTTAGTTTGGCTTCGCTGCTTTTCCCCTTGTCTTCTTCTTTCAGCGACCTCAAAAATGGACTTTCTTTTGCGGCGAACTGCTCCTGGATTCTTGTCGCCATTGCAACAAACTTTGTGCTAACTGCGAGGAAGATATAGGTCAAAAAAAGCCACTAAGAACTGTTGCGTTGGTGGAGTAAACAGCGTCTGTGCGTCTTGCGTCTGTGGACTGCGTGACAGTCGTACGTAAACCACGTACCGGCGGCGCAGGCAAGTCAGTTACACTAGAAACGTAGGGAGATTGATTGACAGCCTGTCAGCTAACAGATAACGAGGCAGTGTCGTTATCTATTGGCAAATGTTTAGCCCCACCACGTCCAGAGTTGATGAATTTTTATTCTCTTTTTTTTGGTCATCATAATTACAAGGCTACTGCACCTCTATAATGCTATCATTGACAACTTGAAACAAAAAAACAAAACAAAAATCCTCCATACAACCTTTAATTATATACCGCTTTTCACACAAAAGTTTTAGAACACCACATTTTTTTCCAGTTTTTACTGTTTACTGTTGACCAAAATGTAATGGTTGGTGAAAAGTGTCCACCTTTAGCAGATATAACAGCTGAACACACTCGTGGCTCGTACTTTTTACAATAGAAATTACATATTAAGTTTTTCCCAAGTCTGTTGCAGAAGTTTCCATCAATGTGTGGCACTTGCAGGTTTCTTAACTTTCACTCTTTTGTCAAGTTCATCCTAAACCAGCTCGATGGGGTTTAAGTCTGGAGACTGTGCTGGACACTCCATGTTTTCAAGTTTTACCATCTTGTTCTTTTTTTCCTGAGGTAGTTTTGGCAGAGCTTGGACTTGTGTTTTGTATCTTTATCATTTTTTTTAAACCGCTGACTGTTAAGTATTTACCTTTGTACCATTTCAAGCTCTTCATTGGCCTTAAGCCACATGAATTTTAATAAATAACTGGAAAAATTAAGGTGTTCTAAAAGTTTTGACCGGTAATGTAGGTCACAAAGCGCTTCACATACAAAAGATTAAGATACATTCACAATAAAATCAGGCATAGCAGCTGGAAAAAATAAAAAAATAAAATGTTATACTTTGTGAACTCATGGTAATACAGGAAGTGATTTACTCGGTTTTTAAACTCCATTCACCTTCACTAGAATCATCTGGACGATTTCAGCCGTGGAAATGCCAATCTCTACTGAACAAAACGTAAACGGTAGCTGTTAACTTGAAAACTACCACTTCATGACATCACAAGGTGGCACTGAGGCTTACCCAAACATGTGCGAACGAAACAAATCACAACTCCAGGTCTGTTTTTGATGAGATAACAACATTCAAACACGTCTTAAAGCTCACAAGAGTCGATTTTGCATAATACAGCACCTTCCTTCAACCTAAATTCGATGCATTTTAATATTAAGCCTATTCCGTTCCATGAGATACGAACCGCCCTAATCTTTTCCAGTTCAGATATAGCTCCGTTCAGTTTGACTTTTCAGAAATGTTGTGGCAGTCGCTGGCTGGAGATTGCAGGTTGGAGTATAATCCATGCTATTAGCCTGTAGGAGGTCTGAGAGGAGGAAGGAGAAGGGGGCAGGGGCTCACACAGAACACTATTTATCTACCTGGGAGCTCAGAGCCTCCAGCTACACCCCCACTGCTATATACAGCACTCTGTAGTTTAGCCGGTGTATGTGCTCCCAGACTGTCACAGATGCAAAAGCTCAGAGGAAAAACGGACTAAAAAATAAAATGTTCTGCAGTATCTCAAGTGGAAGCGTTGAGAGATTGTTAGAGCGATTTCTGTCTTAAGATGGGTGTACACTCTGCGATTTTTGGCCCTTTTTGAGCCGATTTTTCACTCGTTCGACTGTTTTTGGGATAATAATCGTGTGTCGCGCTTCGTGTAGTAAACATGAGGTAACGAGAAACGATTAATATCTCACGACCAGCTCCAGATCGGCAATCGTAGGTCGCAAGAATATCTAACCTGTTTGAAATCCAGTCGTCTCTCGTGAAGTAGTTAGTACAGTGTGAGCTGTGAACTTTTGCGATTTGGTCATACAGTTTCTGCTCAGTTTCATTTCTCTCCAGCGACGAGGTCAGGAATCGGAATACACTAGAAGGTTCGCAAAAACCCCGGAAGTGCGAGTTCGGGCACCAGCTAATCAGCGACAAGTCATACGTTCTGTGTTGGCAACGATTCCCAAGATCGAGGATTTAAAGCCGGAACAAAGAGAATGTTTGGTGAATTTTATCAAGGGGAAAGACGTTATTGCCCTTCTTCCTACGGGATTTGGGAAATTCTTAATATACCAGTTAGCCCCGTTAGCGGTGCATTACATACGTCATGACCAAATAGCAACGATTGGTTAAATAAAAAAAGTACAGGTCCACCGTCGAGCGAACAAATCCCAACACTGCAAGGTCAGATGGTTTCTACAATTCAGGCTAGTGGTGAAGTGAAACAATCAAAAATATCGCACAGTGTATGTCCGGCGTTATCGGTTGATCAGGCAAGGTCGCAAAATTAATCACAATTTGAATCGAAAGCTCAATTTGAATGGATTAATTAGCAAATCTCAAAGACTGCAAATTTTTAAAGGTGCATTGCATTTTCTGGTGGTGAGTATGACATTAAACACATCTATCTAGCATTTATTCATTATGTTTGTTTCTAGTGCTCGCCAACACAGAATGTATGGCTCTTCTCTGGCTGGCTGGTGCCTGAACTCGCACTTCCGCGTTTTTTGCGAACCGTCTAGTGTATTCCGAATTCCTGACCTAGTCGCTGGAGAGAAATGAAATTGAGCGGAGGCACTAGGTAGCGTCAGCCTGGCTAATCAAAATGTACAAGTAGTAAACCATCCAAAAGTTCTGGAAGATTGTGACTTTTCAGTTCATTCCAACTTAAAATAATTGAGGTAATTGGTTGCCTCAGTTTTTTGAGTTCTGGTAACTTATTCGGGTTTACAGATCTGACCTGTAACTTGGCTTGGTTTTCATGAAGATAGATAGATTTAATGCCATACTTTGAAACATTCCAGACAAAGCAATAACATCTCCATGGAGAAAACCATGACGGACCATAATTATCTTGTATTACATCTCATAATCACAATACAGCACCAGTGAGTATATATTTGTAGTAGTATGTTGTAGTAAAAGTATAATCATAGTGTACCAGACCACAGTTAAAAAGCATATCTTTCTTTGCTCCTTTCAAAAAGATAAAGAAACAATAAAACTACATTTCATCCTCATTTATTGCTTGTGTAACTTTGACATTTTGTTGAATATCCCTCACCTGCGGCACAGACTCCAGCTAAGCGGTTGCTATAGCGACACGGAGACTGCAGGTAGAACTGAGGGGGATTCTGTGTCTCGTATTATTTATTTCGAATGCTTGTCTGCCATGATAAATAGATCAGCCCAAATAGAGCAGAGATGAAGGCACAACACATATTTGTTTGTACGGCTGAAGTACAAATATAACGTGATTTACGACTTATGCTATGGGCTATTATAATCATTTTTACTGGTACTTCAACACATGATTATGGAGACTAATACTAGGCCTATTCAATTTACGTATTCGTGTGTGTATTTACAGTCAAGGAGTTTGTAAAAGAGACCAAGAACCATAACTAAGGCTACGTTCAGACTGCAGGGCTTAAAGCTCAGTTCAGATTTTTTTGTGAAATCCAACGTTTTTGCGAGGTCGTTCACATTTCCAATTAAATGCGACTTGTATGTGATCTCCAGTGTGAACATTAAATGGCCCGAAAGTGTCCCGCATGCGCAATGGAGGACACGATGACGTCAACCGCAGCGAGCGTCTCTGTGTTTATGGAAGTTGTCCAGACATGGACGTGAGCATTGAGCACCTGGAGATTTTAAAGTTCCTCTCGTACCGGAGTCAGAACATGAACAACTTACTTGTTTTAAGGAGGAGATTGAGAAGGAGAAGGACGAAGTTTTTGGCCGTGGTGTTTTGTGGGGCAGCGGCAGCAACGTCCGTTGAAAGGAACGTCTGGATGTGGAGACGTAGCCAAGAGTGGTGAGTGGTGATGTGCTTCGCTTCAGTGACATGGAGTTTATTCACAATTTTTGCCTACTTCAGCGCAGAATAGTGACGTTTGTGGCTCATTGATGATGTGTAGGTCGAATGAATGCGCTTTGGCCGTTCAGACTGAAGTCGCATGTCAAAAGATCGGATATGTATCGGTTTTAGGAGCACATATCCAAGTGGCCTGGGTCGCATTTGAAAAAAATCGGATCTGTGTGGTTCAGCCTGTCATTAAAAGATCAGATAAAGGTCACATAGGGACCAAAAAATTGGATTTGGGTCACTTCAGGCTGCAGTCTGAATGTAGCCTAAGAGCTATTCCATACTGATAAATGTGTGTGCTACACATATACGGCTGAAAGATTTTAAGAAAAAAATTTATTGTAATTTTTCTGGCAGATATTGTGATTTCAATTTCATCCATGATTTTTTTTTTTTTTCAAATCAAGTTTCAGTGCACATGTGACAGTGAACATTTGCAAACATTACAGAAACTTGCATCATTCCAGAGTCCTGCACCGACAATTTGATGCTGGACTGTAAAGCGTCACGATGCAGAGGGTTTGCGTCGACGTGAACCCCCTACGAAGACCGTCTGCACTGACCGACGTTCACCTCCGAAACTTTCTAACTATGCGTCAAAACGATGTAGACAGCAGGGGAAGCGATGCAGAACATAAGGGCTCTGACTGGTCCTCTCTACCACCGCTCTACATACATTCCCTGTACTCCACTTTTCTTTCTTTCAGTATACATAATATACATATATAATGTGTTTAATGCAGCTTTGCGTACATTTGTTTACGTTTTACAGAAATTAAACTTAAAATCACATGGCTAATTTGCATAAACTATAAACACTGAAAAAAAACAGTTTGTTCCTTGTGCTGCTGATGCGGTTCAGCTTCTGTAAACTAAGGACACGACTCAGTGGAATATGAGTGTTCTTTCTGTGACAGAGGATGTGCTGATGATGGTGAGTCTGTTCTGTGCTTCACTCGCATTAGAAATGGTTCATGTTCAACTTTACAGGAACGCCAGGTTTAAATTGTAGACTCCATTGTGGCGGTGAATTAGTCCGCGGTGCATAGACCTCAACGCAGATCCATAAATCTATAAACTGGGCTTTAGGAGCACTGCAAAAAAAAAAATGCAGATTTGACGTGCCCAAAATCGTGTTGTCTGAGATTTTCGGTCCGAAATGATAGATCGTTCAGCCTTACACACGTATTAATCTGATGCGAGGAAGGTTAGGTTAAAGCTACACTATGCAACTTTTCCAGTGGAAGGTACACTGCCAGCTTGTCTCCATGGAGATTGTCAGGGTTTTTATTGCCTCTGCACAGATTTTAGATTTCAGAAACAGATACATTTATTTCATACTGTGGAACATAAAAGGCAAAGGAACAGAGACAAACAGGTGTCAAACTAGAAAAGTTTCAGAGTGCATCTTTAATAATCTTAATACTCAACACCTAAATGGGTCTTATAAAAGGGGGTAAACGGATGTTCCACAGTGTCACCAAGGACAAATAACTGACTTAAAGGGCCTATTTTCTGTGTTATATTATAATAAAAAAAATTAAAAATCACTAAACCTGCATATTCAGGCTGAGTTCTTCTCTGAAATAGAAAACACCACCTTGTGATGTCATGTGGTAAAACAGAAAGTGCTCCACTGTGTTTTTTGACTCCTTTGACACCTTCACCTTTAGAATAAACCGTGGAATTGCCCATCTCTGTTGAACAAAAACTAAAAGGTAGATGTTGATTTGAAAATTAGCACTTCACAACATCATAAGTTGAAGAAGAGCATTTTGAGATTTAGAGATGTAGACAGACTAATAATAAAGAGTTGCTCAAACATGTGTGGATGAAACAAAACACAAGTCAGGGTATGTTTTTGATGAGGTCAGCTTTAAGTCATGTCAAAATGCTGAAACTAATTTGCGTAACATATGACCCACGGCTGCTATATTTAACTCCAGCCATTACGTTTATGACTTACTGTTATTATTACTAATACTTTGACAAAGCAAATAGTGCACATGCGGAAATTTGTCATTGCCGTTACACCTCTCATCTCTTGTTTGTTCCTGGAAAGCCCACAGAGGCGCGGAGTGGTTCAAACAGCCCCTCCAAGGACATAAATAAATAATGGGAGTTCTGACAGGGTGGAATCAGATCAAGATCACTGCTGAATAATGCAAACTGCTTCCTGTAATGCAATCACAGTCAGAAGCACCGACGCGGACACAGACGAGCAGATACAAACACGTACGAGACACTTTTAGTCCAATATCTGTTATGGAAATGGATTTTGGATTTAAAAGGTGCAAGGTTGTGCAACTTTTCTGGTCTGTTTCTTGCTTCTCTTTATGCAGATGTTGCCTGGAATGTTCCGCAGTGTGGCGTTACACTTATTTATCGCTACAGAGCAGAGGTGGGACCGAGTCGTTGTTTTGCGAGTCTCAAGTGAGTTTCAAGTCTTTGACCTCAAGTCCCAAGTCAAATACAGAAGTCAAGTCTTAAGTCACTGGTCCCTAAATCCAAGTCAAGTCCAAGTCGTCTAGTTTGTGTCAGGTAAAAACAGAGGGACCCAAAATGTAGGACTACTTCAGCTGTTTAATGTAACAAAACCAAAACACCAGAAGAAACCAAATACAAAAATACAAAAATCAAAACTACAACAGACATGATACTGACAAAGACAAAGACAATGGACGAAACAAAGGGCAGAGGAGAACACAGGTATATAAGCACACAGATACAGGTGTAACACATTAGGGCGGAGCAACAATCAACAGACAGGAAGTAAAACTCAAAACTAGAAGCAGACAGGACAAATGTCAAAATAAAACACCCAAAGATACACGAAAATAAGTAAAAACGACGACTAAAACGTGAACCATGACACTTTGAACTTCAAATAATTTCAAGTCTTTAAACCAAAGTACCAAATATAGCTTAGATTTTTGTAATTTTTTAAATGATTTTTAAGCTCAATTGTACTTCAAATTAGTGGTATATTTCAAATCATTTCAAGTAATTTCAAGTCTTTAAACCAAAGTAGCTTAGATTTATGTAATTTTTTATAATTTTAATGATTTTGTAATTTTTGATTTATGATTTTGTAATTTTTATATAGGTTTTTGTAATTTTTATATATGTTTTTGTAATTTTTATGATTTTTAAGCTCATGCTCAGTATGTAATATTCATGGTATATTTATACATTAGTATTTATCTAAGAGTTGTAGAAATGCAATTTTTTACTTTTTGAATGTCTTGTAAAGATCTTAGTGTGAATCATTACGGTGAGAATAAAAAATCTTCTCAAGTCACAGGGTTCAAGTCCAATTCAAGTTCCAAGTCATTGAGCTTCAAATCCAACTCAAGTCCCAAGCTTCAGTCTATTTTATCAAGTCAAGTTTCAAGTCCTAAAAATACAACTCAAGTCTGAAACTCAAGTCTGAGTCCAAACCTCTACTACAGAGACAGCAGGTGACACCACAGGGACAAGTTACAAATCAGATTTGACGGGAGGAGAGCCCATTCACAGTAAGAATGAAAGTTTTCTGGGTGTAAGGTGGATACGTTTAATGCTATACGGAACATTCCAGACAAAAGAACAACATCTCCATGGAGAAAAGCAGGTGACGGACCCTCCACCAGAAAAGTTATTGGAAAACCATCAACCCAAAACATGCATAATAGGTCAAATCTTCAAGTTAAGGTTGTTCAGACCACATCTAGTTCAAGATCTGGAGATAGCCCCTATCTTCACGTCTGCTCCTGACACGTTGCAGCGTGCTTTTAACATATTTGGCAGAATTTACTAATAACATCAGATTTATGACACTCTATCCTGATCTTCTGAGGAACTTTGTGTTCTTTTTCCATGAGAACGTGCAAACTTGACAGAAAGGCTCAAGTCTTTCAGGGAATTGAACACAGAAGCTTTGCAGATGTTGTAACTATGCTTATAGGACCATGCCCTAAATTTTCTGTTGCTATGGTGACACCTAAGCAAACCTTAAAGCTGCATTACCACACTTTTCTCTCCTAAATGAGTAAATTTTGTTTTCCCCTCCTTTCACACAGTTAGGACAGCGGGTATTCTAGTTTCAACTATGGATGCACCAATATAATAACAGTATCAGGTTGTCCTTAAAATAGCTTGTACTCAAAAAACTATACCATAATCTTCTTGTTTCTATGGATATATCTGCCTGGAAAGTTCCACAGTATGACATTAAACAGCTCTAAATTACATTAATTAAATTACAGATGGTTTTCTAACTCAAAAATACCTAGAAAAACAGAAATTCTGACTGAGCGGGGTTGCGTCTCCAATAAAGATGTAACAATAATCGAAATATTGTGATATCGTATGGTCAAAGTTCTCACAATAATATTGTGGACCATCACAATATATCGAATTACAAGTCTCTTTGCACAAATTAAAGAGTTATGGTGCAGCAATAGCTTAAAAAAAATACATAGAACATCATTTTAGGAGGAAAAAGTAGCATATTAAGAGTTTTGTTCGCAGCCTCCACAGAATATCGCAATAAATATCGTATCGTGAGATGTATATCGTGAAAATATCGTACTGAGAGATTTGGATATTGTTACATCCCTAATCATGAAAGTGTGAGAAAAAAGTAGTGGCTTATAGTCCGGAATTTACGGTACTTGTGAAACCACAGTACCAATGCTAAAGTCACAGTTTACCCCAAACTCCTATAAAACTGTAGTGCTCCCCCAGACTGGAACCTGAGCTCAGCAAACGCACACATCTGACCCAGGTGAGACATTCCAGGTTAAACCAACATTCACACACAGAGTTCCATGTTTCTAATGCCACAAACAGGAGACACATGGGGTCTGGTCCAGCGCTGCAGGAAAGGCCCAAATCAGATTACGCCTCACCCCGGGGTCGACAGAGCACCAGCTCAAATCCATTTAAACAGATAAGCTCAGAGGGCAAGAGGATACAGCGATACACAGAGATGAGAGGGCTAGTCTCTGGGCTCGGAGGATTGGATATGGGTTGGAGCAGTTTTGGTAAAAATTTATAAGGAAAGATGTGGTGTTTGTTTCAAAGTTGTGTATGTGTAAGTTGGGGGTAGAATCTGTACATCATTCGCGTTCATTTGTTTTTTCAAAATAAAAGCAAAAATAAGAAAACTAACTAACATATATATATATATATATATATATATATATATATATATATATATATATATATATATATATATTATATTTATTTATATATATATATATATTATATATTATTTTATTTTTTTATATTTTATTTATATATATATATATATTTATACATATTTAATTATTTGTCTCCAAAACCAAAATGAAAAAACGAATAACAATTTTACTAATTTTACAAATTTTACTAAACTAGGTCTAAACCAGGACTGAAGCAGGACTGAGTGTTGGGACAGGACCAGAGGTGATCAGGACTAAGACCGGGACAGAGACCAGGACTGAGACCAGGACTGAGACCAGGACTGAGACCGGCACTGAGACCGGCCCTGAGACAGGACCAGACCAGAGGAGACTAGGACTAAGGTTGGGACTAGACTAGGACTGAGACCAGGACTGAAACCAGGACTAGACCAGATTTAGACCTGATTTAGACCTGATTTAGTCCTGGTTCAGTCCGTATGCGGCGCAAAAGTCAGGCATCGCAGTTTAAGTCAGGGAAATGAAAAGCGTCCCTTATCCATTTTCTCCATTATTCATTTAAACACAAAATCGAAAACTGAAACAATGAATCCTTATTTTTTTTTTTTGTTGTTTTTTTGTTTTTGTTTTGTTTTTCATTTTGTTTTTGGAGACAAATAATAGATTTTTTTTTTTTTTTTCGTTATCTTATTTTTGGTTTTATTTTGAAAACTGAATGAATGAATACACAGATTAGGTCGGGCTTTGCAATGAATTAAAGCTTTGGAGAAGAGATCAAACTATGGAGACATAAATCTTACTATTTTTCTGTCAAATGGCAAATCTGCATTGTTTTTATTCAGGAAATACATTCTGAAAGCCATTGTATTCCATTTTATTTTGTAATAAGACAAAATAAAATGTAATATATTTTAAACACATCTCTAACCTTATAAAAACACTGAATAAAAAAAATGAAGAACACTTTAAAAAACTGTTTGCAGTGGCCAAAAGTTGTTCCTCTGTGACAGTTTTGTAAGCACACAACTTTCAGAGGTCAGAGCAGAAACAGTTAACAACTAGCATGCTAACAGCGCACCACATCAAACACTTTATAATTAGATTCTGACTTCACACAGTTGTCTTATTTTGACTCTCACAGCTGCTATAAGACAAATTTACTTTAATACATCATGGCAAAATCAGATACAGCCTCTTTAATACACTGATGCAGATAATGTGGGAAATGGATCTTGCTCAAGGACACAATGGAAGACCTTTTGGGGTTAAATAACAGATAAATTCTCCTCTTCATATCTGCAGTCTGAGATGAGAGCGTCGTGGTATCTGACAGTGTGAGGTTCTGTCACCTCGGCCTCTCGCTGCAGAGTCAGGAGAAAAAGAGATGTGCATCTTTAATGAGCTGCGTCTTTAATTAGAGGCAGGACCCCGATGTACCACACTGATGGAGAGATGGAGGAGAGAGGAGGGAGAGAAGGAGAGAGGGAGAGGAGAGGAGAGGAGAGAGAGAACGAAAGAGATGGGGAGAGAGAAAGGAGAACAGGGGAGACAGACCGAGAAAGAAAGAAAGAGGGGAAAGATGAGCAGATATAGAAACAGAGCGAGAGAAAGAGAGAGGAGAGAGATGAAGAGAGAAGAGAAGAGATGGGTATGGAGGAGAAAAAGATGGAGAGAGAGAGAGAAGAGAGAGATGGAGAGAGAGAGAGAGAGAGAAAAAGATGGAGAGAGAGAGAGAGAAAAGGGGGAAGATACAGAAAGAGGAGAGAGATTGAGGGAGAAAGAGAGAGCAAGAGAAAAAGAGGGGAGAGACATGACGAGAGAGAAGAGAAGAGGTGGGTATGGGGAAGAGAAAGATGGAGAGAGAGAAGAATGAAAAAGAGGTAGATATAAAAGAGGACAGAGATGGAGGGAGAAAGAGAGAGGGGAGAGAGACGAAAAGAGGACAGAAGAGGTGGGTATGGGGGAAATAAAGATGGAGAGATAGAAAAAGGGAGAGAGAGAGAAGAGAGAAAAAGGGGCAGATATAGGAAGTAAAAGGAAAGAGATGGAGGGAGAAAGAGAGAGCAATAGAAAAAGAGAGGGTGGAGAGAGAGACGAAGAGAAAAGAGAAGTGGTAGGTATGAGGGAAAGAAAGATGGAGAGAGAGAGAGAAAAAGAAAGGAGAAGACAGAAAAGGGGGCAGATGTAGAAAGTAAAAGAGGTGAGAGATGGAGGGAGAAAGAGAGAGCAAACGAAAGAGACAGGGGGGAGAGAGAAGAGAAAGAGAAAATGAAGAGAGAGAGAGAGAAATGGAGAGACAGAGAAGAGAGAAAAGGGAGCAGATACAGAAAGTAAAAGAGGAGTGAGATGGAGGGAGAAAGAGAGAGAGAGAGACATATAGGGAGTGAAAAAGATAGAGAGAGATAGGAGAGATAGCAAGAGGAGAGGAGGAGACAGAGAGAGAGAAAGAAAAAGAAGAAAGATGAGCAAATACAGGGAGTTAAAAAGGGAAGGAGATGGAGGGAGTAGAGAGAGATAAATAGGAGGGATGTCAAGAGGGAAGGGGAGTTAGAGAGAGATGGAGAGGAGAAAGGGAGGGGGAGACAGATAGAGAGAGAAAGAGGGAGAGAGGAGGAGAGATAAAGGGAGAGAGAGTAGAAAGACATGCAGTGTAGGGGAGAGGAGCAGACAGAGAGAAAGAGGAGGAGAGGAGAAGAGATAAAGGGAGAGAGAATAGAGAGAGGAGCAGATAGAGGGAGAGGAGAGAGTGGAGGCACCGACAGAAAATGAGCGGGTGATGAGAATAATGGGAGGCATAAAAAGAAGCCGGAGTTGGAGAGAGGGAAGTGGTAAAAAATGGTAAAGTTCTTGTTCACAGTTTGTATATTTTGAGCACTGCAGCAGAGATGAAAATAAACTAAAGGGAAGTATCAGAGCTGAATATGGGAGCGGTTCACTTTAACAAAACTGACACACGGCAAAGTTCGAAACATAGGACTGAATCTCAAATTAAGGGTGTGCAAAAAAGCTGAAATTGATTTTGATTCGAAATCGACTTTGCACAAGAAGTGGTTTAACAAAGACTTTTAGTATCACAGTCATGATTTAGCCTTTATTTTTTACTGAACCGTATCGAATCAAATTGAAATACATCGTATCGAATCGAAAGTGCACTATATCGAGATATGTATCGTATCATGGTCTGTGTATTAGGGCTGGTATCATTATGAAGTTGCCGATACGATACATACCTCGATACAGTGAGCTTTTGATTCAATACGATATATTTCAAATCGATTTGATATAGTTCAATAAAAATAAAGACTAAATCATGTCTGTGATACTAAAAGTCTTTGTTAAACCACTTTTTGTGCAAAGTTCATATGAAACACAAACATTTAATCATCAGAACAGTGAAAATGTCAAATGTGTCACATAAAAAGTTTCCTTCCTTTAAACAAGCAACAAAACTGTAGCTGTAACAAAATAATTTAGTAAAATATTCCCAAAAATATTCTTGGCGATATATCGATACAGCAGCCCATGATATCGATACTGTATCATCACATTAAGCGATACGATATATCGATATTTCAATATTTTTGCACACCCCTACTATATATCAAGGTATGTATTGTATCGTGGCCTATGTATCGAGATATGTATCGTATAGAGGTATGTATCGTATCGTGGCCTATGTATCGTATATTGCGTATATATATCGTATCGTGGCCTATGTAATTGTATCGTATATGTATCGTATCGTGTGGCCTATGTATTGAGGTCTGTATCGTATTGTGGCCTATGTATCGTATCGTGGCCTATGTATCGAGGTCTGTATCGCATCGTGGCCTATGTATCGAGGTCTGTATCGTATTGTGGCCTATGTATCGTATCGCGGCCTGTGTATCGAGATATGTATTGTTTCGTGATCTACTTTGCACTTATTCAATTACATGTGGTTTTATTGCTCAAAAATACCTAGAAAACCATGCATTCTGACTGTGAGCGGGGGTCGCCTCTCCACAGATCTGACCTGTAACTTGGTCTGGTTTAGTCTGAAGATAGAAAAGTTTAATATCATACTGTGAAACATTCCAGACAAAGCAAAAACATGACCATGGAGAGGAGTATTTGACGGACCCTCCACCAAAAAAGTCACCCAGTGCACCTTAAACATCACAACATTTTTCTTAGTAATTATCTCCTATTTTTATTTTCATTAATTTTTCACCAGCAGCAGCAGACAGCTCTCCCTCCCCTGCATACTGAATCTGTTATCTTGTCCACTGGAGCACTGCAGCCAAGTGGCCCTAAGCCAAAGTGAGCATAATGAAAATTTGATAATATCATAAAGTTGTCTCTGCCCTGCGCAATCTATTTTACAATCAGCTTTTCTGGAAATGTACTGGTGTGGTCAGAGGGGAGTGTATAACTTAGAGACAGACTGAAGCATCTATAATTAATGTGGGGGGAGGACGTTTAAGGGGCACCTGTGGCTTTTGCTGCATGAACACATCGATATGAAACTGGCCATTGCAACAGACAACAATATTAGATATGATTATATAACAGGAAGAAGTGCTGCTGCTTCTTCAACTACCACAACTACTACATTTAGGCAAGGCAAGTTTATTTGTAAAGCAGAATTCGTACACAAAGTAATTCAAAGTGCTTTACAGAATAAGAAATACATTAAAATGACAATAAAAACAAATCAAAACATAAATAATCATAAAATTAAAAAGATTGAGACATTAAATTAACTACTACAACCACTACAACTGCTGCTACTACTAGAACTACTACTACAACTACAACTACAACTACTACAATTACTACTATTACTACTAAAGCTGCTGCTACTACTACTACTCCTACCTACTGACACTACTGATACTCATACTCCTACCACTACTACTGCTGAAACTACTGCTACTACTGCTGCTACTACTGCTACTACTGCTACTCCTCCTCCTACTCCTACTCCTGCTACTCCTGCTACTCCTACTACTACTACTCATACTACTACATCTACTCCTGCTCCTACTCCTCCTCCTACTACTACTCCTGAAACTACTACTACTACTACTACTGCTACTACTGCTGCTACTGCTACTCCTCCTCCTACTCCTGTTACTACTACTACTCCAACTACTCCTACTACTCCTACTACTACTACTCCTACTACTATCAATCAATCAATCAATCAAACTTTATTTATAAAGCACTTTTCATACAAAAATGTAACACAAAGTGCTTTACAGTGATTAAAAACAATCCCACATTTCCATCCACCCACCCACTTACCCAACCCCCACACCTGCCCGACTCCACACAACCAAACAACCCAGACATGCGCACACATACGCACACACACACACACACACACACACACACACGCACACACACACACGCACACACACACACGCCCTAACATGGTAAAATACATAAAATTACCTATAGTAAAATGTGAGGCTGAATACAGGCGAACCAGTTGAGAAAGCACCATCAGAGGAGCCGTCTGCACCAGGAGCAGAGAGACGTCCACCACCACCAGGAACCACCACAGGGCCAGGGAGAGATGAAGCCCAAGCACCAACCCTCCACCAGGAGCCCACAGGACAGACCCAGCAGCCACAGCCGACCTCCGCTCCTGATGCAGAGGGCTCCTACAGAGGAAACACTGGAAATCCTACAAAATATGCCTAAAATAAATAAATAAATATAAAATGTGTACAATAGAAACAGGTAAAAGTATAAGAATTTAATCAAAAGCTAAGCTGAAAAGGTGGGTCTTGAGCCTGCTCTTAAAAACATAAACGTTCTCTGCAGCCTTGAGCTCCTCCGGCAGGCAGTTCCATAGACTACAGCTACAACTACTTTTTTCACTACTGTCAACATTTTGTGCACATTTCTGTGTAGACCCTGCTCACCTTACAGGGCGACAGGTGCGTTGGAGGACAGGCAGAAATTAATCAAAACAAACCTTCAGGTCTGTTTGTGATGAGGAAACAACATTCTAACATTACAGATCAGAAAATAGCGTCACATGGACCCTTTAAATTACTATTTGAGAGACGCAGAAGGTTCAAATACTACTCCTGCTCTTGACTGCTACAGGTTTTATTACCCAGCATGCATCACGGCTGACAGCTCAAGCTTAAGTTTTGTTTTGTTTGGGTGAAGGACAACTTTTGATACTACAAAGTGAACAAATGTACACAAAAGAGTTTATACTGTAACTGAAGAAGACTATTTCTGTGGTGTATAATTTCCCTAGACTTTTGCATGTCCCCTAATAACTCGGAGCAACAGCCACGATCCAAAATAACTTTATTAAGACATCAGCTCTCAAACACACATTATGCAGGAGCTTCCAGTGGTGTGATCCGATCTGCATATCCCTCCTCACAACACAGTCCTAGAGCTCATCTCCAGATTCATAACAGTTATTCCCAGTCTGAGGATTCCCTTGAACCTCCTCATAAATATGCATGAGGAGCAGAGCGTGGTACTGCTAAACAAGTCGAGCGGAGTTTAGGGCCGGAATAAAAATTACAACTGAATCAACATCGCAAATTGTCAGATTAACACGTTAACCGCAAATTATAAAGACTTAAAAGGGTCATTCCACGCCAAATCTCCGAATACCCACGCCCAAACCATCTCAGATTTGACAGAAAAAATCTAGGAGGTTCACAGACTTCGCAAGAGGAAAAGTTGCAAATTTTAGCTTCCAACTTCTTAAAGTTTTGTCATTAAAAAAATATTTTGTCAGCTCCCTCCTGACCTGTTTTGAGCAGAGTTTTCCGAAGAGCCGCTTTCAGACTGCTGTATTTAAAAAAACTATTTAAGGTCGGTCCTTCAAATTTTCAAGGGTTAAAATTTGGCAAATGTACTTGTAGAATCTGGACTTTTACACATGTGAGCTAAAATTTGGGACTTTACCAACTGGAAAGTGTGTGAACCTCCTAGATTTTTTCTGTCAAAACTGAGATGATCGGCCAGGGGCATTTGGAGATTTGGCGTGGAATGACCCTAAAGACAGTTTATTTATGCAACAAAAATTTGAATCAGTTTGTCAATATATTTAAGAGAAAAATATAAAAATAGCAATACTGATATGAAAATGAACAGTTAGCTTTTCCCATATCCATGGAGACTCTAACTAGGAGCTAGTTATGGACATTTGAGGTGCTATAGGCTTTTTACACCAAATGTGGCAGAACATGTGGCAGAAGATCTTCAGAGGAAACAGTTTGTGACCTTCCAGAAGACATACTTTGAGGGAATTAAATGGATAGCCTGGAATTTTGGACATAGGACCTCATTTCCTAGTGAGTCAGAGTGTTGGATATTCCATCCAGTCCTTGTATTTGCAGAGGTCACTGGTGCTAGACAATGGCCATAGTTAACCTGCCACTAAAAACTGTCTCACCCACTCCACAAAACACCCAAAACAAATCTGTTATTACACCAGAATGTCGATGTAAATGTCTGTGTCGATAGAATAATGTTTGAAATAAAACGAACCTTGCACCGCATGAATCGTCGCATGTTGAGGGACTATTTTATCATATATCAGTCCGCCAGTGCCGAGCTTTCTATCAGGAACTCGCTGCTGCTGCTTAGACATAAATCCTTCAAAAGCAAGGTTGGTTTTACTTCTAAAATTATTCTATCAACACAGACATTCACATTGACAGTCTGGTGTAATAATAGATTTTCTTCGGGTGTTTTGTGGAGTGGGTAAGACTGTTTTTAGTGGCAGGATAACTATGACCATTGACATGCACTAGACTAGCACCAGTGACCTCTGCAAATACAAGGACTGGATGGAATATTTTTTTAAAAGTGTCTCCACACGTCTCCAACACTCTGGTTCACTAGGAAATGAGGTCCTACGTCCAAAATTCCAGACTGTCCCTTTAAGACATTTGACTGAGACTCAAAGTTAGTGCAGTGCTTGTGCAGCAAAAAGCATTAATCTCAGAATTATTTGTAATTGTATTGTACTTAGGGGTGGGTTTATTCATTGTTTTAGCTTTATGCATTTTAACACTTTTTATTTATTGGTTTTAATTATGATTTACTGTCTTTTATTGTATTAATTTGGCTGTGCAGAACTTTGGAAACTAAACTGTGCTATAAGAATAAAGTGGATTGGACTGGGTGGAGTCAGCAAAAACAAATACTGTATTTTTATTATTGTGATGTTATTATTCAGCCTACATTATAAGAATTTATCAGAGTTGTGCCAAAATCAAGCTTTTAAATGTCTTGGTTGAAATTCAAGTATCAGTTCTTTTTGCAGCCTTTTTAATTACTGAGGATTGGGGAAACACTTTGGAAAATCTCCAAAACAACACTGGCAATATCATAACATTTCCATATCTCTCTCCCTTCTAAATGTAGTATATCTGAGGAACAACCAGATATTTTTCTACGACTCATAACAGAGTAGTAGAAACACAGAATACCTTTAATATTCCTAAACCCACAGAGACTAAACCCCATTGTATTTGTGTTAAATCTCTCCTTGCCTCTGCCTCTTCAGACTGTGTCACTCAGACAGATCAGACACGGAGCCTTGGGCAGAGATGTTTCGCACAAAAACGCCTCCACATTTTATCTCACACACACACACACGCACACACACACAGGGAAGTGAGAACCAGGTCAGACCAAAAACTGGATGTGGACTTACGTAACCGAATATTTAGTCTGGGGGATCAGTGGTGGGAAATAGCTAAAAACATGTAACGAAAATACAAGTCAGTACAATTCAGAATAATAATTTTGGAATTTCTGTACAGCTATATATAGTTAATTTCCTGAAATCAGTGGAATCTAATGCAGTGTTAAAGTTAAAGGGCCCATATAAGACTATTTTCTGATCTATGTTATACGGATGTAACGATATCCAAATCTCTCGATATTTATTGCGATATTTTGGATGGGCTGATATAATTTTAGATAGGACAGTTTTTTGCTTTTAAAATACCTTGACAAGATTTTGTTGTGAATTATTACCATCATAATCCCAAGAATTCAAGCAAAAAAAACATATTTTTTCATGTTGTCTGCACTGAAATGAATCATGGGATATGTAGTTTCCGATGTTTATAAGCTGTTGCTGCTATAAAACCATGCATTTAAGCAAAGGAACTTCTCAAGTAAGTCTCAAGTCTTTGACCTCAAGTCCGAGTCAAGTCCCAAGTCAAATACAGGCCAGTCTCAAGTCACTGGCCCATAAGTCCAAGTCAGGTCCAAGTCATCTGCTTTGAGCCTCATTTCAAGTCTTTAAACCAAATACTAAATACATCTTAGATTTTTGCAATTTATATGAATTTTAAGCTAAATTGTACTTTATAAAAATCAGAGTGTATTTATATATGAGTATATGAAAGTTGTAGAAATGCATTTTTTTTTCCTTTTTAAATGTTTTGACCAGATAAGAAAGAATAGTAGAAAGAATTCAGATTTAAAAGTGCTTCTCAAGTCTTCTTAAGTCACAGGCCTCAAGTCCAAGTCAACTCCCAAATCACTGACCATCAAGTCCAAGTTGAGTCCCAAGTCTGAGTCCATTTTATCAAGTCTCAAGTCCTAAAAATAATGACACAAGTCTGACTCGAGTCCAAGTCACAACTTCCAAGTCCCACCTCTGTTGACAGCCCACGATATTATTGTGAGATTTTTGATGATACGATGTCACAATATTTCAGTTATTGTCACATCCCTACTATGTTATCATTTTATATTACGCAAAATTAACTCTTGTGAGCTTTAAGCCATGTTAGAATGTTGTTACCTCCTCAGAAACATAGCTGGAGTTGTGTTTTGTTTCATTCACACATGTTTGAGTTTGTTTATTTTTACCTTGTGATGTCATTACATTTTTCAAGTTAACAGCTCCTTATTACCTTTATTGGCAATACCCGGCAGATCCAAATGATTCTAGTGAAGGTGCATGGAGTTTAAAAACACAGTGAAGCACTTCCTGTATTATCACATGACATCACAAGGTGGAATTTAGTGCTTTCAGAGAGAAGAACTCAGCGTAAATATGCAGGGTTTGTGTGTTAAACATGTGTGAATGAAACAAAACACAACTCCAGGTCTGTTTGTGATGAGGAAACAGGGATAAATTACAACATAAATCAGAGAATCGCGTAATAAGAGCCCTTGGAGATATTATGTTTGGACAATATCTCCCATCCCAAACTCCGTCTTGCACACTGGTGACTGTTTTTGATGTGTTCTGCGCTGACTCAGTGTCCAGAACAGGAAGAGCAGGGGTGATGTCACTTCCTGTGTGAGAGAACTCTGTGGCACCGTCCTGAGAAACAGAATTAGACTGAGACTGTGAGAACGTCAAACTACAGACCACTGGGCCTTCCTGTAAATACCACCAACAAATAAAAAGCAAGAGAGAGGGCAGAGGCAGTATGTGTGAGTGTTTATGCTCATCCTATACAGTATAAAAGTAAATAGCAACTTATGGTTCTAGTTATGGTTTGTGTTGTTATGTGTTTTTATTTTATTTACTGATTGTTTTATTGGTTATGTTGTTTTTTTCCCATAGACTTGAAACATTTACATTATTACAATAAAAAAAAATTACTGTAAAAATAACAATATTGGAGTCCTGCATTGGATCAAAAACTCATGCATACAGGTGCTCATCAAACCTGAGATCTTAAATTCTTGAAATTAAGAATTTACTGTAGAAATTACTGTATTTACTGAAATTACTGTATATTTTTGGAGTATAGGGTGCAGTTAAAATCCTTTGATTTTCTCAACAATCAACAGTGTGCTTATAATCTGGTGTGCCTTATGTATTAATTCTGGTTGTACTTACTGACCTCGAACTGATTTTATGTGGTACATGGCGCTCAAAAATCTGTCAAAATGTTCTAGTATAACTTTAGTAAACTACAAAACTTCACCGCTTGATGGATTGTTGGAGCATTATAGCTATTGTAATCAGGAACCTCACGGAGTCCAACAGAAGCTGACTGAAAAACACAGCTCCTTCCTTCTGCCCTAATGCAGAGCTTATAGTTTATGCAAATTAGTCATGTGGTTTTAAGTTTAGTTTCTGTAAAACGTAAACAAATGTGCGCAAACCTGCATTAAACACATTATTACATAATATATTTGAGTCGTCCTCGTAGGAAATAAAAAAAACTAACTTAAATTATCCACCCTCATTCACATTCATAATACACATTTACCAAGACAGGGAGGCAACGCCGGGCGAATTACGCCACGATCTGCCAATGGATCGTGGACGCCTGGGCTAAGGGATCAGTCTCAAGTGTCGTCCGGTTGTTGTGCTTAATGCTCCTTATAATCCAGTGTGCCTTATGTATGAAAATATATGAGAGAATTCAACATTATTGATATTGCGCCTTATAGTCTGAAAAATACGGTAAGTAGTATGTTGAAGCTGCGCTATGTAATTTTTCTGGTTGGGGAGGTTCTTTTTCCATAGAGTTTTTATTGCTTTGCCTGAAATGTTTCACAGTATGGCATTAAACGTAATCATATAAACAGACACAAGCATGTGACTATAGTGGGTCAAGTAAGGGGTCAGATCTGTGGAGAATGTATGTTTTTCTTGGAGCAATAAAAGCATGCAAGATTTTTAAGTTTAATGCTGTACTGAGGAAGAAAGTTACATACTACAGAAAAGTATAATGCAACTGAATTATGATGGGGGACTAATGAGCTAATGGGGCTTTCACAATCATAAAACGAATGAGGATTTTACTTCCAAAACCATAAATATAACCCTGACCCTCCCACAGCTGAGCTCCCTTGGCTCGGACAGATAAACACGTCACAGTCTGGCTGAGTGCTGTGGAGGGGGATGAGGTCAGATTAAAGAGGAAGTGACCGGTGCATCGTCATGACCCAGAACATTTAGCGTGGGCGTAAACCGGGTTCAGTCTGGAGCTAAATATTAGTTTTTTTCAGAATGACTCAAAAGTAATAAACTGTGAAAAGAGCCAGAGAGCCAGAGAGGCATGAGGTCAGAGCCAAGTGCAGCCACACCAGCAAAAACGAAACAGCTTTAGGGCGGAGGACACAGGAACATGATGTCAACCTAAAACTTCAGCTATAAAATGTAATGATGATTGTACCACAAGACTGACACACAGACTGTAGTCAACTGAATCAGATCTTTGACTAGAGATTGACTAATATGGGTTGATTGTTTAGGCAAGGCAAGTTTATTTGTAGAGCACAATTCATACACAAAGTAATTCAAAGTGCTTTACAGAATAAGAAATACATTAAAATCACCATAAAAACAAATCAAAACATAAATAATCATCATAAAATTAAAAAGAGTGAGAGAGACATTAAATTGGAGAGAAGACTGCGGAATAAAAAATGAAAAATGTTTCAGTCGTACATGCAGCTAAACAGAACTGTTCTGTACGGAAGCCGCGAGGGGTCACAACAAACGCAAACGCCGCAACAAATACAAATGCGACAACACGACAAAAAGCCACAACAAAACAAAAAAAGCTACAACGGAAATGACCGCGGGACTCTATTTGAATGCAAACGCCGCAACAAATACAAATGCCACAACACAAATGCAAATGCATTAAAAAGCCACAACACATCAAAAAGCCACAACAGAAGTGACCGCGGGACTCTATTTTCCGACGGACCCATCAAGCAGCAAGTGAAGAAGAAGAACTACAACGTGAAACGAATAATGATAAAACAATAAATTACTTTTATTTATGTTTCCAACTTCTCCGTTCCTTTACTTTTCACGTTGTAGTTCTTCTTCTTCACTTGCCGCTTGATCGGTCCGTCAGAAAATAGAGTCCCGCGGTCAGTTCCTTTGTGGTTTTTAAATGTGTTGTGGCATTTGCATTTGTGTTGTGGCTTTTTGTTGTGTTGTCGCATATGTATTTGTTGCGCCGTTTGCGTTTGTTGTGACCCCTCTCGGCTTCCGTAGTTCTGAGCCTGGATTTAAACAGTGTCAAACTAGAGGCCTG